>NW_026889751.1:16097500-16697500 GCF_033153115.1 Saccostrea echinata | reverse complement strand
GTTTCTCAGTTTAATTACGTAAATATATATCTAGGATGGTGAAAAAGGAAATTATATTGATAAATTATTATAAATCTTTCTCTCCATGTATGGATATCTATTACGGCCATGTATCAGTCACAGTCTGCCTTCCAGCAAGGGTAAAACAAACCATTGTCCTTCACATTCTTTTTCTGTTAAATTAAATTTAAATTGCCATTTTCAGCAAAACTTACATTGTATCATCTAGATATTTGAAAAGTCGTTGGATAAACAGGTGTGTATTCCCCTTTTTATTTCTGTTTATAAGTCCTTGTTTATAGATATAGATGTACAATTTAGACTTATACATATTTGTACAACTGAATAGATAACTCAGGTTTTAAAGTGTATGACACTTATTTGATATACGAATGGTACATTGACATATATATCCACAATATTCACGATGTCTTTAGGTTCGCGGAAAATTCTTTGATCGCGAACATAGTGAATTATGAACCACGTAATGCACTAAATACTTTCACAGTATTTGAGAAAGTATATAATCTGTTTCCTTAAAATGTCTATATATATTTTTATTTAATAAAGCAAATAAATGAGAAATATCCGTATAATGAGCAAGTAATATTTAGAAATTACCATGAAATTAATCACGCATTTCTTGTTTGCGCATGCTCAGTATTTATACCGTATAAAATGTTTACGAAAAGATTTTCAGAATAAATATGCTTAAAAATTGGTTTTAATCAAAAGCTTGATGAATTTTCGTCATCCTAAGTCTAAAATTTTGAGCTATGCGAAAAGGAATCTCAGAACTGATGGGTACATGTAACTACATGATTGTATACAATTATCTGTATAAAAGAAATTTATAGAAAAGCAACATTTATGAAATTATTTACTTTCTGGTCTTGAAAGTTTACTTGTAACTTTCTTCGAATGGTATAGTGACGATATATAAATGATGAAAAAAATACACAACCTAAAGAATTATTCATAACCCTGGGAATATTCTTTTCTTTGTTTACAGCATGACTTTATGAATTGTTATTTGTATTTCTTTATTTATTTATTTGAAAATTTTCCGTTAGTCCTTGAAACCAGAGGTATACTATTGACTCTTGAGTACCATATAATTATATGAACGTCATCAAAGTTTAATCGGTCACTCTCTTTGTAAATATGAGTAAAAATGACGTAGTCTGTAAATGAAAGTTAATACTATAATAATATATCTAAACATGTATAGGTCCAGTTCGTGATTTGTCTTTTATAACGCATGCAATTATAATTGGTCCAGCATTACTTTGAACCTATAAATAAAGGACAAGTGAATTTCCTCAATCAACCGACTTACGATAAACATAATTGTCCGCCATACTTAATTGACGAATGAAAATCTGGAATGCATGGTCAATACGTATTTGTTGCAATTATTGTTCTTCAAAAGTACGGGAGGGTCACATCATAGGGTAGTGGAAGGTTATAAAATAAAACAATTAGTGACCAAGGAATTCCTCAGAACATACAATTACGATTAGAAGAGATATATCAATAAAACAGCTGGGTCTCTTCATGCAAGATTTTTTTTTCTGTTCATTTTGCAGTTTTGGCATTTATATGAGATTTTGTTTGAAGATAATTTGGTCAATAACAAGGAAAATGTCTTGACAGCATGCTCCAATTGTATATTAAACAAATCCCCGAGACTCCGATATGTGCTTAATAAAGAACAATGACCATGAACGGACATTTATATGTATGTACCTGAGGACGACATGTCTGTCTTTTGTTTTGCCTCTTCGATCTGTGGCTTTGACCGATTCAGCTACTATGCAGATGAAAGAGGATCTATATCGTACAATGATCTTTTTTATACTTAAAAATCTAACACCAACCCTCTGATTTTAGTTTGTACTTCTTGCAAATATAAGATTGTTGTTTTTCTTCTCAAGACGAATTCTCGCGAGATTTAACGTTATTGTGTAACGACATGTTAAATTATTCCTGGGTTATTTCCTCTGATACTCCCATGCCTCGTCCCGCACGCATTTATAACCATGCAACATATATGACTGGTCACACTTAGTTTCCCTTGAGAATATTTAAGCCAAGTCGATTATCATTGAATTAATGGTAACAATTTTCTGAGGACAGTCTTTCAATTAGCCATTGTCAATAGTTCAGATAGTTCGATGAAACTAGGAACAATATGGCAGTCATTTGATATTGAACAGATTTTTAAAAAAAAAACAACAAAATATCAAAAAGAGGATTGTCACAAAGAGACATGTAAAAAGAAAAAAAAAAGCTTATATAATTGTTCGGACCGTTCGTCGAAACGTTATCGGAATTTAAGATTTAATATAATGGCAAAAATCTGACCAAACTTGGATAGAACTTTGAGATTGATAAATTATTGATAAGGTAATCATGCATGAACAGTGGTCAATGGAAATTTTAATTATCCGATAAGGACCTAATTTTGAGTGCTAAATTGGTTTACGTTAGGGTCTGATACGTCCTTTCTACATCATGTCCTTGCTGGTGTTTCATCATGTAGCCTAAAACAAAATCAATAGAGTTAGAATATTTGACGACTCTTAACTTTATATGCCTTGAATGGCTAACTCAAAACAATAAAAGACATGTCGGCTTTTATAAGACCATAAGACAGCGCACCATTACACACAGAGTATCTTACAAGAAGTAATCACTTCCGAGTTTTGCAATCTTGTTAAAAATCCTTTCTTCTTGAAACAAAGTACACGTATAATGCATTCTATTAGCAATTTTGTAAAGCGTACGCTATTACCATGATTACAAGCCGTCTACATATAACTTTCATTAGAATTCTATAGTGATCCCACTTAAACGGGCATCAAAGGGGGATATTTCCACAAAGATGGTTATGTCCAGCGACGCTTTCCAGCTGGTTTCCTATTCGTGGTGACACCTAATGCAAGAGTCGTGTCGCGACTACGTTAACAACGGCATGGTGGTCTATGTTCTAATAAAGCATCAAGAACACGTCCACAGTGATCACGTGATCACTTGTACATATTTGCTTTTACATATCCATGCATGCAAAATGTCTTGATCTTAACAAATCATAAGGTAACGTAACTTCGCAAATCACAAATTTGTATTTTTACACTTGTATCTGTTCATGATATCAAAATATGGACCGTCAGAAGGTATACCCCTGTCATCAGATATATAGAGAATATTACATACTAAAATCCATATCATATGTCATATCAGCCCGAGGGCTGATATGGGGCCCGAGGGCTGATGTGACATAGTATGTAGTATTCTATTTATCATATATTTAAAATACTTAATATGCGAGTTCACAAAAAGTCATTGAAGAATGTTTCGTGCCTGTTTATGACCTTTTTCTTTAAAATTTAATCGAGCCAATTTTAGGTAACTGAAAAAAATTAAGACCACGAATGTTATTAAAGAACTATTTTACATGTATATTTAAATAAAATCAAGTAAATTAACTTTTGAACTTTATACAAAGGTTGCTTCCGGTTTGATATGGATTTTTGCCCGCCGGTCCGATACGTGATATGGATTTTCGGACCGGTCCTTGATATGGCGTATTGTGACGTCACCCGTATCGTACAGTGCAGAATCAGTATATTTACTACTAAGTATATGATAAATGACTTGCCTTACATGGAGATCTTGATATATACAATGCCAAATGTAACGGATATTATATTGTATAAGGAAGTATACCGGTATTTTAATAAACAGTTATTAAACTGGCGTGTTTTCCAATGTGATTTCGACACCTCACTGTCCAGGAATGTTTCAACCTCTGAGATCAAGATCATTCCCCATTTCTAAAGGTCACAGGAAACATATCAAGGGGGACCAATCCTTTGATAAGAGAGATACATGTAACTTCCAAGTATATTTTCCTGAAAATTCCCAAAGTTTTTCATTACAAAGTGTAGTAGTACAGATATTTGAATAGACAATTCCAGCAAAACCAACACAGGACGGAAACATTAAGTTTTATTTCTTTTTGCCTGGCTTTTATTCTCTGAGTCAAACTTTTATCATATCATGTTCAGACATAAAATTCATCTCTTGAAAAATAAGCACCACTTCATTTCTCATACTGTTTTCCATTGGAATCAAATGCTATAGTTGTTGATGAAAACCAATGTTGGGAAGTTACAAAAAAATTGTGAAATTTAGAGAAAAGGGTCATTACACTTAAGACTCCGAGTTCATTAAAACTTCAAAGTGGCCCAAAGACCTTGTTTTTGATTCAGATTCACATATAATGAGTCCCTACAGGATGACCAGGACACACACAATCATAACAAAGGCTTTATTTACAAAGATATTAAGTTATTACATATGATTTAGTAGGATAACTTGCTTCACCAAAGATCCCTGGAGTATCTTCATTTTTTGTGCTATTTCCTGAACCAGGATTTTTTTTTTAAACCTTCTTTTCTAAAGTATAATGGGAAGAATTTCAAAACGAAGTATTTTTTCTTTCCGTTTGTGGAAATATTAATTAGGAAATTTAATACTTGCCAAGTAGAGTAAGCTAATGAAGAAAATATTGCTGAAGTGTCAATATGATTGATGTCTTGAACAAACCAATACAGATATAATTGCCTCATATCATTTACAAGTTATTGTTTCGACTGACACCTCAAAGTGAAAAAATTCCCAATTTCATGCCATATTTCTAATACATTTGCAAAATCGATGAGTTGGATAAATATCCCGTTGGCGTGATTGAGAATATGTGTCTAAATTATTTTTAACTTTATTAAGAAAAACAAATGCATTCAACATTGCTTTGAACATAGATGCATCTAAATGAATTTTTTCAATGTATCAACCAGAATTACTGATTATGCAAATTAACAGAACATATCGCATAAATATTATATACACATTAAATAAATACAATCAATCGTACAGACTTCAAACATAATATGTTTGGTCCAGTAATTCTTCACACTTGAATACACTTACACTATATTAATATCACAATTATGTCACAGTTGCGTTTCCGAAGAGTTTAGAACTGGCTCACTTTCTGCCGAGTCTGTGGGGTGACCATTTGCAATTCCATTGCACATGCGCACCGTGACTTCCTTTTTATGCTTGACACTTCCAGTTCGAACAGTTGTATATTCAGTTGTTGAAGAGTTTGTGAGTTTTACCTTCAATCCACCGATTAATGGCCGCATAAGTTTTTTGAACTCCTGTCGAAAAATTTTGCCAGTCAGCATGTAAATATAAAAGTTTCCTGCATAATGAGTCAAACCTATCTCCTCAATTATAGTTTTGGCCCAATAGTACTGGAAATGGGATTTCCATTTATCGGTTATAGTTGGTAAAAGGCTTAATTTATCGGGAGGAAACGTATAATACAAGGTTACAACGATTGTCACCGGAAGTGTCGTAAAAATTTGGTAAAATGAAACCGCCAATAACATAACTGTCGTTGCAGAATTTCGATGAGTGCGTGTATGTAACGTGCTTTGTTCAAATTCTGAAAGTCTTTTCGCTTCCACAATAACATGAATATTAAAGTACAGGATAGACAACGGCACTAAAAGAAAAACAAACGCCTCCACACACCAGGTCCATATTGCCCAGAAAGAGGACGTTCCGTTTTCAATTACTGAATGTCGGAGAAGACACGTTTTGTTGGCAGAATCGTAAGACCAGAAGAAGCCTTGGATACTGTTGATGCATAAACAACCAACGGTTGTAGAAATAATTACAATTTTTGCATTTTTTGTTGTACACCACGCTTCCCTTTTAAAAGGGTGACAAATACTTATGTATCTCTCGATAGTAAAAGACAACACGAGGATGGGAGAGAGATACTGAGAGGTCAAGAAAATAATGGGGTAAAATTCACAAACAAATGGTAAATCCAGACACTTTACCTCCCACTTCTCATTGAGTTCATATACCACTTGCAGTGACAAAAACAAAAGATCCACAAGGGCCAGAGCAGCAAGGTAATATCCAGAGGAGTTCCGCATGCGACGCTGGAGCCAAATGATAAGGGAAAAGATATTCCCTGGAAATCCGATGACGTATGTGTAAGGGGTGACGTATTTGTCGACCGCCACTGCTTCAGGGCAGAACTTGGGGTAAATATTGTGGTATGTGTATTCCAGAACAGTGGTGGATTCATTATAAAGAGGCGTGGTAAGGTTAACGTCAATGGGAGTCTGTGCCGCCATGGTCATCTTCAAAAAGAAAAAATATATCAATAGCGAAGTCCATTGAAAAATTGATAGTTTTGCATCATAATGTTTAAGTGTTTTTATGCTAGGAGGGAACCTCTGAGTTCTGCATATTGTCCGGTTGCAATTCGCAGATAATTCTGCTCTGAAATTAAATCTATTTTGAAAGGGGGGATAAATAAGTATAAAAGTGTGTTTTCTAGTTTAACGTAAACGATTGCAATCGTTTATGTTTTCTTTATTTTTTTTTATTTTTAAAGAGGATATCTACAAGTGTACTGAAGAAAAAAAACATACCAATACCTATGTTTTTATCGTACCCAAAATACGTACTATACACATTCAAAATCAAACTACAGACACCAGGGAAATATTGTTATTTCTTTTAAATTATCGAAACGTGCAATTCCTTACGCAACACAAATTTTGCAGTCGTTCAGACCACACGCTATGTTTACAATGGTCTTAGCCCCTCAATTAGTTTGGAATGGGTTAACCTGTTAAGAGCGCTTTATTTAGATTTCAGTTTTAACTTGAAGATTTGCGCTGCACACTATGTAGTCTAAACAGATTTATATCTATTTTCGAGAACCATAATGGAGAAAGATAGTGCAACTGCATTCGTTGACATGGAATACATTATAATCCTCAAACAATTACTCCTAGAGCACGGGAAATAATTAATTGAACAAATCATACAGTTATGATCTGTGATGTAAACATATTTCATGCAATATTCCAATACCAGTTTGTCACTCTTTAATTAACACAAAATCATACATACAATAGCATCGTGAAACATCAAGGATGGAAAACGGTCATTATGAATTATTCATCATAAGAATAATTGTGGCTGGGGCTCAATGTCCACCACTTAAAAAGTGTAAAACGAATTTAGTTTTTTTTTTTAAAGTCCCCTCCCTTTTTTTAAAATAAACTTCCTACACGTAAACAATAATCATGAAAAACTTTCTGTCGTTTATTAATGATTTTTGAAGGGAACTGTTGAGTCTACAAAGTTTAACATTATTAGTTGAAAACCTCTTCTGAAAACGCGGCATAATATGATCAGAATCAATCAAGAATTCAATGATATTCTAAAAGTTGAAACCTGCCATTAATCCTGGGAAACGTTTTTTGTGTCTAGAAATGGCACTGCTGGTCATGTTTCATTAATCATATAAGCTATCACATTCTTTAACTAACGAGTTACAGCATTGAACCGCTGCAAGACAGGCCAGACTTGTAAATATTTGCTAATTAACGACAGAAAAAATATCTACTTTTCTTTCGGTTGGTGCTTAAAGCGATTCGGTTGTTTCATTGCAAGGAAGCAAAGTCATCTTTCTTATTTTACCCGACAAGAATGCTTTCAATTACTGACAAATTCAAATAAAAAAAATATAAAGATATTCTGCATCAACGATTTTGCAATGAATCTGTGGACTTTGAACATTATTGATTAAGGCATAAAGAGATAAATTGATAAAAACCCGCTCTGAATTGCATAAGGCTCTAGCATGGGAAATGTACCATCAGGCGGTGATTAAGAAGTTACAATCCACGGGTCAGTTGTATTCCGTTTTAACAAGCTTTAGGAATGTGAGTACATTTTCAAGGTAATTGGCACAGACCAGAAACACGGAGAAACAAAGTATTCGATTCCCTGCTTTCTCATACCAAATGTACATTCGTGGTTGATCTCCAAGACATGAATATATGATATAATGGGTACAGTACGGATTTACAAACTGATAAGAAAATCTACTTTAGAGTTGAAATTGTTTACAAATATTTCTTTTGAACTTTTTTACACGCTGAAAGGTTGGACTATACGATACAGGATTAGCAGATTTTAAAATTCAATAACATTCTAGATATAAATAATTCTGTTCTAAATTAATCTAAATTTATCGTTTCTTGTTATGAAGTTTCTAATGTTTGATTATAGAGATCGTCGTGTACTTTTACTGGGTTTCTCGAGCAAACAAATCCGAACCAATTCAAATTAGCTTGGACAAATTTTACAAACACTAAATACAGATTATAAATTCATTTTAAAAAATGAAAACAAGCCTTTAGAAGCCAATATATGAAAGAGTCATGTGATCCGGTGATCAACCTCAGTTCAGTTGTTTAAGTCAAGAAAAATGAATTAATTTCTGGTGATATATGCAATACAAATACAAATTAACACTTAATTTATCATAAAAAAATAATGCAGTCAAGTAAAGGGGATAGAAAAGGACTTCTTCGCTGTTAAAGAATGATTTGAATAAGGATTCAAGTAGTTTAAAAGTACCAGTTTCGATAAAAAAAAAAAATCAATAAATAAAAAAATTGTTTAAATTATCATTCGAAAAATAAATAAAATGGAAAAAAAACCCTTAAATAAATAAACACAATGTATCGTGTTTGTCTAAATAATTTTAAAAAAAAACAAACCATTTATTCATTTTAATCTCTTTTTAAATAATAAACTTTTACTGGTATACAGATCGTAGATCTAAGATTAAGAACGTTTAAGCGTCATTATTTGCCCGAGGCTTTGAATGAACTCTTATAGTTTAGTTACAGGCTAAATTTACTCTTCTTAATACCGCTGCCAATCAATGTATTCCAAAATGCTAATCAAGATATGCCATATCGTTTACGCAGTCGAAAATTCAAAGAATATATGAAGTGATTACAATTTAAACACCATTTACCTTATTTTTTACAAAATGTACTCTTGACACTTGTCAAATAAAACAACTTATTCTTAAGCGATTAAAAAACGTACCTTGTTCACTCAGGTAGGCAAAATCCAGATATTATCTATCAAAAATTTATCAGTTTACATCTTGGTCCACGAACAGCCAAAGATTGAACTAACAAACGTACCGTATTCATACTGGTTTAATGTCCTTTGGTTAAGTTCTTAGAAGCAAAAGAGTTTGTGCTAATATTTTTCGCACATTACCAGCTGGAACTCTCATGCGAAACTCTATTGTTATTGTGCTAATGTATTATGATAACCGGAATCGAGTATGACATCCATCCATTAAGCGCCGATTGCAGCGCCGACTAGAGTCTGTACCTCACTAAAGGGGCAACTGAGATTTTCTGGTCATTCAGCGACAGCAGGCTTCAAAAGGTACAGGTACAACAAACATTTCTGGTAAAAATCTCTTTGATCCACTCACAAATGAAGAACATGGTTTCGCACCACGAAGAAAGACACTGTATGTCCTCTACAAAAAGTCAGAGGCTAGAGGTATCTCTAGAATCCGTTAACATTATTAACACCAATAATGAAGGAAAAACTTTTGTTGATGCAAAACATATACCCAAGATATCATTGTTTTCTTGTGAAGATGCCTAACACCTCGTCTGAGAATTTTCGACGCTTGATGGAACTGTCTGGCAGCCGACCGCCGTCATCTCTAAATCTCGTTATTTGGCTGACCATATGACGGCCGTTCCTATCACTCCTGATGCCAAGATAAGACTATCCGGGTTGTTTTTGTTTTCTATTCAACATGCTTATCTACACTCTATGTACTTTTTTTTATCGTGTTTAGAATGCAAAAAAAAAAAAAAAATGTATCAAAATATTGTAGTCTGTACTTACATGTTAATGATGGCTAAACCCTTAACCAAATAAATCCATCTTTTCAGATAAGTGTCAACTTATTATCCGTTATAATCTGATTTTTATGTGGACAGGAAAAATTATACAATAAAGTGATCCGTCCTCGAACGTAAACATAGGAGAATTGATCACAGCAAAACTCCGTCACTGACATAACGTACTTGAATGCGATGCGCGTCAATGAAAATCGAGCAAGCGCCTCACTATATGCATATGAGATTGGGAATCACAGCTAATGATATACCTGGATACTTTTCACTGTCCTGTTTATAAATCACATCTACTTTTTATATCTTTATAATGGATAACATTGTGTTCCCCTTACGAGGAGGTAACGTGCGCGTTAGACATCAACGGACCCAGTGATTGTAGAAAATTCGATCCTTCCTCTTACCTTTGACTTAAATGGGCCTAAATTACTACTCTTGTTGTATGCATGATTATAGTCCCAAGGGTGCAATGAGGGTTGTTCCGACCGAGTGGTTTGCCAAAATTACGCCCATGGTCTGTCCAGCAGGAAACAATGCAGACACATTACATAACTCAATTTACTTTAGAAATCCAAAAAAAACAAACAAACAAATAAAGATTTATATATATTTTTTTACTATTTAATTTCAGTAATGTTATTTTTGAAATTGTGCTATGACTATGATTTCTATTAATTAATTGTTTTCTTTCGATTCTATCAGGTAAAATTACTGGACACAACGATTTTCAAAAATGGACAATTCTGAAGTTGTCTTCATATGGAATAAACAATTAAAGACATCTTTAATGGCAAATACTGAGAATTTAAAAAAAAAAAGTTTCTACATTGGATTTAGGGAATGATTTGTTATTTTTACAAGGATGAAATAGTTTGTGTATCAGAACTATTTTATGGCCATTGCTTATAAATAAAAGTTTCTTTAGAATAATAGATAACGATATTCGTTCAAGAATTAATATATACATTATTAAATTACAATATTACATTACATTACCAAGCGCACTGGTAAGATTTGTGGATTAACATTACATGTATCGACAATAGTTTACAAACAAATATTTTAGAGAAAATGCGTTTTTTTATAAATTGTCTGTTGAAATTCTCTGATTATTTGGTCTCTTTAAGGACAGGTGTTAACCTCAAAACCTCACAAGTACTGACAAATGTTTTTGTTTCACCATAGGGGTTTAAGAGAGCGTAAGAACAATATGTTGTGAACAATCAATTAAATGAATCAATTAATGGTTTCGATGAACAATACAAAAACTAATAATACATTTGGCAGTACTATGGGCATTGTGCGATGTATTGCTTTAGCTAGACATTACTTTCGCGAGGTATTGTAACAAATCTCCGCTTCCAGATGCTGAGACATTGGTGCTAGCCAAATCAATAAGAAAGGTTATAAATCTGGGACAAATTTATTGCGTTCCTGCTTGACGGTTGGTTTGTCGTGACCTAGAGGTTTAGGACCAATCAGTCGGGACACGAACTTTTCAAGGAACCCGGAATCTTGATTTATAACTTGGCTCAGATAAAAATCTTACTTTCTAACAATGCGATATCAAATTCTGTGTTTTTCCTATCGCAGCAAAAAAGGTTAAGTGGTCCCGGCGTCTTTACCTATCATTGATAGCGCATCTCGCGCTCCAGAGGTCCATTTCTTTCCGTGGGGGTTTATTTTGTTGATATATTTCTACGTTTCATATAGATTTAAAAGATTTTCATTACTTATTAAATTATTGATAAATAGGTAGGATACGACATAGGGAAATGTTCGAGTTGCCACACATATAAATGTGCTCGCACCTGCTTTGCATTTCAACTGAAAACTATATAGAACGTATATAAATCGAAGAGATCCCAACTGCTAATGAGGTGGTTTGAAGATTACAATGTTCAAACAAATGATAAGGAAAAAATGCATCTTATGGAATTTTTTTAACGTGTGTAGGCAGTTCATAAGACCAACATGCGCACACTAATCGTATATCTTACAATGTACCTGTGTTCTAATTCTTGCATCAAGATTTCTAGCATCTACTTCAACATTTACACAAATTGGAAATCGATTTAGCGTACATGTCTATTTCATATCTTTGTTTTTACTACTCAGCGAGAGGGCAGACTAGTACACGCTCTGTTAACATCCAATAATAGGTAATTAACATTTCCTAATTACTTAGTAATACACCGTCGTGAATTAAGAAACAACAATTAACATATTAAAAACAAATATATTTCACGAAAGGTCAGCCACAAATATTCGTCATCCTCCATCCTGCTGTTAACATATAGTAAACTTTTTGCTTTTTTACTCGCGGCAAGCTTCCTTATTATTAAGGGTAATTCACTCATTACATACATGTATTGATATGAACGTGCATTTTTCATGGTACAGATTACATGTTCGTATAGTGTGCAGGAAATACATATGTAGTGGTCAAGTGGTCAGTCGCGAAATATCATTGTTTTGTTGTCACCGATTTGATTGAATATTATTTTAAATTCAACAGGACTGTTTTAGTTTTAAGAACTTTTACTCGGACAGAAAAATCAGGGCGATTGTCTCAGCACTGAATCATTCACTTAAAGATGCCATAAATCACACACACGAGTGTTAACGCGTTATAAAAATTCTTATGTGCACCTGCTTAATTAATGCATCGTAAACTGCAAAAAAATATTTTAGGCCTATTTTCAAAGTCTTGTTACCATCCGATATTTTTCCAAAAGGTATCACAAGAGCTTTCCAGTCTTTCTTGGACGTTTTCGGAAATCATGTATGGGATGTAAATAATACTAAAAATCATCATCTAGGCAATTATTTTGAAAGGGAATATTTACAAATTTTCCGGTATCTGATTTTGGTTTATAGTCCAATAACATTAAACTTTTATCAATTTTTTTCAAGTATGAAGTACATGTATAAAGTAAGTCACCATATAAGCAAAAAAGTAGAGAGAGAGAGAGAGAGAGTCGTTACAAACAATCATGACACGTTAAATAAAAGATCTTGCCTCCTCAAGTTCATTGTTCTTTCAGAACCGAGAGGACTTCACATAGTTATTTTAAGTATAACGACAGAAATGGTTTTATCATGCCAGAAAAATACGATCATTTCTCGCTGTCGCCGTTAATTTTCTTTAATCTCGAAAGAAAAAGTGACATTTTCCATGCTGTAGAATGAAGACACACTCATTCTGTGGCTAACATCTTGTCAACGTCCCATAAAACTGACAATTTGTGTTTCTATTAAGACCTTTTCTATTATTTTTACAATATTTAAGAATATAATTTAACCATTAGCGTCAAATAAGGCAACCACAAGCACAGTGAAGAAAATGAGCTGATTTATATTATCTTCGAGAAGAACTGATTTTTCCTGAAGTGCATCCAAGGTCGAATGTTTTGTATAAAATTAAATCGTTATTTTTCCTAATAAAAGCTATTTACAAATTTATCTTATTCAGTAGATTATAAGTGACTACAACGTAATTAATTAAGGATATCAGTTGAGAATATGCGAAATAGTGAAAATTGATACATGTACGAGTTATTTCCCTTTTATAGACTGGTTCTTTGATAACCGTACTTGTAGCAGATGAAGCAAATTATGCTGATTAATTCACAGACATAAAGTAAAGTGATAAAAAAAAAATGAATATTTGAGATTTTGATTCATCTGAAGTCTGTCATAAATATTTCTTTGCAGGTGGCAAAAGCATAAATGCCCCAGGTAAAATATCAAATAAACCAGGTTAAAGGCAGCGTATTTTTTTTTTATTTGTGTCAGTTTTTTTAAGACCTATATAAAAATAATAAAAGTAAGAATTGTCTAAGTGGAAAAAATATCGACTACAGCAAATATATATTTAAAAAATATTGAACATGATTTTTAAAAAAGTCATCGATTGAGAGAGGAAATTTCCTTTTATTAATGCAGGTGTGACATTGCCCTTTATTCAGAACGGCTTCCATTGTTGACATACTGAGGTGAAACTTGAGTAACAACTTGTTGAAAACACTAAATATTTAAAAAATAATTCAGTATATTATATAATTAATACTATTTTGAGGTCAATACGATGATTAGCCACCCGAGGAGTACAATATTCACGAAGGGCGAAGTGAATATTGGAGGTGTATTGACTGATAAATGCTTGGCTATGATGTCTCACAACAGCTCAAATATGAAGTCAAAGCCCACGTCACGGCGTTACGAAAAAAAAAACAACAAAACAACAACAAAAAAAAAGACAATGTAATAAACTGAAAATTCAATGTTTTGATGTTGGATATGGAATTTATTTCACTCGAGAGAAAGGATTTTTTTTATATTTCCACTCGTGCTTCGCACTCGTAAAAATACCAAAAAAAATATTGTCCCAGTATATATATAGTGAAATAATTTCCGTATCCAACTACAAAACATTGAATATCCTCTATGTTTTATACACCGGTTATTCTATTCAACTTGATACACCAATCAAAATGGGATTTCTCCTACAGAAAGAAATTTTCTGTAAAATAACATATTTCGCGGGGACAATTTTTCGTTGTTTGAGGAAAAATTAATGGTTCAAGGAATTTGATTTCGTAATGGAAGTGTTGAATTGTTACATATTTGAAATATGGGGAACATAAATTCACGGATCTCCTCATACCACAAAAACCGAGAAAATAAAACCCCACGAAAATTAATAATTTCACGGTATTTATTAATTTGTCATCATATTAAATATCATATCAAAACGGCAAGTGAAAATTAACATAGTACATTTTCCTCCCTTGATCTGAAGGGTTTCTAATATAATTGTCTCACACGAGTGAACATGTACGTAGGTACTAAAATAAAAATTGGAGAGCGAATTTTCGGGTGAGAAAAACGTTTGATGTATTCTACCTGCACTATACAGGCAAATGATCATACCATGTCAAAGTAAACACAAAATCAATCGAGATATTCATTAAAAGATGCCATATGTCTTAATATTACATTTTTCTTTATCGAGATCATATTTGGTTGTTTTGGTGTGTTCTCAAGTGTAGTCTGCAATGTTCGTTAAAGTCAAACGAGTAGAACTCACAGAATAGAACACGCAGCCTGGCAGAGTTTTAATTGTTAAAAAAAGAAAACGAATTATGAAATTTTGAGAGTTGGGTGTGGGGTTAATCGATTTTTAAGAACGGAAGACATAAATGTCTGAAAAGTACGACACGTTGTCTCTTATGGTGTCATTGCTATAAAACAATCGAAATCCAAAAGAGAATATCGGTAAATTGTTTCCGGAATAACGGTAGTCGTAAGGAATTAAAAATAGCAAATTTAAAGTTGATGTAAAGAGATTGATGACTTTTCCCCCTCTAAATTTGCATTTTAATACATCACTGAAACAAAAATTAAATTCTGAGGTATATATTGCTTTTCTGGCAAGATACATTTCTATCTGATCAAGAAAAAAAAGGATAAAATATTATAATTTGCAAAACTTGTAACTCAATTATGATAAAATAATTGTCTAATTTAAAGTGACGATGTTAAAATATTGCACATTTGCAAGGAATATTTTTGCAAATAGATGGAAATCGAACAAGAATAAATTGTATAGCTATTTTATACATGTTCCTCAGGTTATTTTAATATAAAGACAGCTATATTATAAATATGAACAGATTTTGACTATCATGATTTTACATCTTTCGTATTCAATATTCATATATATATATATATATATATATATATATATATATATATATATATATATATATATATATATATATATATATATACTCACATATCAACCATGTGTCTAAAAGGCACATGTCATGTTTTTTTTTTTAATAGAAACCACTCCAACCTAACATACCAAATTGATTACAGAGAAATAACCAATTTAACAAAAATAAAATTAAAGATTAAAGTGCTTATTATTAGTCATATTTTAATAGTAAAATAATAATATGCTTTTAATTTTCGTTCGTTCTTTTCCACTTATCTCTTGTCCAATCAAATCGCTTGTTGCATTACATAATGGCCAACTCGTCACCTGTTTTCCTCAGGCAATTGCAGTTATTTTTAAACAATTGTTTTTACACTGGTAATTTGAACACGAGTATGATGTATATGCATTGCAGCCACGTTTTACAAAAGAAATTACGACTATGACCAAAATCTACTTTTTTTTTACCATTAAAATTAATTGATTAAAATGCGATTTTATTGTGATTAAGAAAAATTCAGTTACATCTATTTAATTTTTTATATGGGTATATACATGTATGTCTAAATTCTGAAATAGGTGAGATTTTAGAAATATGGATTTTTTTTTAAACTTTGTAAAACGATTATCTAGCTTTAAGAGGGAAGGACTTACCAATTTCAAGAAGTATTGTAATGTAGCTTGTTACCTGACAACACAACCAAGCATTTGGTTAGTATAAATTATGACCTGCGTTATCGCTGAATTAATGCATCAAACAGTTAAACTGCCACACAATCTGCAGTATATGTTACAAATATAGGCCCTGTAATATTAAGTTTTTAAATGTATCGTTTTAGGTACAAAATAAATGTATATAAATTTCTTTGCATCTGGAGTACGATTTATTGTTAAGTTTGTTGCTTTTAAAGAGATTTTTATATTTTCGATCATGATTTGACAGATTCGTTGGAGATCACAGGGTTATCAGAATTTTCGATAGCTTTAAAAATGAAGAAAATCTTATTTTCTGTAAGAAAAAAAACCTTTTCCAGATATGCATTATTACGTTAAATATGATAGATCAGGGTTTAGAATTTTGCATGCGAGCTTTGCATTAAAAAGCTGACGTTTAAGAAAAGAAAATACAGAACCAATGAATTCATGTCCTTTGGAAAATTTTTTTCTTTTGCAAAATGCGTACAAAATAATGTGACAATGTACGAAGGTCACGTTTTTTCAGCAACGCAGTAGAAAATGACGCAAAAGAAAGGCACACACATGTATCACTTCTTACCCAACATAATGTATGAGAATTTCGTTAAGCCATTTTATCCTTTGATGTACTGTATCTGGGATATTTTTAGCATGCCAGCTCTTCAAAATGGATGGTGCAGGATGAGGCGGCGAAAATGAAATATCTATAAAACAGGGTTGTTTTTTTTTTTTTTTTTTTTGGATTCCTCTCAGACCATGTTCTTGTTGTCACAAATATTTGCAGCTATGATGTGGCATGATATTGCACAAACACGACTATCTCACGACACTTTACGGATATTTACAGAATGCTTTCAGTCTTAAGAGTACGTTTATTGACATAATTAAGTGATGCATTATAATGACTTTTCACTACGATAAAATAGGTACAAACTTACTGTTTTCAATCCCTAGGAAAAGTAAGAGAAAAAGCAACATACAGAGGCTTAAGGACCACAATGCTCACATTAAAACTCATCCATGCACATAATTTCACTGGTGCTTCTGAACAGGCAGATAACGTAGAAAACAAATGGATTGAAATTCACATCGCTTGTAAACGGATAATAGAAGAAAAATGCTAGTCTTGTATCCTTGTATATACCCAATGCAAAGGAAAAATAATGAGAGACAAATATACTGGCAAATATTGAAGAAAAAACTTACTTGAGCATGAAGAGAGCTCTTACTCAGTAAAACGTATTATCCTCCTTTAATGTGTAAAGAACATCAAGTGCATTTATAAACCCCAATTCATTATATTATTAACGGAAATCCGGCAAATAGGATACATTAATTCCACTGATGCATTAAAATAACGAAACTTGGACATCTCTGATCTCTAATGTATGGCGATTAAAAATATACATGTAGTAAAAGACACTCGTGATGAAAAGGTTCAAAGCCGCTTTCCTGCCTTTGATATTAGAACAAAATTTCAAATTTTCAGCAAGCGGTACGTAATATTTCAAACAGGATATACAAATTATGGATCTAGAGAAGTACATCTGATTGTCACAGCAGCTTATAAATTAATTATGGGTTTTATTGAAAAAAAAATGTATACATATACATGTACACATACGTACATACTAAATCTTAGCTGTTTCCGACGACGCCTTTGGTATAGGTGCAAGCGAGAACACGATGGCTCAAAGCAGAGTGAGAGTAAAAATTCTCCGATCAGTCTCGTCAGTCTTTCAGTATGTCAAAACTTAAAAAGTATTTAAATGAAGCCCATGTTTTGCACACACCTTTGGTTGAATTCGATACTTTGTTGTGTCTACTTCTATCCTCTGTAGATAGAGGATATCAAAATGCTATCAAAGGTTTTTTTCTCAACAAGGACAGTTTGAAAACTTATGACTTCCTGATTCCGTTACTGCTCTGCATACCAATTTTTATCTATATTTTGCCTAAATTTGATAAATGTTTAACGAATAAGGGGTTAAATACCTTGGTTTTATTTTGATTTCGAATCGAGACATAAGTGACGTCACAAAAACAAAGACAGTAATAGAGATATTTCCTGAAACACATCGTTATTTCACATGGCGTTCTTATTCCCCATGTGTTTATAAATAGTTTAGGTGTAAACCACGAGGAAACGTGAGCTGTTTCTCAACCCTTCCGTAAGCTTGCGTGAATTTCGTCTTAATGATTTCAACAGCATATCTATATAGCATTGCTATAAATGTGAGATTTCTTAATTCAGACCATCTTTGAAAAATCGTTTGCCCTCTCCCGACAGACTGACAGAAAACGGCCCGACTCAAAACTTTTTTTAATATTTTTCATTCATTCCGAAGTTTTCTCATCCCATTTATAAATATTTTAATTTCTTTTTTGACGATGTTTTTAAATAAGAACCCCCCCCCCCCCATCTACCGACCCAATTTTTTTTTCCTCAGTTGGGAGAGGGCAAGCAAACATTTTTTAAAGATTGCCTCATTTTTATTTATTTATTTTTTAATTTTTTTTTTTTTTTTGCTTTCGGCTACGGTGAGGGTCCTTTGGTATTCACAAAAATACGTTAAGCGATTCCAAAGTGACAAAATCCTAACAACACGGTGGAAAGGGGGTTATGTTTTATAATAAATGTCCCGTTAAGATACAGAGTCTTTAAGACAGAACAGAAGTGAAAAAAAATTAAAGGCATACTAGTATTAAAGTATTTGAAATACCTTGATTTGCATTCTTTCTCAGCTCTGTACAAAAATCTGGATAATTGAAACCTTATAAACATCCGAATTACACATAAAAATTGAGAAATAAGTCCATATTATATTTTCTTATCACATAAGCTATAATGTGTATTTTAGCGCTGTAAAATACGCTTATAGAGGGTCTTCAATTATTTAATGCGATCAGAAATCATTGTAAATTCACACTTTAACTGTTTTCGTAAAAAAAAATTTACATGTATTAAAAACGTTTTACAGAGAGAGATTTATATGATATATAATTATGTTCAAAACCACGTTTTATAAAGTTTATGCGAACACTTTCATGAAATATAAAGCCCTTATTGGAAGAAAAAAAAACTCATGTAGCTATTCAACAATGTTAATTTATTGCAGTGCATTGCCTTATTTTAGTGAAGTACCAGTTATTTAAAGTCTGAAGAAGTTATAAAAATCTGGATTTACCTCTAGTTCATATATCAAAATCTGTACAATTGAAATGTAAAACACTAATGCATGACATTCTATCGCGATCGTTTACTTCAGAATCACCCCATGCATGTAATATTGCAGATAAAAGCAGAAAAAGTAACTATAAATTAAAACTCTGCCAAAAAATCAAACTCTCAGAAATTTACCCATTTTGTTTCCAAGGCACTATCTTGGAAATTTTAATCCCCAGTAACTTGTGGAAACACATATTCAATATTGTGTTGTATGAAATCAAAAAATATAAGCAAAAATCCCTTTTTTATTTCCATTTCTACACATGTAATAACAAAGTTTGTCCAACCAATATCTTTTAAAAAAGAAAGAAATCAGTTTGGATTGATGAAAGGAATACTCCATTACAATTTCATGAAAATTGGCTCCGTATTTTCTGAGAAAAATGAAATAAAATTTTCATATTTCTTTGTTTCCATGGAAACGGGAGTCATCTGCCAATTTCTAATGCTGCATACACTACTAGACATGGTGATTAAAGTTTCATAAGATTTTTCGACCCATCTTCTAGAACTCTAGTAACAAAATTACACGTGGAACAAACAATATCCCCCGACTTCTTTAGGGGTGACATACACGTAAAGCTTGCCCATATTAATGCCTATAAATAAACGCGCCGAACCCCCCCCCCCCATATATATATATATATATATATATATATATATATATATATATATATATATATATATATATATATATATATATATATATATATATATATATCACTGTTAGTATCAGCTGTGTAGTTTTAGACATTTTTTCTTCCCCAATTTTCGTTCTTTGTTTTGATTATAATTCCTTATATAGCTAAATCCTCACATACATGTAGCTTTGTTTTCCGTTAATATTACTTTTATTTTAAGAATGGGAGAATTTTAAACATAGGAAAGAATGATTAAAGAGACACCACACTACGAAGTTCAAATTGATCCCCCATATTTCTGCTCTAAAAGAGACTAACTTCTCAAAAGTGAACAGAAAAGGTAAGATACAAGTGTAACGTCAGTTCATATCTGTCATCCTCAATGTTTGCATACATGTTATTTTCATTTCAAAGAATCTACAAAAGACGCAATGTTTTACTTGGATTGGCCTCTAGGGGTCGGAATTCCGGGACCTACAGATACTGAACTCTTACACTTGAAATGTTACTGGGTTAACTTGACTGACAATACAAAACCTTAAGAGACATTTCTTGTTTTAGCTTTGTCGTTTATCCATGTTTGAATTTTAGGTATTGGTCCAAAGATCTGACACATTATTACATCACGTACCACCACTTTAATAGTACATAAAGAACGCTGTGAAAATACTTATAATTAAACACATATACAGGGGGATATATTTTGAAGAAGTATTCAAGTCTAAAATCCTGTTTTTAAATTCGTATTCTAAAAATAAAATGTCCCTTAAGTACACGTTATATCTTTTGTATCGCATCACGAAGAACTTAAAAAACCCACACATTAAAGTGTGTCGTTGGATGAAGCTTTTAGTCTAAATTTCTTTATGGCTGGAAGGAAAATGCTTTCATGTAGACTTTTATTATTATGTTGTCTTAAAGATGGGTTTATCTCTACTGATGTCCTAAAACTAAGATTAAAGTAATCTCACATGGCGGATATTCTGATACATAGACAGTTATTGTTTGTCTTAATAATGTTTAAAATCAATAAATTGATTTATAACTCATCCTGACTTCAGATTTGTACTTATATATTTTATTTTTAAATACGGAAGATCAACATGAGTAAGAAAATTGTAATCTTTACATGAAAATTACTGAACTACTTTTTTTTTTCAAATCGATGAAACAAAGAACATGATAAAAAGATGGAAGTGAAAGTGCAAATATGGGCAATAAAACTTATCAAATCAAATGATCTTGGGTCAGAAAAGTGTTTTCAGCAGAATATACAAAAATCATAATAATTTCAACAAGTTTATAATACTTCTCAATTCTAATTTAAAACTCTTATTTTAAAATCTCATATATCCAGAATTCAATACAGGATTTACCGGTACATGATTCTCTTTGCTGAGGTATACATAGTGGTAATTTTTTTTTTACATGAGACAATTGGAGAAAACTTATTTTTAAAAAAATAATTACACTTAATGGATTATAAAATACACTTTTCTGATTTTCTGATATGTATATGATACTGAAAGTATAAATAGATCTTTCATACCTTTCTAAACAATTACAAATACCACACTGTTGAAATAAAATACTACATTGACGACTGTTAGAATATTTTACGTAATCATTCTTGAAATCAGAATCTAGACACTTTATGGTCTATTAAACGAAAAGGAAAAATATACATACTTGTCAAAATTTAATTTCCGTGACAAAAAGCAGAGGGGACATTGACCCTCGAGTATCAATTATCATTTAATTCTCTTCAAACAGTTTGTATTTTCACACGTTTTCTTGCAACACTATAAATCAACATTATTCTTGCATAATAAGCTCAAGTCGAGGGACTCGACCTTCTTTTACTGAGGGGGCTTCTCTCTGTTAAATGCTTAATTCCGTATCAAACCATTACACTGTATTAGATTACTAAATCTGACAAAAGTTATTCACAGTGTAGTGTCATGCAGTTTACCTTCGCGGGGGCAACATTAAAGTTTTTTATTCACTTTACTCTGTACTTTATGGCACATCTTGGCATGTATTGCACTTTAAAGTTTATTTTCCAAGCGCCACTATTCTTAACATTCGAAAAAGTCTGTCTATACAAATTCCAATTCTCTGCTCTTCCGTTTTTAAATGTTTGGTTTTATGTCGATTATTTCGTTATAATCAAGCGTCTTTTTTTAAAGATATTTTTTTTGCGAATCGTGACGTTTTGCTTCTGTGTTTATATCTATGAGGTTCCTCATAAACTCATTATAAAATTTGACACTCCAAAACCTAGTTTCCATGTAAAAATATTCCTCATACATAATCTCTGTGCCATCTCAAAATTTTGTAATGATCTAAGCTTGAAGTTTGTTTAAAACATCCACTTGTTTTACGATTTATTGTGTTCCATTTTATTTTTTCATCAAAAATGAAAATTTTAGAAAAAAATTAATACTTTACTAACACTTTATCCTCCTTGATTTCAGAATACCTTGCTTTACTTCACATAAGAATGCCCTTAGCCTGAGCACAAAACCAGTGATCAACCTTTGATGCTGCAAAATTTAACGAGTGCATGAAATTATAAATCCATTTTTAAGTTAAACAATTATATTTCTGTATGGAAAAGGATACGTTTTTATAGACTCGTTATATATGCAAGTGTTAGTGTTCGATATGTCGGTACAGAAATAACTCACATTGTAATCACTTTTATCCTTTATATAGAACAAATGATGTCCTGATCTTAAAGACACCGTACTGATTTCAAATTATTTGTATCAAAAGGCAAATCGCCGCCCTAAATTTCTTTCTAAACTGTCCATTTAACGAAGTTATTGTGTACTACTACCGTAATTCTTCATTAAATGAGACAGAGATATACTGTATCACTTTCAGACATAAGGAATAGAACAGTAAGCTCTATCTACTCCCAATTGTATTATAATGTAATTATTGAAACCTACTGGGAGATAGACTGCTTAATAAAGAATGGATCTTACCTTGAACCCGAATTTTCCTTGATGGATCAAATTAACACAGGATAAATTCACAATCACAGCCGATCATCTGCAAAAAAGACACATAAAGGAACAATAAAATGTGAGCTGTTTACTGTTCTCTTTGATTACTCTCTCTCTCTCTCTGGCAATGTCCTTGACTTAAATCATCTACAGCAAACTCAAGATCGCATCCGTAAAAGGTTAAACGCACATAAAAATCACGTTTCCATGACGTTCACATTGTAGTGGACTTGCAATATTCAGAAAGAATCGCACAATCTATCTTCAAATTTTCATCAGGAATTTTGTGTCATTGAAATAAAATTACAAACCCTTTCAGGCATAACATCAAGATTTTCCGACAGATTAAAAACATATTTCTTCATTTACTACTTATGCATACTTAAGGCGGTAGAAAGTGAAATTATAATTAGAAGGCAAATAACGTATCGCTCTGTCTGATTAAAGACAAACTTGCACCAACGAGCAGGTTTTCTAAGCGCTTCAAAAGGAAGCAATGACAGCTGAGAAAATCATGTATATTGCAACTGTTTCAAACTTTTCACACTGGAATAATTGTGTTTAAATAAAAACTTCTAGAGCAACTTGAAATTTATATAGAAATATACATTTATTCCCAAAAATACGACTGATTGAGCTGATTCTATGATTTTATGCATAAAGATAAATATACATGCATTGCAGGAACTTTACTTTTCACTCACCTTCTCAAGTCATTCAAATTTCACAGAAAAAAATTATAGATATATTTGTGCTTTGGGTAAGCTCTGTGTTCTAACACAGTTCAGTATCTCTTAGCTCAGTCTTCTCCCTAAGAAAATGAACAAACCTTTTGTCTAGCTATTTTGAACCTTTTGATGTTGAAATTTTAGTCGGTGCATTACCATAACATTTCATTTCTGATACAAATCAGAATAAAGAACTTAGGAAAATGTAGCGATAAATTTTCGTAAGAGTGTATCAGATTTCAAAACTTGCCCAGAACCAAATAAATTGTTTAAGTCAAGACTCTGTGACCCGGATTCGATTTCAGAAAAAAAGTTAATGTTCCTTCAAAACCTACCATTAGAAATGTACCTAGTATGCCAAAGAGATAACTGAAAAATTGACCTCAATAGGATTTAATCTTCCTCGGAAGATGCACTACAAAAAAATTTGAATACTTATTTTATTTCCACTCACCTTTCTCCCTAAATTGCAAAAATCCCGTCAATGGAATGAAATCGCTTTAAACTTTTTTTTATAGTTTAATCACTATTTCCAAAATCGTTTCTATTAAATGTCCAGAAAAGAACTCTTTCAGAACTATATTGCCATTAACACTGTCAAGAAAAAAAATTAAAGAGAAACAACAATGAAAGATCTTGTTTATGTTTAGATTAGGAATGGAATGACTTTTCTGATTTATTTTGGGACTGGTCTGTTGATTTCATGGATGGACCAACACCCACATGGACCGTTAGAGGTACACTTTAATTTAGCATGACGTGACTATCTCCAGGTATAACAATAAACTTGTCCAATGAGGTCATTTAATTAAAAACAAAGTACTTTCTCCTCTCACGAACGCTAGTGCTTCAACGACTTAAAAAAAATAAATAAATAAAAATAATAATAATAAAAAAAATTAAATAAAATAAATAAGGAATTACTTCAGTTAATATTTTCATACAATTTAGATACAAACGTACATGTAAACCATGCTTTTCAGAAATCAGAATATTGAGGATTTTAGAAGAAAAGAAACTGCCATGGAATAGAAAGTAAGGATTTTGTTCGGGTGACGAGGGTTAAACTATTTTCCTTTATTAAAAAAGGCTAAGAATTATTTAATTAGATACTGCTCTACCATCAAAGATATTGTTCAGAGAAAATTTAGTTTTTTTTAGATTATCACTTCCCGAACGTTGTTAACATTTATGATCAGTTTTGAGAGAGGATGTTCCCACTTAATTTCCAAATTACCTGTCTGAATACGAAAGACTTTATACTCTTTCATTTCTTTGCGGAACATGATTCATTTACGAAGACAAAGAAGATTCTGCACAAAACGTGGAGATGTATAACTTCCCGTTAGAGGAACAATTCAGAATCAATCAGGGTTAATATATGTTTCAGGTTAATATAACAACGGGGATAAATCTAATCCCTTATGTTCCCAACAGCTTGTTGAAAACAAATATTGAAACGTGAGATAACTTTGATTAGGTTTATTAAATAGTTTTTGACTTGACTGATGAAGGAAAATACAAATATTTTCTGACACGTAAAATGGATTACAGCTATCAATATTATTAAGTAAATATTATAAGTCAAACATATGAAAAAGACAGTTGCGATATTTTGACAAGCTTTGTCGATAATATTACTTCTTGAGAATTTAATACGATGAAAAATTTATGAATGCTCTTTATAGATGAAACAACAGTTATTTCACGGGAAAATTTACTTAATTCTGATATTAAGGATGTATGAAATAATTTTTTTCCTCGTTTACGATTTGTACAAACAATAACAAGATATGCTTATTTAACCTTTAGAAATACATAGTTGAAATTCTATGCTTATTTTCAGTTTAAAGCAAATGAAATACGCTAATATTATTGACATGAAAGTTATAGAAAATGTGTTTTTCCTGCCCATGAATTACTTTAATTGGCCGGCCTCTTCACCTGAGAATGAGGGTTCTTGTGATGGCGAAACATCTAGTAGTCACTACAAAGTAGTCACTACAAAGAAGGATAAATTACATTCCACTGGTTATTGCAAGTTACGATAGATTTAAACCAGAATGTCACTTCTGAGGGAGTTGTTTGTAAGTTATCTCTCAACACATGATGCCTCATCAGACACTATAAACATTTGGCGCAATCATTTAGGGAGTTTGTTTACAGAGAGGTAAAAAACTAAACTGGGAACTTTCAGAGTGATCAGTTTCTCCTGCAAGGTTAATATTCTGTACCCTTCTTTTTCGAAGTCAATCAGATTTACGACTATCACAAAACAAGTACTCCTTTTAAAGATGACCGGATGTGTAAATCTCTTTTAACGTATACTGTAAGATTTCGCACAAAAAATTAAATCATACTCAAAAGTGAGCAACATCATGACCGAGTTAATATTTCCCGTAACCAGAGACATGAATATACATAAATAACATTGTTATTTATGTCTTTGCCGTAACATTCATGTACGAATTACTTTCTTATCAAATTATTTTTTTTTTTAACAAATATTGCTAGCACTGGTTCTTTGTTCTTGACTCCAGTCTGGCTCTCGGAAATACAAGTTCGTTTCTGGAACTTTATAACCAATGTGAGGGAAGTCAATAAATAGGCAAATTCTTGCGAAAGAAATTTGTTTCGTACACATGAAACATGTTTAAACACAATAAATACTATAAAGGAATTATAGATACCATTATTTACTACTATAGCAAACAAAGTTACTGTTGTCATGGAGAAGACATATAGGCAGTGCCTGCTGTCCAATATATTATAATTATGCATAATAAAATATTGTTTAAATTAAAGTTACTTTTGTCTATTGTGTAATGTGCGCGCAAAATAGTTACATTCATATGGAATTCGAATCAACTGTGATCGACCGAAAGATAAGGAGTATATGAAAAAATAGTATTAATTTATTTTAGAGAGTCAATGTGCCCTGAAATTATTTGGTCGAAATTTCAGTCCTGATTATATTTTGACCCGAAAAAATCACCAACTATGAGAAATTCAATTACGTTTGCTATTAGTAGTACAAAAATAGACTAATACACTATAGACTGTCTCACAGGAGTACTTCCAGCACATTTTGAACGATACGCACTATCAAATAAATTTTTGTCTTGCTGTCAAAGAAAAATACTTGTACTTCATTACGTTATTGAAAGCCAGCTACGGAAAATCACGAATATAGTGCAGCAATGGATCCATTTTCGAAGTGGCGACCTTTTTCGTAATGCTAAATCTCCACAGACTTTGATTTTGCTTCTGTGTCAATATACTAGCTGAGCTTAAGGATTTCTATCAATGCAAAAAGTTTGGAAGAAAAATGATCTCTTAAACATACCTCATTTGAAAGGTCACGTATTTTAAAATGTAACGCAAAAAGTTATGTCCGTGGTACCGTTGGACAGACTATAGTTGATAAATTAAAATCAAATTCGTAAAAATATGATATTATTCAATATTATATTCATTAATCTATCCTTACCTTAATTCTTTCTTCAGTTGAACGTTAAAACCTAATAAAATTGCTGCTATGGAGCACACCTTTTCTTAATTTACCGTTAAAAAACCATTCCATTGCCTGGGGTTAAAAACAAGGGGCTGCATACTCAACGAGAACAATATCAAACGGCAAACAAACGTTTACTAGGATAGATCGTTATTCCGTTTTATTGAATTCCACTCCAGGATATATCTTATTTATCATTTTTATTCCTTTCTATATCCAAACTTTTGGTATTTCTTGTGCCAATATAAATAAGCAAGGTCAGGTAATATGTCCCAATGGGAGGGTTCACGTTTTCCAAGGTCCAAACCATCTAAACCTAGTTCATAATGCTATAATAATCAGGAGGGGGAGGGGTGGTGGTTCCCGTCTGGAATCACCTGACTCCACCTCACCTGTAAACTCCCATGAAGAAACCTACAGAATTACACCTTACCATCGCATAAGCTTTAGATCTCCTCTGGTTTTCGACAAGTAGAGCTAAAAACGGCGACTTTAACAGTCTGAAAGTTTTGGGTTACAGACAAAAGCTATAGAACAAACAAAACAGATCTGAAGATTGTTAGGACCTTACATATCTTTCTACGTATGTATTTTGCTTCGATTGGCTAAGCAGAATAAAATAGCATGAATCTTAATGCAGAAATAATTGAAACTAACAGATCGGATGCTGTACAAGTCACACTGAATCTTAGAAAATATTTTATGTGTCTTTCAAATGTTAGAAAAATATTTTGATGTATCATTATTGACTATAGCTCATACATTAAGTATAGAGATTAAAATATCAGCCCCTACGTTATCTGAGTTGTACCAAAAAGTCTAAGTTGCCACCAGATTGAACAAGTAAAATTGATAAGAAATAATCTGTGGTTAGAAATGTAACATACAATATAACTGACGGACACCCTGACATTTTTACAATCTCGAACGCTTTGAGTGTACAGTTGTTGTTAGAATATGAGCTCGCTGAATGACCCCTATTTTTAATGCATTAAGATAATACTAATGATCTGATCGAACGTACATGTATCCTTGAAAAAAAAAGAAAAAGGATAGTGAGGTTATATTTTATAGAAGACTCTGTATGACTTGGGGAGTGAATTATTTTAATTCATTTTCTAAAATCAAATAAAATGTTGTATTTAAGCTACGCACATCTACTAATAAAAATATTTCTTGGGAAACTATTACAATAAACAATGATTTTGGAAATACATGAAATATGAAGATAACAAACAGTATTCAATCTCGAACGCCCAATGAAACGATATGATTTGGAGCAGAGCAAACGCGGACCTCAAAATTTAGAGGTGGGATCAGGTGCCATGGAGTAGTGAGCATCCCCTGTCGACCGGTCACACCCGCCGTGTGCTCCTTGTCATGATCGAAAAGAAAAAAACGGAAAAATCCGTAGACAGTTCAGTGTATAAATAATGCTTAGCAATTATTATGAAAAACGTCAGTCAGCATTTGACTCAAGAATAGGTTATATGTGCTGACAAGGTCACTGTATCGACCATAAAACTTGCGAAATGATGACTTCAAACGAGACTGTTAGTATCTTTGTTTCATCAACTTGTTTGTCAATAGCTTGCCTCGTTTTAGAAATTGTTCATACGTAGAGCATGCTCTTGCGTATCGAATCAATGAGAGACATAAGCCCCATATGCAGGTGATAAGGGTATATTGCTACATAAGTAAGGGAAGTTGACAATTGAAAAGTTGGAGTCGTCACGTTTATCATAAAGCTTGGTTGTTAGGTTACCATTAACGTCTTTTTCTAGTAAAATATCTAAACATGGAACAAATGTGTCAGACTCTGTGGTATCTTTTATTTCAAGCTCACTGGGATATATCGAGTCGACATATGAATGGAAGTAACTATTGTTAATACGTCGTCGATATATCGAAATGCCGAGTTGAAGGCCACAGCAAGTGTTTTTTTCTTCTCATGTAGAAGTTTTTGAATAAATTCTGCTTCATAAGAATACAAAAATAGGTCTGCTAATAACGGGGCGCAATTGGTACCCATGAGAATTCCAACAGATTGTTGGAAGATCCGATCTCCAAAAACTATATAAATATTGTCAATCAGAAACTCAAGCACCTTTTTAATATCAACTTCAGAGTACTTGTGTGTACAATCGGAATGCTTTTTAACAAAATAATTTTGCAAATGACCAATGAAGGTAGGTATTAAATGCTAAAGGTCTATAATACACCGGTACATGTAATACTAAAACATTTCATATCTTGTTGTTAATTGTTAGACCATTATTTACACACTGAAATGTCGACGGATTTTCACATTATTTCCCGATCATGACAAGGAGCACATGGCGGGTGTGACCTGTCGGCAGGGGATGCTCACTCCTCCATGGCACCTGATCCCACCTCCGATGTTTAGAGGGCTCTGTTTGCTCTGCTCCTATTTTGTAATGTTCAATGGACTTTTGAGCTCGAATACTGTTCGTTATCTCCACATATTTCCTCTTAATATCTGGCATGAATTATTGAGAGAGTTAAAATGAACTATCAGAAAAATATAAAACAATGGTTATACTGGAGTAAAATTGCCAAGAAACGCCATCTTTATATTTATTATTATTGACATTTCAGCACTTCTCTACTTTTAAATTCTTCCTTCGCACAAGGAGCACCTTGATCGAGTGACCCTAGTGATAATCATGTCAAGTAATGTAAAGAACTTTTAGGGAAAACTATAGTTACCTATTCTTTCTCTTAATTGCCTCTTTCTACGGCATTTGGAATATTAGCAATTAATTACAGGTATTTATTATCTTAATTGAATTGTCTATTAATTATCCTAATTGCTGTGTTTGTTTTGTGTGGATTGATGTCGATCCTTTGTCACCCTAATCCTTGGTGCTTGTGTGAAGTTAGCACTTATCACTTAATGATATAAAATGCTGTGTTTGTATAAAAGATGCGCCTAAATCGCAACCAATTAAAAGGAAGCTTGATTTTTTAATAAATTGGAAGTGCCACACACGTGAGAAATTTATGGTCACGATACATTTTTCTTGGACAGCGAAGGATATTTTATAGACATTACATAATTCAATCTCATTTGCATTGTATTATAAGACAGAGTTTAAAATAACACACAACATATGTTTTTATTTACCCAGTCTGCTTCTTTGGTGCTAATTTTGGAAACTTTCTCTGCAAAAAATTGTATTTGTTAATTTTCTTTGCATCAATCTCCCACAGTGATGTGTTTTTATATGGTGTGTGATATACGGTCTTGATTACACTTCTACATTCCGCTTCTACCTAAGAGTGCACAGCAGGTGATTTACCTAAAATTATGAAATCTTCATGAAATTAACGTGAAACTGGTACGCATGTCACTGAGTCACTAATGTTACCAACTGCTATGTCGAAATAATATAATTGAAGGCAAAGTACACGACTAATTTCATTCATACAGGCAGTTACTGAGTATATCTAAAACTAAGCAAATATTTTACATAAACATGTATTTAAAAAAAGTTATATCGTTGCATTAAAGATACTATGAGTCTGCAGAGAGAGACTACACTTTAATCCAAAGCTCTGTTTTGAGAGGTGACGAACATTAAAATAAAAAGAAACTACAATAATCCATATTTATTTTATTAACTAAGTCATTTTTCCAAGTATGTATTTAAAAATCACGATTAACGAAACGTGTGGTCCTAGGACATACATGTAAGGCGGAGTTTTCGGACAAAAATCTTTTTGTTGGGCAACCATCCCATCTTATGTGCGACGTGCTCAATCAAGTGATCGAGTCTGTGCCATTTCAATTTTTAAAGTATTCCTTCGCACAAGGAACACCTTGATCGAGTGACCCTAGTGATAATCATGTCAAGTAATGTAAAGAAACTTCTAGGGACAACTATAGTTACCTGTTTCTACCATGAATTGCCTATCTCTACAGCATTTTAATATTAGCAATTAACAACAGCTATTAATTATCTTATTATTATGATTGCTGTGTTTATTATGTGTGGATTCATGGTGAATCCCAGTCACCCTAATCCTTGGTGCTTGTGAGTTCAATATGATAAATATACATGAAGCAAATTCTTTGCAACAGTAATAAAAAAATGATTTAAACATGACATTCAATTCGCTACTCAAATGCCCACTCCTTGACAAAGCTTGATAATATTCTATGCACTTATTTGTTACGAAATAGTCAAAAGTAAATTATTCAATTTATTTTACGGCAAAATTAATAGAATTTATTTAATTTCATTACTTGAGTATCTATATTAAATCTGGCAATTTCTTATTTGTGCTTTTATGGATGATCAATACTAAAATGCTTCCTCAAAGATAAATGGCAAACATTAAATCCGTCGATCCTTCATTTTACTTCCATATTGGAATCCTCTGTTAATCTTATTCATCTCCTTTTCAGAGTCAAAATTTGACGTTTTATGCGATGATTTGTTTGATGGTTGAAGGTTTCTGTTGTAAATACATTTCAAACTTCGAAGATACATGAGCATCAGGCAGAGTTAGCACTGCTAATTCATCATCATTTTCATGACATTAAAATATATTGGAAATTTAAGTATTAGTGACATGGAACTTCAGTGCTTGTTAAGCTGATTTAAATTAGTTCAAAATGATGATAAATATACATGAAGCAATATCTTTACAAGAGTTAAAATGCTTTAGATTGTTAAACATGACAATTGGCTTATTTTCAGTAAGTATTCCATAAACAAAACATATTAGCTTATTTTCAGTATGTATTCCATTTTAGCTTTACATTCTAATTTCCGTATAATGGTCTAGTGACCTGTTTGATCAAATTTTAGAGGTAATCATAAAATATATATCGTTATTATACCCTTATGATAAGAATCAAATAAATAAGATCCCAATAAATTTTAGCATCAATCTCAAATAATGGATTTTTGAGTTCGAATAATGTACGTTATCTCCATATACTAGTATTTCATAATCCAAGATGCAGAAAATTACCCTGTACAGTTCTAAGATTTTATAAATGCCCTTGATATCGCGATGTACATATAAGAGTATTGTACTCACCAATCATGCTGCTGAATATGTTCTAGTGTTGTTCATATTCATTGAGAAATAATAAGTGTATACTATAATCTGGTGAATTGTCATTTCATAAAAAATTTCCCGTTTTTCTACGACACAAATCACTTCATTTAACCACCTTCCAAACGACGTTGTAAACAACGCATGCATAAACACAGCTCCAAGGCAACCTTATACTGTAAGGAAAAATGTTGTTGCAATACGTTTTCTATTTAAATTGCTTTCGATAAAACAGAATTGATCTGATGGAATAAATAAATGTAGCAATGCTTTAAGAACATAACTTAATGCACATTTATTACTTTCCCGATGTTCTTTTTTTATGGTGTCTTTACTAACGTATAATAGGTTGTGTGGTAACGATTGTTTGCATAGAAAGAAACATAAGGAGATCAAACACAATATTGAGGTTCGCTATAATTCATCTCCCTCGTAGAAATTGTCTTGTGGGTTAGGGAATAAATATATTTTGCACAGAAAATGAACAATTAAATTTTATTTGGTCATTGATAAGCGCTTTCGATTGCTGATAAAAAATATTCGACTTTAGAAACAATAAAACTTCTTTAAATACCTCAGATGTGAAATTAAATATGTTTAAAACATTGTATCATTGCCAATTTTACTGCGTTTTAAGATATTATTACGATTTATAATGAAAATGAATCAAAGACTAAACTATACGACATTGAAAGAACTCTACTCAACACTGTTTAGCTCACCGGAGCCAATGACTAAAGTGAGCTTTTCTTATCGAAATTTGTCCCTTGTAGTCATCACGTGAGTTGTCGTTGTCATAAACTCTTCTTCCCCAGAACCATGTACTGGTCAATTTCAACTTCCCTCGGGGTGATAATTGGGAAAAAGCAAAGTTTTAAATTCTTCTTCTCAAGAACAACAGGATCTGAAATATAAAACTTATATGGAAGCCTCCTGACATAGTATAAATTTAAATTTGTACAAATCCTAGTGCCCCGGAGCGAAGGGTGGGGTCACAACAGGGGATCGAAATATTACATGGGAATACATAGGAAAAAGTAGTTTAAAATCGTTTCAAGAACAGAAGGACAATATTTTGTCATATTACTATTCAAATTTCCTTAGAAAGTGCAAGTTAAATTTTGTTCAAATCAATAAAGAAAGCACAGAGATATTCACATAGCTACCCTAAGTGAAGAATTCACAATACTTAGGGCGGCTACGTGAATAAAGGAATTCATTGTTAATGTGCCTTAAATTATAATAATAATAATACAAATAAGAATAATAATATCAGTACAATATGTATGGGTAACGATCCTCTTATAATGTTCAGATAGCTGTTATTATATTACTTCTATCTCGATGATGTTGTAGTACAGGGCGGTGTCTATAGAATAGAACGCTGTTAGGAGATTGGTTCCGCAGGTCGAGAGTTTCAACCCCGGGATGCATATCTATGAACACGGTATATACAACTCTAAATATGAAAACTTTGACGTAGGAAACAACTTTTGAAGATCACCTTCTTTTTTTGTCGAGTGATATTTATCTCAAACTAAGGGACGACTATTTTCTATTGAATTCACGAGACCCCTCTAAATATTACCCTTAGATTGCAATTAATAAAATCATAACTAATTAAAACAAGACGAACATGCTTGAAACCGTGAGATATCGATCGATATTTTGAACGACGACACATTTTTGCAAATAAGGTCATAAACGCTAAACGTTGAAATATGGCTTCAACAATAAACAACAAAGATGTACGATTCCTATTATGAGAAGTACCTTATTGGTTAAAGCTGCATTCAGTGGTTTACTTTGACTAATATTTACATGTTTCAATGATTATCAATTAATCATCTTCCCCAGACGCCTATTTTTGGAATCAAGTCTGCTCGGAAAGCATTAATCATATCTGATTCACATATAATTGGGCATGGTGCATTCTTGGACGACATTTGAAAGTTAATCTTTTGACAGAGATTCTTTTCATCTCGTCTTGCAAGGAGTGTTGTGTTTAATTCTGATCTATGTTAGATGTCCTGTCGTAAATAAGACTTCTAGACAATGTCTACTGTCATCCCGATGTTCAGTAGCCCGGATATCCTTTTTACATAAACTGATTTACTGTTACTCGTGAATCAGATGATAGTGTCTCCGTAACAAGATAACAAACAATGTTTACAGAAGTCCCCTCCTGCTGCACATTAATGACGAAATTGTTTATTAAGTGTTGGTTTCTTATCGACATTTCTGATTTTATTCTAAAAGTTAGAACAACAAAATACTGTTATATTTTATTTCTTAACCCTCTAATCTCAAATCTTATACATATTTTCATAAACGCCATGATAAATTTTGAAGTAAAACTGGGGGGGGGGGGTATCAAATTATTCGATATTTACAGTAATTACTTTTTATAAATTTAGTAAAGAGATTGAATGCAACCAAAATAAAAAAAATCTTGAAATGAAGTCCATTGCATTGAAGGCCAATCGGTGTATTAAAAATACATATCATTTTCCTAAAATCATCTTCTGAGTTGTCAATTTATTCGAAGTGATCAGTTCTTTATTGTTACACAGATTTCAAAATTGATGTAAAAGCGATTTCAAACTTCTTGTTAAGGATCCTGTAAGTACTAAAAATAATATTCATAAATAAATATATAAATAATAGACAGCTGCTTTTTCAATAAAAATGGAACTCGTATATTTAGTTACCTTGTCATTGGTCATTTGCAAAATTATTTTGTTAAAATACATTCTGATTGTACACAAGTACTCTGAAGTTGATATTAAAAAGATGATTGAGTTTCTGATTGACAATATCTATGTGGTTTTTGGAGACCAGGTCTTTAACAATCTATTGGAATTCCCATGGGTACCAATTGCGCCCCGTTATAAGCAGACCTATTTTTGTATTCATATGAAGCAGAATTTGTTCAAAATATACGTGAAAAGAAAACACTTGCTGTGGGCTTCCACTCGAAATTTAGATATATCGACGACGTATTGTCAATTAACAATCATTATGGTTATTTCCATTCTTATGTCGATACGATATATCCCGGTGAGCTTGAAATAAAAGATACCACAGAGTCTGACACATCTGTTTCATATTTGGATGTTTTACAAAGAAAGACATTAATGGTAATCTAACAAAAGCTTTATGATAAACGTGATGACTTTAACTTTTCAATCGACAACTTCCCTTACTTATGCAGCAATATCACCTGCATACGGGTTTATATCTCTCAGTTGATTCGATACGCAAGAGCATGCTCTACGTATGACCAATTTCTAAACCGAGGTAGGTTATTGACAAACAACTTGATGAAACAAGACTATCAGCAGTCTCGTTTAAAGTCATCATTTTGTAAGTTCTATGGTCGATACAATGACCTTGTCAGCAAATACAATCTATCATTAAGTCAAATGCTGACTGACGTTTTTCATACTAATTGTTAGCCAGTATTTACACACTGAATTTGTCGACGGTTTTTCCGTTATTTCCCGATCATGACAAGGAGCACACAGCGGTGTGACCGATCGGCAGGGGATGCTCACTCCTCATGGCACCTGATCCCACGTCTGATGTTTTAGAGATCTGTGTTTGCTCTGCTCCTGATTTGTTTTGTTTAATGGACTTTTGAGCTTGAATGCTGTTCGTTATTTCCATATATTATCTACGTAAAACCAGATTTGACATATGGCCGCCTCCACCTTTCAGTGATGATCAAGTCAGATTATTGGCTGCTTTATCAAAATAACCGAATTACTAGAAGTTTGAATGCTAGCTTGTACTTCATAAGCATATGTGAAATAATTTATCAGCAGATATATAACAATGGTTTGCGGGGAGGGGTGGAGGTGGGGGTGTAACTCTCAAACCACAACAAAATTTGGCCACTACCTGTTAAAAGTAAATTGCCTTTAGCGGAACCTTAAGAATTATGTAATGTTGACACAAGTTATACAATGAAAGGTAATACCTTAAAGATAAAATAGTTAAAGTCTTGAATTTTTTAAAGTGGTTGCATAGTTTTCTTTAATCATTTTTGTATAGATTTTATACATGTACCTGGAAGAGTTGTAGTTTACGTTATGAGAACGGGTTTACACATGAACATAATTTTTTTAGACACAGCTATATATAATAAATCATTACTTATAAAATATATATTTTGAGTTTCGGCTTATTTTTCAGACTGCACTGAGGCAAAATATACTTACAGCAATCCCAGGACAAAGAAATGATCAGGGTTAAAGGTCGCGCTGTCAGAGAGAGCCACGATCAGTAATCATCATCTCTCGGCGTCTTTGTAAATTTGTAATTACAATTAAAAGATGTCCAGGTGGGGCTAGGGTTATGCGTTATTACCTGCACAAGGTCAATTTGTTCACAATGACAACAGAATCTAGGGAGACAAATTATATAAACTTGGCGACAGAACTTAAAAGAAAGGATATCTGTCAAACTAAATATATCATTTGTGGTGTTTGTACCGCGGCGCACCGGGTCAAAAAGTGCTTCGTATTATACCTGCAACAAACATAAACACGTAAGAAGACAGGTTATTAGGAATATCTTGATGAGAAGGATTTTTCAGTAACAGGGATCTTGACACCTCTGATGGGTGAGACAAAATGAAGATTCACCACAGAACACCCAGAAGTGACCACAATCTTTTGCAATTTGTCTCCTCACGCAAAGGTAACATAACTTCCATAGATGATGAAATTATCTCAATTTTTGCCTAATTTGAATTTTTTTTAACCAAAAAAAAAAGATGCATGCAAAGACAAGTAAATTGATTTGCTGACAGTAAGATTTAGTGTATGGTCAGGTTCTGTATCTGATTTATCTTAGTGAAGAAAATGGAGACGCACCTGTAAATGTCAACGTTTATAAAAAAAAAATTGTGAAAAATATTTTCAGAAAGCGATAAATTTACTTGGACCTAAATTGAATCTAAAATTCAATGCAAGTGCTTAAAATACTTTGATGGCGCTTATCCTTATGAAGTAGAATAAAGACAGTAGCAGCCATGGAAAACTTCTTGAAAATAAAGGGGGGGGGGTTAAACATTTGAAGGAGATTAAAGTCATTGAGAAGAGATGTGATTGTAAAACTTAAGAAAAGAAGAATGGCCCTATCACGAGGAGACGAAATGAGTTACATTTTGTATAATTGATTATCTGTAAGAATTTCTTTCCAGTGTACATATATCCACTATTTTGCATTTGTTTCTCGACCCTCCATCTCCCATGCACCCCCACCCTCAAAATACAATTGAGTTTGAATATTGTTCAATTCCCTGTCCACGTAATAAGAAGTCTTAATTTTATAATTAATTGACATCGAAGACCATTACAGATGTTTAATAGATTAAAGAACCATGGTTCCTCTATATCAACTTTTGCTATTTTAAGAAATTTATATTAGATACGATATAGTATTTCTAATTTCACAACTTTAAATATTAATTGGATCTTACTGTCAAAGAGTTTAAAGAATAGCATATGACAAGAACCTCCTGACCTCAATTTCTACTTTTGGGAGTATGTTCTGAATACTAGTACCTAGTACTCTCTGAGAGTGTAGAAAGGTGAGTTTAAGCATATGTACATTATAAAAAAAATTATGTTATTGTTATAATGTATACTGTTAGATGATAGGAAAATACAATCAAATTATAATTTAAGATAAAGCACAGTCAGAACTATATATGTCAAATTAATACTACAGAATGAAAATAGCACATTTTTCCTGAAAAAATATACACGTAATTGATTTTAAAAACCTGTCATTCCCCTTTTCCTTCTAAATAAATGAAGTGTTACAGGATCTCTTCAAAAGAAATTCCATTGGCCTTTTAACAGAAATTCTTTATGAATGATGAATCTGATCCCTTTGAACGGCGCCCCTTCCATTTCCAGCCAAACTGGTCGTCCTTCCGCCCAAGGCTGCGTCTCTTCCGTTTTCGCCCTTCCGTTTCCGTTCAAGATTGCGCTCTTCCGGTTTCAACAATTTTTTTGGCAACAAAGTAGCCAGCATTTTTTTTCAATTTGTACCCCCTTTAGGGACATAAAAAATCTGTTTATCTGACCATCGTCATGTACACTCTAAGCACACGAGGCGTACTCATATCTCTGCATCGATCGATTGTGTTGTTTTACGTCCCGTTCGAGAAATTTTCATTCAAAAAGAGACGTCATCATATACCGGTGAAGGGCTTCAGATTTAGACTCACGGCCATTGAGCAGTGAGCGATCTTTATCGTGCTAACGCCCGTCATGTCACGGGGCCTCGGTTTCTAATGTCTTATCCGAAAGACCCGCGACTTTCACTTCAAATTACCGAGAGCTAGGCGATCTATTTTTTATCGACCTAGTCGTAGCCAGGGTTTGAACTCACGACCTTCCGATCACGCAGTGCGTTTTTAAATCGACAGTAATCGTAAAATAAGCAATACTATCCACACAAGACGAAATTCAGGACTTGGTACATGTAAACCAACTTATTACAACAAGAGCCAAAATAAAAGAAAGTCTTAAAATAAACGTCATTATATAAGATTCTTCGGGATGAACTGAGTTGGCGATGGAGAAACCTGAAGTCATCATATCATGTTGTCATTTAGTTAAGTTGTTAGTTGGTCATTAACGTCTTTAATCTTTAAAACCTCCAAATATGAAACAAATGTGGCAGACTCTTTGGTGTCTTTTATTCGAAGTTCATTGGGATAATATATATATCGTTTTGACAAATAAGAAATTTATTGTTGATTGAAAAAAATGCTGTCGATATATCTAATTAAGAATTACTTCTTACTTACTTATGCCTACCACTCCTTCTGGGACATAGACAATATTTTTCAGCTCTTTCCAATTTTTTTCCCAGTTCTTTTGGTGTTGGCTTCCAGATGTCTCCTCTAGATGTTTCTTGGCCTACCCCTCTTACGTTTTCCTTGGGAGTCCTGGGACAGGGCTGGCCTTGTTATGTTACTATGTGGCTTGCGTAGAGTGTGCCCTATTGACCCCCACCTTCTCTTTTTTATTTCCTCTTCCACTGCATGGGACTTGATTTGTTTTCTGCCACAATGTGATGTTGTTGATTTTGTCAGACCATCTGATCTGGAGGACACATCTCAGACATGAGTTATAAACGTCTGGATCCTATTTATTGCTGAAACCTTTGCCTTCCATGTATCTGACCCATACAAGAGTACCACTTAAAATTGCTGTTAAACAGCCTTACTTTGTGTGTGTTGTAATTTCCATGGCTTTCCAGATGTTTCTAACTTGCAGGAGGTCTTTTCCTCCTTTCCTATCCACTATACTACCAAGGTAGGTAAAAGGTTCACTTCTTCAATTTAAAGTAACATCTGATATTGTGTTTGCCCTTAGATATCTTTGTCTTCGCTCTGTTGATTTTTAATCCTACCTGTGCTGGTGTTTTGCCACTGTGGCTATTTTCTCTTGCAGTTTGATCTGAGTATGTGAAAGGAGTGCCAGATCATCCACAGTCTTGGTTGTCTAACTTGGACCATGGTGTCCATTGTATTCCGTTCCTCCTATTGACATTATTATAATTTCATTATCCAGTCTATTGCAAGCAGTAACAGGAAGGGGGACAATAGACATCCTTGATGGACTCTAGTTTTAACTTCAAATGCCTCTAACAGTTGTCCCCCTTGTAAGACTATGCATACCAGGTGTTCATAAGAAATGCGGATAATATTTACAGAAACGTTATTAAGTACTCAATAGTTCCGCAGAAGTTTCCATATCGTTTCTCTGTTTATACTGTCAATTGGCTTTCTCGTAGTGTATGAAACTTAGGTAAAGGGAGGAATTCCATACAGTACATTGTTATTACTTTACTTGCACAAATCGGACAATATAAAGTAAATACCCAAGGCTGAGGGAAACCCACAAGATGGACCAGACCCACTTCACATCGACAAATTAAATTCAAGGGTTTATTTAACTCCACCTTAAAGTCACCAGGTGACCCAATAGAGGATAAATCTAAAATCAAGTACTTAGACGTACATGTAGTTAATCCGGAAAATAGTCTAAACATTATTGATACATTTTAAAATTGACCATTGGAGTCCAAGAATGGATTTTAGAGGGCCAACCTAACAATGGAATCAATATTTCTTTTCCTCCTTTTCTTCACACTTTTTTTCAATTGGAAATCCGTATTGGGACTCGGCTTACTTTCGCCCAATACGGATTTCCATTTCACATCCTGCATGACTCCGTATTAGGTCCCTATCTGACTGTGTGCTTCGCACCTCGTCCCAGTCCCGTATCTGACAAATTGGACCATCTTCGTCTTGTACCCCTTACATATAATTGAGGGCCCTTAATATATAAGCCGTTCACTATGTCACTGTTCAGTGTAATCAGTTACCACCTGTGTAGACAGACGTATGGTACATGTACATAGCTATTGTAAAACACTCGGTAGCGACAAAAATAACTCTTTACTTCTTCCACGACAGGAGAGAAAGAAAACTTACAACTACTCTTGGACAGGTCAGTGCAATATACAAAAAAACACAAAAAGCTATAAAATGTAAACAACGTGTCGTCCATTCCACGTCGATACCCACGACAATAAAACAGTCAGGTGTAACGAATGCGAAGGGTATACCCCAGTGCTGATATCGAAGATAATGAATCTAATATGGCAAATGCCTATTCACGAGTCGTGTTCAGCTAAGGTTCTGGGAAGATTATAAGGGTGGTTCCGTCACAAGTTCTCTTCTTATGATTATCTAAAAGAAAACTTCTCCTTTATTTTGCAACACGTCAGTGAAATCTGAAGACCCTGAGAAGCACTGATGAGAACCTGTGTTTTAGGATTTGCAAAAAGTCAATTGTTTAATGTCTTCAGAAAAATACGAAAATAAAACAAATCCCTCAGTAATCGAATCAATATACATGTATATATTGCCGTAAGTAGTAGCATTGATGCAAGAATTGCTTCCAATAGCCTCTTTGAATAAAAAATCTTTAATTTTGCACAGCTCCAAGAAGCTCTTGGATACAAAGAAAATATAAAAACAGGAATCTCCATTCCGGAAATGAGCTGCTGACTTTTTATGTCGGTTCCATTGATTATCGTTCTTGCTATCCAACTGGAAGAAATTTCAGGAAATCAGAGCGGTGTCTTATTTGCAAACACGACGTCTTTCTCCAAAACCCCATAATATTTTCAATAAAGGCAATTAAAACGGGTGGTAAATCAGTGCATTTTAGACACAATGATTGCGTTTTCTTGACAGATTAGAAACAGATTAGGGGGTATGGAATACGGGTTTGGAGTCAACATATCTTGGAGACTTGCTGTAGACTTCCCTATTGATTGTTGTCTAACAGTCCATGACCTGAATTCTCATGCCATATTGTATTGATAAAAGGTAAAATGAAATCTATTCATTTAAGTCGATATGAAATTTATGGACAGGATTGTGTTCTGAATTAAAAAAAGTTTCGTTTTTTAAATGGTGAAAAATTATGAAATATTGCATTCACCGTTGAAAAAAAACTCGAATAATAATCATTAAAAAGTATAGTTTAATAATTTCACAATACAATGATCTTTCTAGATCTTTCTAGAATGCAATGCCCGGTATTATATTATACTACCTTTTCTTTCTTTTTTTTTTTACATCGGGTTGTCCCAAAACATTTATTTGTATGTAAACACATTCAAAGTGCTAACAATTATTGATCTTGAATTTTACCTCTGATGATTTAAATTTTTACGGACATGTTTAATTCGTAAAAAATAAACGCGTAAAAATTTAAATCAACCTATTTTAACCAAAATTCGTTAAAATTTACTGCAGTAAAAATAACCTGCTATACAGTAATTCTTTGAAAAAAACTTCCTTAAAATTCACAAGAAGAAGAAACTTAACATCCCTCATAAAACCTTTCTTCACAATTAACTTTAAAACCTGCATATAGAAAAGAAGTTTACACCACTAATTAATGTTTAAACAGAAGAAGTGATATTCTTTTCTACAATTGTTTGGGCCATTTGCAACAACAGAACGTATATTGCTGGGTGGTCTTCAGAACCAATGCATTCAATCATTCTTTTACAATATATAGATGTGGATACGTTAACGAAATTGACGAATTTCTAACAATTGTCAAAGTTTCCACTTGACAACTTTCCCTTTCATATTGAAGAGTACTGTTAAATAATTTAATTTTTTTTGTATTCTAGCCTCTGATTGGTTAATATCCAAAAAGGAACACAAATTATTTCTGTATAACCTGGTTTGGTAAGGGGACACACCCCCTTGACAACCAGCTGAATCATCTGTATCCATACAATCCTCTCATTTCCAGTCCTCGGGATTGATGGAAAATTCCAGATTTAATAAATGTACTTTTAATTTCAAACGATAATTCGATCTTACCACATGTAACCAAACAACATGGCTGCTAGGCCTATGTATCAGTTTTTACCTCCCCTCGCTTCCCATCACTTCCGTTACTTCCGTTACAACGGTTGTATTATTGAGCGGCAAATTTGAACTAATAAAAAGTAACGAAATTTTGCACCCATAGTTATTTAATGATTTTAAAATTAAATTATAAGGAATGACTCTAATTCTTGGCCAAATTATTCGAGTATAACCTGGTTTGGATTATAAAGCGTAAACTGACCCAAACCAGGTTATACTCGAATAATTTGGCCAAGAATTAGAGTCATTCCTAAAATAATAGTAGATCGTCAAAGTTTCCACTCACCATCGCCATTTTTTAATGTACCAAAAAATAATGAATTTATTCCTTTTTTTAAATGATATTTGGAGTTGTTGCTCAGTATACAACGGCTGTTATTGCAAACATCTTCCTAAATATGTATTGGGATAAATAAAAAATATTTTGATTGAACCATGTTCATACCTATTACCTTAAAATTTCATAACTGAAGGATACAATTCTGTGCACAGCCAGATTCTTTTAACGTAGACAGATTGAAAAGACAGTAATTGCCAATAATAAAAATAGTTACACCAACATCAAAAGAAAAAAAGATCAAAACTTGAAATGCAATAAGACAAATCGTTCTTGTAATGTTTCGTGGCAATCAAGGAGTCTTCTGAACAAGAATATGGGATTATAATTCTATTCCGTCTACGAAAACAAACTGCCACGGATCATCAAATGTAGTATTTTTGTTTCTTTTCTTTTTTTTTAAAACAAAAGACGGGAGCAAAAAATGCAAAACTTGTTTAAGAGAAATAGACCACACAAATGGAAATTATTTCGCATATCGCAGTTTTTTTGTTTTTTTTTAATGCAAGTTAAAGATTTTATTGTGACGGAATATGTAAGTTATCCTGCATGACATTAAATTTTACTATCTTCTGACTTTTCTTATTCTTTGTTTTATACTCGGTAGCTTAAATGCTTTTCCAGTCCTACATTTACACAGGTACTCACAGAAGATGATATTAGTTCATGAAAATGTAATTTCTAGCATCAACCGCTCTTTCCTGTTATATCCTTGCCCAGGGAAGTTATCCGAGGACCCCGTTCTATGCTCTCTTTTTTTCTTCAATGAATAGAAATCAGAATGCTGTGAGACCGATGATCAACATGATCAACATCCTCACCAACCTCTGTAAAATCCCTTATCTCTATGAGGTCTTGGATTGAAAAATATTCAATATTACTTTATGGGATTTGATTTCGTAGCTGAAGAAGTATTGAGTAGTCAAATTGGGCACTTTAATTTACTGGACCTTTCATACCCACAAAACAGCAAAATGAAACCGGTCCAAAATTAGTGTTTCATAGTAAAATGATTTAGTTTTTACGTCAAGGATACTTAATATGCATTATTTTATAAAGTAATTAATATTAACTGTTTTGTATTACAAAATCCTCTAAAAATCCGAAAACTGATTTATTTCATGTGAATTAAACACCAGAATTTTGTCTGTGTTTTTAGAAAATAAAAGAAAAAAAAGTCTCTTTTTCATTCACAGGAAGTGTTAATGAAGCACACAATGCACAGTATCAAGCAGTATTTGAAATATATAGGTGCTTTTCTTCGTGTTTAATTTACGTTGCAGAATCTCTGACATCATATAATCGACAGCTGTGTACATTTCTTCTCAAGGGTTGTTGACACATCGTTACAAGTGGCAATTAATTTTTTTCTAATCGTTTGAAACATAAAGCAGATATTACAATAACATGGTTCAGCAATAATAAACAGTCGTTAAAGAACTCAAGGGAAAACCAAAATTAAACGGGACGTGATTAGAACAAGGAATCTTAGAAAGTGAGATAAGATGGATTTTTATCGTCCACATGTTGTAAATAAATGTTTCTGTATGAACAAACTTGTGTCTATGACGAATATTGATCTAAAATTGTTTGCCCACGAAGAGTAGATTTTCCAAAAATGCTTTTAACCCTTGATAAATGATCATTCTTAATTTTCCCCATTGACCCAGTACGAGGAGTTTAAGAGGGGTTGATCATTAAATGGCGGGAAATCAAAGAAGGGAATCTGGCGTTGGTTTATTTTCATGTAACTTGGCATAACATCTGTAATCATGATCACAACTGTTGCAGAGAAGCAATAGAGACCATTTACAGACATTTACATATTTTAATACCCAATTGTTTATAAACGATTGTGAGTAATGCTTTGGTTTTATCACTGACGCTCGTCAAATACCCCCTTCTAATTGTCAGATTCCTTTATAGATAATTCTAAGTTTAGTTTTAAATACGCATATATATCTTTTATAGAACAATTTGTTGAAGGAACCTCACTAAGATTTTTGTGAGATATTTTGTCACTAAAATTAGAAATTCAAGTTCGTATGACACATTGGAAAAACGAGAAATAACAATTTATATGTCGCCCGACCTCGTTCGGAGTATGAATAGCTTCCAAATATATCACATAGCAAACATGAGGGACGTGGTAAATGTAGTAAAAAATATTACCAACATCACTTTGCACGTAAAAGTTATAAGGTAGAGGATTAGACATGATTTAAGATGCACGTATTGAATGAATCTGACCCAGGATACATAGACATGTACGTAGACAAACATAAGAAGCAGAACAAATGAAGTGCGAAATTAGAATCAAATCATTGAAGAGTTAGAAATGACGAGAACCTAACAAACAAGAATGACCTTGACCTTCGAGACATGACTTTAATTGAAAACTTGTTTGAGGCAAAAATTTCTTGATTATACTCCGTTTTTTGTTGATAGTTTGAGCAAGCCTTATAACCTTATAACACACGAACGGAGACAATAATCTTTTTTTCGAAAAAATATGAAAATCTGCCCATAGTATTGAGGACTTGCTTTTTTATCCACATACGAGGGCTGTTCAATAAATTATGTTCTCGGTGCTCGGAAAGAAACAAAAAACGCTTTTTAATGATTTTGTCTTAATGATTTCCCTTAAATATGCTCCTTTAATTGAAACACATGTCTATAACATTTTTATCCAATTCCTAAGTAATTGTTTTTAGAACTCATTATTTTTAGTATGCCCTTCGTATACTGGAATATGACAGATCCTAATATGATTTCCTGGACTTGTTTCTTCTTTCTGAAAGGTATTTTTTCAAGTTTGGAAAATGAAACAAGTCGTAGGATGAAAGATCTGGCGAATATTGTTTGTGTGACAAAACATTAACTTTCTGTTTATCCCAAAAACTCCTTTACTGTTCAGGACGTGTGGGTTTGGACGCTGTCATGAAGAAAATTGCTGATTCTGGTCCCTTCTTATCATAAACCTTTCGATTTTTTTGCAAAAATTTTGCTTTCTAGACTAGTCCAGAAATTAAACGGCCTCTCCAAATAAGAATCTGAACAACAAGACCACTACTACTGAAGAAAATGGCATATAAAAGTTTCTTTGTGCTCTTGCAATTCTTTGCTCTTTTCAGATCCTTGCTGTTTTGATAATGTGCATCTTTTGTAAATTTTCCTTTGGGTAAAACAATGGATTCAGGTTTTATTCTCCGTTAGAATTTTAGACAAACGTGGATAACTACAATTTCTGATTTTAAAAATAAAATAATTGTTTGGATATTGTGACACGCTGTCGTTTTCACTCATTTGTCAAACCATAGGGTGACCATTGAGTACAAAGCTTTTTTACTGTCAAATGTTTCTTTAAAACAGTGTGAACTACCCCCAAAATTACGCCTACTAAATTTCCTATGCGTCTTAAAGTAAATCTAAACATCATCAATGATAATTTGTTGAATTTTGGCAAATATTACATTGGTTTTGTAAGTCCTTGTCCCCAAGGACGGTACCAATTTTGTATTCTCATTTTATCATTTTTGATCATTGAAATCCAATTGCTCAAGTGTCTAAAAAACAAACATTGGTTGCTGTAAACATCACATATTTCAGTTAATAATTCTTTTGCATTCTTAACAAGTTTACAGCAGCTTTACATGAAACGTATAACTTCACTCTTGTTAACTGATTCTTTATCATTCATTTTTAATGCAGTGTCTCGAATAGCCCTTATTTTCCACTCAGAGTTCTCATAGAAGGACTAAATTCTGTGGGATTTCCAAGAGAGAGACTCACGGTTGAACCGTCGAAAGTCTTCTCTAAGTCATAAAATGGAGTGTGCTGTTCCACTCGCATATTTGATCCAAGATCTGCATTAGCTCCTGGCGATATATGTCTTGTACAGCAGCTGCAATGCGCTTTAGTATGATGCGGTTGAAGACCTTGCTGGTGAGAGAGAGAGAGAGAGAAAAGTAATCCCTCGTCAGTTGTTGCAGTCTCCAAGGTCACCTTTTTTGGTCAACTTGAACATGATTATTTTCTTCCATTCATCTGGAATATCATCTTTGTCCTTTATATCTTGGAGGACTGTGCTGTGTATATATGTGGGGTGTTTCTTCTTCTGCTTTCAGCCCTGAGGCTTTACCATTCTTCAATTTGTGGATTGCATTTGTCACTTCACTCAGTGTGATACCACCCGTTTCTATCGATTTCGAGGTCTGTCTTCCCCTTCAATGTCAAGAAGTATCAAAGTAACTGGTCGGTTCAGAATCTTTTCAAACTGCTCTCTCCACCTCTTTAGTTTTGCATTATCCTCTGTAAACAGTGCGTACATTTACTGTTGATCATAGTGTGATCTATCTGGCTTTTGGTGTTCCTTCTGATGATGTCCAGGTAAGATTGTGCATGGTTTTATAGACAAGAAGAGTGCCACCTATGACATAGCAATTACCTCATACATGCTCATGAGCTTTTCGGTATTGTCATCTGTAATGTGGCATGTTGAACCATTACTCTTATGTTGTTGTGGTTACTATGCCCAGTGCTTGCATTGAAACTGCCTGTCAGTAGTGGTATGTCATCAAATACTGCCTGTAGAAAGCTGTAACAGATGTCTTTTCCTTCTCCTTCTGCATTGTAAATTTGTGCATAAGCACTCACAATGGAGCCCTTCTTGTACCTGAAATTAAGTTGACATACAGAAGACGTTCGCTGAAAAGCTCTCACTGAAGGACGGTAATGGCAAACTTCTGGCTGTTGAAAAGCGCTACTTCTTCACGGTGGTTCTTATCACATCGCCCTGACCATATATTGGCTTCCTCTGAGTCCAGTCCCTGTTTTCTGTTCCTGTCCACTTGACTTCACTCATGGCCAGTAGGGATAAGTTGTATCGTTTCATCTCATTATACTGCTTGTGCTAATTTTCCGGTTTGGTATACCGTTTTGACATTCCAGCACCTAACTCGGATGTGACGTTTCGGTGTCAAGGGCTGTTAATCTTTATAATTAAAAATGTATGGCCTCCTTCACTGCATATACAAGTTGAAATCCTTGTAGTCGTTTCCCTAACAGATGTGAGTTATACGAGGTAGGGTTACAGAATCTTTACCAATGGCAGATTCATCTTCAAAATAATTGTTAAAAATCCTTTTGATTCTACACACATGTATGTGTACTCATTGTGATATTAAAAAGATGCAGGAGTTCCTCGTCGAAAATGTTTTTGTAGTTTTTTTATTGATTGATTGTACGTTGTTTAACGTCCCATTCGAAAATTTTTCGCTCATATAAAGATATTATACCGGTGAAGGGTTTCAAATTTAGGCCTTTACTCGGCACTCGGAGCCATTGAGCAGTAAGAGATCTTTATCGTGCCAACGCCTGCCGTGACACGGGGCCTCGGTTTTAAGGTCTCATCCGAAAGACCCTCAACTTTCACTTCAAAGTGCCGATCGCGATCGCTTGGCGAAGAAACAGTTGCTACCTATTTTTTATCGACTTAGGTCAGTCGCGGCCAGGGTTTGAACCAACGACCTTCCTATAACGGAGCAAGAACTCTACCGACTGAGCTACCGTAACGGGTTGTAGTCTTTGGGAGACCAATTGTCTCTTGGAATAATCATGGAACTAGAGTTCTCCCAGTGAACTCGAAATAAAAGACCCACAGATTCTGCCACATCTGTTTCATATTTTGATGTTTTACTGACTTTAGACATTGATGGCAAGCTAACAACTAAATTGTATGACGGGATGAATTCAGCTATTCCATCGTCAACTTCCCTTAATTATGTAGTAATAATTCATTTTTACCTACATTGGTGTTTATTCTCCAAATTAAACTGACTAATTAAACCAAGAGCATGCTCTGAAACGATCATTTTAATCCGAAGCAGGCTACTGACAAGTTGATAATACATGTCTTTCTGCAATCTCTTTTAAAATCAGCTTTCGCAGATTTAATGGTCATTATAATGACCTTGTTCGCAAACACAGCCTAATTTTGGCTCGCGTGTGTCATTTCAATTATTAGGCCTTTGTTTATTCTTATTTTGACTATAAATTGCTCCATTGTCTGATCAATACAGTGGGCTCATGGCGGGTGTGAGAAAACAGAGGATGGTTACTCCTCCTAGGCACTTGATCATCAACCTGGTGTTTCTTCTACATGTACATACTTTTGCTCTTTTCACGTTTCGTATTGTTCACAGGATTAATTAGATTGATCACACTTCGTTATCTTCACCTTTTTCGATAGGTAAACAGTTTAAAACATATTTTACAATGAGGTTTGATTATCGATATAAAACTAGTTCATATGTGTTTGTGCCCACTTATTTTAAGGTCTACTGGTCAGAGACCAGAAGAGCTTATGTGATAATAAGGTGTCTGTCGTTCGTCCATCTGTCTGTTAGTCTGTTTAGTATTTGTCTGTAAACAATTTTGCTACTCCTTCTTTAATATTGCTCTAATTTCAATATAACTTGTCATACAAGTAGACTACACTAAGATACATAATTCTGTATATCGGTTTTTGATTTCTATGAACGGTGCTGCGATTGTTACCAAAATTAGAAATTTTGTGAAATACTTTTATACATACTCCTCTTAGAGTTTTGGTCTGATTTCAACATAACTCAGAATACAAGTAGAATACACTGATATATAAATCTGTTTGTCGGTTTTAATTTCGATGAACAGTATTGCCATGGTTACTAAAAATAGAAAATTTTGTGAAATTCATTCAAAACGCTTCTCGTCCTATAGTTCTTGTTTGATTTTAGTATATATTGTATACAAGTATACTACACTAAGATACATAATTCTATATATTGATTTTTGATTTTTATGAATTTTTTGCCATGGTTACTAAAAATAGAACTTTCTGAGAAATTCTTTCAAAATGCTTCCCTTCCTACAGTTTTTGTCTGATTTCAATATAACTCAGATTTCAAGCAGACAACATTAAGACACATATTGTATATATCGGTTTTTGATTTCATTTCAATGAAGTGTTGCCATAGTTACCAAAAATAGAAATTTCTGTCATATACTTTCAAAATACTATTCCTCCTATAGTTTTTGTCTGATTTAAATATAATTTGGCACACAAGTAAACTACACCAAGATACATAATTCTTTTTATCAGTTTTTGATTTCGATGAACGATGTTGCTAAGGTTAAAAAAAAAATAGACATTTCTGTGAAATATTCAAAACGCTATTCCTCCTACAGTTTTGGTTGGATTTCAATATGTAGCTCAGAATACAAGAAAACTATACTCACATTCATAATGCTGTATGTTTTTAATTTCGATGAACGGTGTTGCCATGGTTACTAAAAATAAAAATTTCTGTGAAATTCCTAAACGCTACTCCTCTTACAGTTTTGATTTGATTTCAATATAACTTGGCACACAAGTAGACTACACTAAGATACATAATTCTATATATTGATTTTTGATTTTGATGAATTTTATTGACATGGTTACTACAAACAGAATTTTCTGTGAAATTCTTTCGAAATGCTACCCCTCCTACAGTTTTGGTCTGATTTCAGTAGTACCTGGCACACAAGCAGACTACACTCTAATACATAATTCTTTCAATTGGTTTTAATTTCAAGACTAAACCAAGGATAATTATTCTAATTTATTGCTTTTGCTTAGTTTCAAGTCCAAGTGTTACTTTTCTCTTCCTTTGTTAAAAGTAACGACCGTAGAGCTACAGTCTCGTCAGAAACTTCTGGTCTTTCCTGACACTTCCATTTATAGCAATTCATCATTTACAGCCTCGTTACAATTTTGTAATCAGTTTAAGAGATAATCGTAAAATTTCCTTGCGCTCTAAATCTCTCTTAACCTTGATCTGATAATATGCCAAACACATCTTTTCTTGCAGTTATCACAAAACCTTGGCCGATCAATTTGTTAGTGGAATCATAACACAGAAATCTACGTCATTTCCAGAGATTTATGTGAAGCGATCCAATGTTGGCCTATCAGAACCGTTAAATTGAATTCATTTCATGATGACCTAGTCCAATGCATTATTCCGCTATGCTTAAAGTGAAGAAGGAACCTCCTTGAACGTATCCGTTACACGCCATTTGCTGTTGCTTTTGTGTGTTTCAGTGGTAAGGTTTCTATTTTTCTGTAACCCTTTAATGTATTATTGTGAACTTGTACTATATGCTATCTTTGTAAGGAAAAACACACAGGGAAATAACGTACTTCCCTAGGCATTTTCAATACGTCCATGAATCTGTATTGGTTGTCACGAGATGTTATTAAGTGTCAATTCCAGCTGTACACTTCCTGCAGTAAATCAATAAATTGCAAATATTATTTCAAAGAATGACAAGGTATGAGAAAGATATGCAAGCAGATTCCAGATAACCTTCGCAGGGCCACTCATATCTCACAATTGCAATATCCCAAAAACTCCTTATGTGGAACCATGAATTAATGAACATATTCAGTCTACTACAGTAAAATACCTTTCTTCAGCTGTTTAAAAGAGTGATCAAATGTTCAAGCCTACCCAATTTAACCCGATATCCTCGATTTTTGCAATTTATTACATCAGATTAGGAGTTTGTTTGTTTTTTTTTTTTTTACAAACATTGCAACAGATCCTTTGGTTGGAATGATAGAATTTCAGTGAACTCGAATATTCTGTAAGAAACCCTATTACCCAGATAAATTATATTCATATTTGTGTCACTTTGTACTTAAAAAACAGGCTGGAGGAATGAAATATCCGTATTGAGATATATTTGTATGTGTTTGATCCCTATTTTGATTAAAAATCATAGTAATACTAACTTAATAATAAAATTAAACTCTCTCTCTCAACAATTCCAGGACTAAAAAAAAAAGATATTTCATTAGAAAGCAAATGGAACATATTTTATAGCACGAATTCATGTTTTCCTTCCCGTTTTCATCCACACTCACAATTTGATCAAAAATAGGTTAAAGTTACGATGCACCACCATACATGTTTATCGTTTAAATATTTACTTACAGGGTATATGTTATGTATACAAGTATGTACATATATGTATGTATATCGATATATATATAATGAATTTTAATGTAAATTAAATTCACACTAAAATTCAATTTGATATTTGTACCGAGTGTGTAATATGATTATCATAATTTTTATGTATTTTCTTTTAATTTATTTCCCAATTTATTATAATTTTTGATATGAAAAGCTAAGACCTTCTTCAGAACAACGTTCGATATTTTTATTATTATCATTATGACATGTATTACACAGAAACTTTCAAAACATTATTTATTAAAAAAAAAAAAGGGAATCGGGATATCTGTTTCCTTTTATAGTACATGTATATGAAAAAAGCATAATTATGAAATATTTGCATCAGTCTTGCTCCCCGTCCTTTTAAAAGTTGCAGTACCATGGTTTATGTCGAATGCAATTTTGCACAAAATTCTAGTTTTCACGTGAAAGACATACATGACGTATGAGGAGCAATTCCCCTTTTCATATACATGTATTATTATATTGCTTGAAAAGGACATTAAATTTTATAATTTATGATTATGGTTGATAGAATAGTCATTATTGAAATTAACAAAGACCATCGTGACTAAGCATTTGTTTCTTTTCACGTTCTCTTATAACGTCCTGGCATTGTAAACCGTGTTATTCACATTTATGAAAAACACCGTTCAAGGAAGCACTACCTTAATCGCTAGTTTTCACATGATCAAAAAGGGCATACGAAGTCGCCTTAACATGATTGCATCTTCTTTATGACATGTGTCATTTCTCTTTTTCTCCTATTTGCCAAAAATTGGTATCTTGCACATGTACCATGACAAAAACAAGAAAAGCCGAAATCCGGGACATTTTATTTCATTCTCTTCATGTGTGACGATAAATGAACACATACAGTTAATGATGATTTTGATACTTGAAAACGAAAATTTTTGTCCATTAAAGAAAAAAAAGGAAAAATTGTCAAAACTTGAACATCCTATTTCGCTCGAGGGGGGGGGGAGGGGCTCCAGCTTTTTTTAGACAAAACATATCATGCCTTAAAATGGTAGAATTTGACCATGCTCCAACAAGAAGTGGGGATAGCCTTTTGATGATTTTCATATTAAATCAACAGTAGAACATGTGAAGTTCGATACTTGAAACATAACCTTTTATAAATAAAGCAAACTTAATTGCTTAATGTGAAGAGCACTACAACTGAATTCAATATAAAGCATATCATGCATTATGTCTTCCGCATATTAAATAATGTCTTACATAATTTTACATGTGCCTCCTCTCTGACATAACTGATAATGAGGAATGCTCTTAATAGAACTGAATACGTTACAGATATGCGAAAAAAACATTGAGCATATGTACAATCGCCCCAAAGACAAGAACCTTACATCGCTTCCTGTATACTAAATTAATAAAGTGCAAGTTTGTTGTTGCTGCAAAATGCTCAGCAACACAACGAAAGGGGGGGGGGGTGTTGAGTGCAATTAAATAATGAAGCACAAAATAGCACAAATCGCGTACATTAGGATTCGTTCATGCAAAAAAAAAAAAAAATACTGGCTTAATCATCCGTAACTTCAATCCATGTCCGGAATAACAAACCTGCAAATAAGGAAACATGAAAACAGAATTATTACCAAAACTGAGTTAAGTATTCTAAATATGTTTAAAAACTGTGCCAAAATAGGAAACACACAAAACCCCTAATTGACGTTATTTAACCACAGGACCTTTGAAAGGAGAACGCTGCATGATACTGATTCATCAAAGGTTTATTTGTAGAAAAATATATTTTATTAAGTCACTAGATCTAGTAGGAAAGCCTAATGAAGGTCAGCCATACATCACTTTGATGATTCAGGAAATAATCATCGGGTTTTCTGAATAGGGAAGTATGATATATTTCGCAAGACATCTCTTATTTTCGAATGACCATTATTCATATGGCTACTGTTCAGACGTTAAGACTAATATTCGATGACCAAGTAAAGCTGGCAAGTACCAATATTGACAAAATTTTATTAACAATAAAACTGGAAGTATTGATATGACGATGGTTAAAGCTTATGGCTATCGGTATTAACATCAGTACAAATCCTTTAAAAGAATTTTGTTTGGTTGGTTGTTTAACGTCTCTTTGAGAATTTTTTCACTCATACGGAAACGCCACCACTTACCGTTGGTGGGCTATAAATTTAGACCTGCACTCGACACTCACGGCTTTTTGAGCAGTGAGGGATCTTTTTTGTGCCAGCACCTACCGCGACACGGGACCTCAGTTTATACCGTCTCATCCGAAAGACCGGTCTCCAACATCACACAGTGAATTCATGCCCGCGACGTATGATCGACTCCTTTTACTGCAACTCTAAAAGCAAACGCTCTAACTACTGCTCTACGCGGGCGACTTTAAAAAGAATGAAAGTAAGAGTAACTTGAAACTTTACTTTTGCGAGTAACTGTAGCAAATGCCACCTCGAACTGACCCAAAACGGTTAAATATTGGAGTTGAAAGCAGAGTAAACAGCTTCTTTTTCAAAATTTTGCAAAATTTAATTTTTTTGAAGAAATGTACCCATTTTTTATTTGGCAACAACAGGTATTTAAGAAATTCTAAAACCCTGAAGCTCCATGATACAGTATATCTTGTGATCGGTCATCAACAAAATCACTGAGTTAAAAATCTCTGATTTTTCACACAAGTATTCTGAAGTTGATATAAAAGGATGATGAACTTTCTTAATGACAACATCTATATAGTCTTTGGAGATAGGTCTTCCAACAATCTGTTGGAATTTTGATGGGCACTAATTGTGCTCCTTTATTAACCGACCTATTTTTGTATTCCTATGAAGCAGAATTTATTCAAAAACTCCACCTGAGAAGAGGAAAACACTTTCTGTGGCATTCTATTCAACATTCATATATATCGTCGACATTTTTATCAATTAACAATAATAACTTCTATTCATTTGTCGACTCAATATATCCTAGTGAACTCGAAATAAATCACACTAAACAGTCTGCCACATCTGTTTCATAATTGGATATTTTACTGACTACGGACCATAAGGGCCAACTATTAACTAAATTGTATGACAACTGAGATGACGTCAGCTTTCCTCCGACAATCACCTGCATATGGTGTTTATGTCTCCCAACTGTTCGATACTAAAACACATGCTCACTACTGACATATACGTTGATGTTATAGGAATTTCAACAACCTCGTTCAAAGTCAGCATTTAGTAAATTCTATGGTCGTTATAATGACTTTGTTATCAAATCACTAGGTCGTATTTTGACTGACATGTTTCATACCACTAAATAGGCCTTCGTATTATGCTAAAATTGACTATGGAGTATTTCGTCTACCTGATTAATAAAATTGACTATGGAGTATTTCGTCTACCTGGTCAATACATAGGGCTAACGGCGGGTGTGACCGATAGACAGGGGATGCTTACTTTTCCTAGGCACCTGATCCCACCCCTGAACTTTTCCGGGGTCTGTGTTTTATGCCCTGTTCATATATTTGCATTGTTTGTAGGTTTTTTTTAAAAAATTTTTTAGATTGAACATTGTTTGTTATCTTCACCATTTTCGTTACACATTAACTTTAGGGGAAAAAAAATCAAATTTAAAAGAAAATTCCCTTTTTTGTTTCCATGGCAACAGTGAAAAGTTTGTCCAACCGATTCCTTTTTTCATAAACCAGTTTGTCTTCATTCAAAAAATAATCTTTTCAGATTTCAAAAAAAATTGGCTTTGCAGTTACTCCGAAAAATGAATTTTAAAATTTTTCATATTTCACATGTTTTCATGGCAACGCTTGCCATTTCGATAATTTTAAATGTTGAATGCACAACCCAACTTAGTGTTTATCATTTCATTTCGTTGTAGTTCCATTAGGATTGTCTAGGCCATCTGCAAGAACATCCGCGGGCAAATTACAGATGAAACAAAACCTATATGTCGCTCCGACTAATTTCGGAGTGTCATAACTAAATGATAGGTCTGACACGTCCTTATTCTTTGAGATTCCGTAGGAAACCTTTTTTTCCCCTAGATTGATTCTTTTTTGGAGCTTAAATTTCTTTTGATGAATAAAAGATTGAATTTTTATAATCATTGTATGTTCTAAGACATAAGACCTGATATATTTGATGCACTAACATTTATGATAGTACATGTACATGTAGCTAATTAAGCAAATTGATCTGGAAGTAAAAGGAGAGAAGAGGAGGATAAAAGGAGTCATCATGCAATATATCTTGTGGGTAAGGGCAATGTTAAAGTCCTCTTGTGGGTAAGGGCAATGTTAAAGTCATCTTGTGGGTAAGGGCAATGTTAAAGTCATCTTGTGGGTAAGGGCAATGACACAGTCAATCTTGTGGGTAAAGGCAATGTTACAGTCAATCTTGTGGGTAAGAGCAGTGTTACAGTCAATCTTGTGGGTGAGGACAATGTTACAGTCAATCTTGTGGGTAAGAGCAGTGTTACAGTCAATCTTGTGGGTGAGGACAATGTTACAGTCAATCTTATGGGTAAGGGCAATGTTACAGTCAATCTTGTGGGTAAGGACAATGTTACAGCCAATCTTGTGGGTGAGGGCAGTTTTACAGTCAATCTTGTTGGTGAGGGCAATGTTACAGTCAATCTTGTGGGTAAGGGCAATGTTATAGTCAATCTTGTGGGTTAGGGCAATGTTATAGTCATCTTGTGGGGTAAGGGCAATGTTATAGTCAATCTTGTTGGTGAGGGCAGTGTTACAGTCAATCTTATGGGTGAGGACAATGTTACAGTCAATCTTGTGGGTAAGGGCAATGTTACAATTAATCTTGTGGGGTAAGGGCAATGTTATAGTCAATCTTGTGGATAAGGGCAGTGTTACAGTCAATCTTGTGGGTAAGGGCAATGTTACTGTCAATCATGTGGGTAAGAGCAGTGTTTAAGTCAATCTTGTGGGTAAGGGCAATGTTATAGTCAATCTTGTGGGTAAGGACAATGTTACAGTCAATCTTGTTGGTGAGGGCAGTGTTACAGTCTATCTTGTGGGTAAGGGCAATGTTATAGTCATCTTGTGGAGTAAGGGCAATGTTACAGTCAATCTTGTGGGTAATGGCAGTGTTACAGTCAATCTTGTTGGTAAGGAAATGCCATAGTCAATTTTGTGGGTAAGGACAATGGTACAGTCAATCTTGTTGGTGAGGGCAGTGTTACAGTCAATCTTGTGGGTAGGGGCAGTGTTACAGACAATCTTGTGGGTAAGGGCATTGTTACAGTCAATCTTGTGGGTAAGGGCAATGTTACAGTAGTTTTGCAGATATGAAATATGACTGCAAATAATATTTTTTATCGATTAATTTGGGATTTAACTCTATTGATAAAAGAATGTATGTTTGCACTGTTTTGTTTTACGATTCAAGAAAGTAATGATAACTTAGAATGGATATTGTTTGACACTATTAAGAATCAAAGTTCACAACGGTGTGTCTTGTTCGGATGTATTATTTTTAAATCAGTACCAATATGTTTTTCAATGTGACATTTTTCAAATTTAAAAAAACTTAAAAATTGTTGTTAACTTAAATGCAGAGAAAGATTTGCAATATGTGTCATATATCGTGTCATACACTGGGCGTTTTACCGTTTTGAGTATTTTCAATATTTTCCTTGTAGGTATTTTCTTCAAACAGGTATAATTTCAATTTGTAATCAATAATCGATCATAATTTAAAGTGTGTCAACGGGCGTTATTCTGTTCTGGTCTTGAGTCACTGCACTTATGTAAAATAAATATGGGTGGGAAAAGATTAGTCAGTAATCACCTAGACAGATTCTTAGACACTTTGCCTGTTTGGTCGTAAAAATGGCAGTTTGGACATCATTTAAAATAAACAATTCTACTGTCGTTTACTAATTATTGAATTATTAGAAATTCAAATAATGAGTACACGACAATTACTCATATGAAATTCTAATAATTCAATAATTAGTAAACGACACTGCTGCTTAGTCTTACGGTTTGCAAGAGATTTTGGGGGGGGGGGGGTGCGGGGGGATGAGTTACCGTGCCAAAGGAATAAAAGTCAATTTTCATCACTGATACAAGAAATTTGAAGAATATTATTTAATATGTTCTTTAATTCTCGTATTTTATCTTCGTCATGTTAAACGGCCAGGAAAAAATGCATTTTATCAAGTAAAAGAGTTTATAAGTCTGTCCAGCGGTACCAAGGACATCACTTTTAGCATTACATCTCATAATATGTATATACCCGAGCTTTCAAACTAGGTTCCACTTATAGATCATCCCCCCTCACCAACTTTAGCTTTGAAAGGAACCCTTGATCTAATCAGTACATTGTCACGGCAGCAAATTTTAAGTATATGGGGATTTAACATTGCAAAAAATCGGAAAGAGATCCACCGTTATTCGTGATTTTCCGTTGATTGACGTCAATTATGTAATGATGTATACGGATTACGACAACTCGCTTTCATGCTAGACTTTAAAACAAGCTAAACTTTATACAATTATGGACTCTATCGATGGTGAATATGGTTTGTTATTCACCAGAAAAATATCAATACTGACCGAGCCGAAGCCGAGGTCAATATTGATATTTTTCTGGTGAATAACAAACCATATTCACCATCGAAAGAGTCCATAATTGTTTTATTATATAGTCAGAATTTGAATGAATAAGACATTGAAGGCTGTCTAAAGATTACATTTTCATTAATGAACTTCTGTCGTAGAAAAATAATCAAATGTTTAGATTACAATCTACTGTAGATTCCATATTTTTCGCGAGTACTTATTTTAACTGCAATGACTCTTTGACGTCAAATCGCGAGAACAATAATTTGCGAGTGGACGGTTGATCGAGAGATTTTACATTGATTTAAGCACCATATAAAATAAAAGCGAGTAATTTTATTTCGCGAGTGGTTCTTCTCGCGTACTTACGCGATAATTAATTCCTCGCGTATATTTAGGAATCTACAGTATATCTTCCATGTTTTCCTTTTGCTGTGTGTAAGACATCGAAATGTTAAAATAACCCTGCCATAGACTTGCGAAACAATTTTTCCCGCTCAAATATTGAGCTAGCTCCTACCGTTGCAACCATTGTGTTCAACGTTGTTAGAGGTATTAATTGTGACGCCACAATGCCACTGCACGCGCACTCACCCTCTGGTGAATACGGCTTCAAATCCGGTGAATATTTAAGAAATAAGGTATCATTTTTAAACATCTATCGGGATATAAATACGGGTTGGTCACGAGATCAAATTCCATAAAGCCCGAAGGGCTTTATGGTAAATTTGATCTCTTACCAACCCGTATTTATATCCCGATAGATGTTTTAAAATGATACCTTATTACTTATATTTACATTTGTGACTTATTCATATTATATATTATCTTGATTATAACCTTTAACGCGTGAAATGTTTTATTTTTTCAAACTCAACGGCATGAGTTTGATCTATTGATTGCGCGTCGACCCTTTATGACGTCACTGAGAAATAACGTCGAACGTTTATGACGCGAGGAACCCGTGTTTATACGGATATAGATATGCGTTGCTTTTAATAGTGTTATATAAAAGAAAACATTTGCAAATGTAAATATGTAGTGTTAAGAACTGTTTGCGTTTGTATAGATTATGTAGGGGCTATTTATAGACTATATAATAATAATAATATACAATTATGGACTCTTTCGGTGGTGAATATGGTTTGTTATTCACCAGAAAAATATCAATATTGACCGAGGCGAAGCCGAGGTCAATATTGATATTTTTCTGGTGAATTACAAACCATATTCACCATCGAAAGAGTCCATAATTGTTTTATTATATAGTCAGGATTTAATGAATAAGACATTGAAGGCCGCCTGACGATTCCATTTTCATTAACGAACTTCTGTCGTAGAAAAATAAAGAATGTCCAGATTACAACCTATAACCTCCGTGTTTTCCTTTCGATGTGCGTAAGACATCGAAATGTTAAGAAAATAATTCTGCGATAGACTTGCGGAACAATTTTTCCTGCTCATATATATATTCAGCTAGCTCCGACCGTTGCAACCCTTGTTTTCAACGTTGTTTGGGGTATTGATTGTGACGCCACAATGCCACTGCACGCGCACTCACCCTCCGGTGAATACGGCTTCAAATCCGGTGAATATGTAGTGTTATGAACTGTTTGCGTTTGTATAGATTATATAGGGGCTATTAATAGACTATATAATAACATTTGATATCGTTCAAAATGAAGTTGAAACGCTCATTTTTCTATAAAAATGCTATATATTTAATAGTAAATATAACATGCTTTAGTGAATGCTGTTTTACTTTATAAATGAGTGGGTGAAATGATATTCCTTGCAAAGGAATGCTTCGCTTTGGCTTGTTCTAGTAAATTGTTCTGTATTTTCTAATGTGCAGAGATCCTTTCATATAAAATAAATGCAGTACACCCTCCCACGAGGAAGTCAGTTAATATGTAGATACAACCATAAGAAAGCATATCAATTTAATGTCCCATGGATATTATTAATAACAAGTTATAATTTTATTATATCATATTTATCCATTCATTTTCATTGCTTTCGAGGAAGATTTCAAGATTTTTTTATTTGCTTCACAAAAAATAGTTAGCCTTATTTGTGTCTCCACTGCTATAAAAGATGTATGTTTTCAACATTCACGAACTTTATCGTGACATGCTATAATTTTCTTATCAAATTGGAATAAATAAGTTTTTACTGTGCTGATTTGTATTTATTTTAGTATGCATGCTTGTCAAATTTTCTTGCACTTTTCGATAAACTGAATACAAATGACGTTTTTATTTTATTGTTGAGTGATGATACTGTCTGACAAACACTTACACCAAATGGCACGGAGGCCACAGAATCGCGGACTTAACACCGGTAAGGATTTTAAAATATAAAAATATTTTATGAACTTCAAGGTCATCAGTATGTGTTGTTTATAGTGCTATGAAATCTCCCATTTAAGAATATTGCGTGGGTAAAAAGTGTAATTTTCAAATAAAACTCGATAATGTCATTTTTTTCAAAGTGATTGCTTGCTAATTTGGATTTGTATGCGCCTTAACAATTATTTTTTAAATATAGTTTCCGAACGAAGTTTTCAAACTCTATTTTTTCTTAAAAAATGAAATTTCCTTTAATTAAACCATATCATATCGATAACATCAATCAACTGAAAAAAGATGGCTTTCAGTCAGATATAGCTCACGCTATCCCCTCCCCTACACACAATTCTTCTTCCAAAGCACTAAGATGCTTAATTCAAGCTCAGCTTTTAAGATGTTAACTTCATTTACAACTTTCGCACGTGTTCATTCTATTCCTTACACAGCACATTTGTCCTTGTATTATTTCAGAACTTAAGTTTTTATTCCAATTGCACTTGTCTTTTAAATCTATTCAGCATTTTTATTTACCCTATTTTAGATTTATTTTGCAATATCATGCTTTTGTGATGAACGATGTTATAAATATTAACACTTTTTTACAAATATGAATTATTAATTATGGGCTCTGCTGTAATTGTTGAAAAGTATATGTTCAATAATAATAATGTTTATTAATTACTTCTAAATATTATCAAATATCATAATTAGGACATTGAAAAGCAATGATAGAAAATTCTTTTCAATCATTGTTACATTTTCTTTTATGAAATTGACGCCATAAGTGCCTTTTGACAAAGAATGTCAATAAATGTCAACCTCAGGTGTCTAAATATCAAACAATTCGATTATATTTATAATTAGCGGTAACGACAAATACATGGAATAAACAACATTTTTTGGGTCAATTTTATTGGTGTATAAATGATATTCTTTTTAAAGGTTCGTGTTAATTAAAATTGGACTCAGTTGTTGACAGTGGTTGAACCTTTGTTGTTGTAATTTTGCATTAAATAAATAAATAAATAAATACATTTAAAAGATTTCATATGAATGTTAGAATAGAAAATGTGTTCTGGTAAAAGAGAAAAAAAAACTAATATAAATTCATGCATAAAGTACGACGGTCATTCTAAAAATACGTATATGTACAAAATTTCGCTCTTCATCACATTATTTTTAGAGATAAAAACATATTGTATGTAAAAACATTTGCAGTTTCGTTTCATTTAAACAAATTGAACTCATGTTCCTTTATTTTAAAATCAACATGTTTTGTCACCATGCACCATTCTTAACAACGTAACGTCAGAAACATAACGTCATGGTACATACTATAAGAATACTCCACATTTGCCTAAATTTCCATAACCAGTGTAGTTTTGACAGATACATGTAAATGTGACTCCTTATCGCTGTACTTCGACTGAATGCAGAACGACCAATAGTCCGTTCATAGTGCGTCTGATTATTTTCAATTTTTTCTATGGAATCACTACAGGAACAAAATTTTAATCAATAACTTAATATTTTTTTTCTGTGCATCTGGATATTTTAATTTAGAAATTGGCTGTAAGGATATGATTGAGTGTTTATTATTTATTAGGATGAAGATCGATTACTCGTAAGAGTCGAATTTAGGGGGGGGGGATAACATGAATTAATATAATTGTTCATATAGAAAAGGAAATACTTTCTAGGCCATAGTATCTAAAGGGAGGGGGTGCAGAAGTATGGGTCACAAAGATAAGTAGACCACTAATTACAAAGATTCTCTGTTCTGTAATCCTTGATAGAGCACTTTGATATCTCTAAATTTTGTAAGACCTGTCATGTAAACTAAGAAAAAATCTGTGCATCAAACTGTACGCTAATGACCTTAAAATGTTTAGTATATAAAGTTCATTTAACATCCAATTTCTTAGCTATATTAAGGCGATTTTCACCTTACTACAAAGGAGGCCACTGCATGTTTCCTGTCATGTTCATTTCAAAATTTGGTTGCCTCCCACACCGCGCACAGCGCGTGCAGGAAGAACTTGTATGCATGCAGCTTACGACGAGACAAATTTCCGCAAAATTAACAGAACAATTTATAATTTATCACAAGTGCAGAATTCTTTTTGTCATGTTTTCCTTCGTTGTTTTATCGTTCTACTTCAGAATCTTTCAGTTATATCTAATTGATTCGACGTATCGAAGATGTTTTACATAATTCAAATACCATGTAATGAGGTAAAGTCCTCAAATTACTCCCTTGTGGCCTTGGCACCGAGTCCATTTATAAACAATGGTATATGCTGTAATGTATGATCCAATAATTAAAACGAGGAAATAAGCCGAGTTTTGATATCTGTTGAAAATTGGGCATACCTGTGGAATATTTTAGTTAAAATGTGAACATATTTGTTTGTATGTAATATTGTCCCGATTTCGTTTGTTTCTGTTTAATATTTGTTTTTGCTAGATTAATGGTAAATCATTTTGTTTCTAACCCTTTTTGTGTATTTCATTTTCTTAATACACTTTTTATATTAGGGACAGATGAAGGAATTTTTCGAAAAGGGTCAAAATCCGTAAAAAGAAATTCTACAATCAGAGAAAAACAGAACTTTAGTTCCCGGTCCCTTTGCCATATTTCAATCGTTATGGTCTTTTTTTACCTTTAGTATTTGATCCCAGTATACAGGAGCACGACACAGCGATAAAAAATAATATGTATGGTGTTGTCATTAAAGAAAGAATATTCGCTGGATACATGTAATAAAAACGACTTATTGGAGAATTTATAAGCCAGAACAGTTTTATTATACAAAACCACATATTTATTCCATTGATCTATTCATGTAGTTCTACCTTTTTATATCACATAAGGAATAATTTATGGTCTTTTTCTAAATGAATTGCCGTAGTAACATACGTGTCTTTTGCGTTTTAAATAGCAAGTTTTCAATTTCAAATATTTAGTCAAATTATTGACGTAGTCTAGGACTGCGCAATAATATCGATATTCCGGTCCATGTATATGCCACTCGTTGACAAAAAAATGTCGTATTGCAAAACGTTTTCTCAGTACCAATTTACCGGCAAAATACTTGGACTTGGGATTTTCTAAAGTAAGATATGAAATATAAGATGTCAGGAACATTTTCTATCGTGCCAAACAGTAAAATTGTTGTATGATTGCATTTCGCTGCAAAACTGTAGTGAAATCAACAAGAGTAATAATAGTTCTTAAGCTTCTCATAAATGGAGGTAAATAATATAAGAAAAGATTACTTTAACTGTTATTGAAAATACTGTAATACATATCACAACACAGTAAAAATATTTAAGGATTGAATTTAATAGCTACCCAAGTTATACTGGTATAAGCTGGGTTGGGGTAGTATACGCTTTATAAACCGCGAAGCGGTTTATAAAAAAGCGCAAACTGTTCCAACCCAGGTTATACCAGTTTATACTGGTATAACCTGGGTTGGAACAGTTTGCGCTTTTTTATTGGGAAGCTATTAAATTCATTCCTTATAATCTAATTTTCCATCATTAAGTGTAAAAAATAAGACAATTTCTCCTTCAAAAATGCCTTCAAATTGTACGTATTTTAAATGTAACGTCAAGCGGATTGATACGTCTTTGACATAAGTCATTGTGACGTAGGCAACCCAGGTTATACAATATATTCTAATTTTTTTATCCAATCAAATGATGCGGAGCAACCAAAATTAAATTATATTATAAATAAATTGTATATATATATATATATATATATATATATATATATATATATATATATATATATATATATATATATATATATATATATATATATATATATATATATATATATATATATCCCATGTTTACCCCTTTATCCCGTGGATATGACTCGTTGGATATTTTTTTCATAACCCACAGTTAAGTGCAGTTGTGACGTCACAATGGTTTTTGCGTTAGCATGATGAAGTAAAATAAAGTGGAGTCCTATATAAAACAGTGTAAAACATTGGTTGTGAAGTATTAAACATGGGATAAAAAGAATCGCCCATGATTTGTAGTTGGATATGACTTTTATCCAACTCGTTGTTTGTTTTTATCCCCTCGCCAAGGCTCGGTGTTTGTCTGTAAGGTTCATCAGTACAATTATATTTTTAGAAGAACTTAGATTTAATTCTACATCTGGAAACTCATGGATACTCTATCAAGACCCTATCTTTACTCCTCGCAAAAATATATTACATGTAAATGCTGTTAAGGAGAAACTTCAGACATACTGTGCTACAGCATAAGAAGTAGTGTAAATCAAATGTGGATTTCTCAAAAAACTCCAAAGAGTATTTAGATAATTTATATTAGGATAACAAAATATTTCGTACGACTTTTCTACACTATTTACAACCATTCCTCAAGATGAATTAAAATCTAGACTTTTGATATCACAGGCAATTGCTTCATCAATTAAACTGAAACAGGGAAATTCCGTATCTTGTGATTGGTCATCTACAAATTAAAATACTTTGTTAAAAGCACTGATTCTACACATGAATCTGAGGTTGATATAAACAGGATGGTAGAGTTCCTCATTGTCAACATCTATGTTGTCTTTGGAGACCTGGACTTCCAATAATCTTTCGGAATTATGATGGGCACTAATTGTGCTCCCTTATAAGCAGATCTATTTTTCTATTCCTATGAAGCAAAATTTATTTTCAAAAATCTTCTACAAGAGGGGAATAAAACTCTTGCTGTGGTCCTCCTCTCAACATTTAGTTATATCGACGATGTTTTAGGTATTTACAATACCAGTAGTTTCTTTCATTCAAATGTCGATTCAAATATTCCAGTGAACTCGAAATAAAGGACACCACAGGGTCTGTCACAACTGTTTCATATTTAAATGTATAACTGACTATAGATGATAAAGGCCAACTAACAACTAAACTGTATAGCAAATACAACCTATCATTAGGACATATTTCATACCGATTGTTAGGCCTTTGTACTAAATTTGAGTACCGATTAATCCGTCTACCTGATCTATGCATGGGGCTCAAGGCGGGCCTGATCGGTTGACAGGGGATGCTTACTCTTCTTAGGCACCTGATTCCAACTCTGGAATTTCCAGGGGTTTAATACCTTGTTCACAGATTTGTATTGTTTGTAGACTTTTTGAAACTGATCACTGTACTTTATCTTCGCCTATTACATATATATATATATATATATATATATATATATATATATATATATATATATATATATATATATATATATATATATATATATATATATATATATATATATATATATATACAAAGTCATGAATTATTTAGAAAAGTGTCTGAAAATCAGTCATTAAAAATGACTTTAAAATGCCTTTAATATGTTACGCTATGGTTCATTTTCATAGGGTTGCCACATTTTGTTGTGGTTTGTTTGTAAACATTAGTCATTGTCATAGACAAATAGCCTGTCCATCAACACTTTTTTGTCATTTATATCATTTGAGCAGTAAAATTCATTTAAATTATTTAAAATGCAAAATAAACTCACGAAAAATCTGCTTCCATAGCCCCAGTCTTGATCCAATTAAAGAACAATTAACCGATAAACTAATTTAAAAAAGAGATTGTATGTCTGCCAGGTACACAAGCAACAAAAAACAAGAATATTTATCCAGTACCTTACCAAAACGAATGAATAAAAGTTAAGAAAAGTAATTAAAAAGCTAATAAATTAAATTTTATGAGACTGTGTAACCAATACCGTGTAGGGAATTTATTGATGCAATGGAAAAATGAAGGCATTTGCATTTTAAATACATAAATTGATCATGTTTGCACCTAAGAATCATGAACAATTGAGGATTGATATCCGATGTTATGATACACAGTAAAAGTCAGTGATAAAGGACCAAACAATTGATTTAAAGTACAGCACGTGCTCGGAGCATCTTTGGTGATGGATGCTGTCAAATACCACTAAAAAATTATTGAAATTCGTAATACATTGTTAATAGTGAATTAGTACTCAATCTGTATTCAATTTACTTTGCATTGAAATTTTAGTACTATATATGAACATATTTTAAGTAGAAAATGTAAATGATTTGTAGATTAATACAAATTATATCCTAAGAAGTATATAAATGATCAATGATGTTATAGTTATCAGTTGGGGTATATGGAGAGAATTTAGAATAAAAAATTGCTGAAAATTTTAAAACAGTTACCTGACATACTCGTATTTTAAACTAGACAGTTCTGAGACCAAAAGTACTTGAAACTATCATCAATGTTATTTATTTTTAACTTAGTTGTAGGGGCATAAATTATACCTAATAAAAAATAAAATTTTGTGATAATGCAATGTATAAGTGAATGGTTTATATATCATCAGTATCCTAGGTCATCAAAAGCAAAATGATTTTTATGTGTCCAAACCAAAAGATGAAGTGAGATTGATTATCAAAATTAACCACAAAAATAGCATCCCTGTCTCCCTGGCGATCAATCTTACAGGAATACTCAAAACAAATAAGTAATCTGACGCAACACTCTAACCCTTATTGTAATATGTCTTAATAAGATTTCCGAAAAAAAATCTTGATTGAAAGGATCCTTTCATACACTGGGAAACTTCATATATATATATATATATATATATATATATATATATATATATATATATATATATATATATATATATATATATATATATATATATATATATATATATATATATATATATTCCTTTTTCACGATATGTTATAAAAGGAATATAATTGGTACCTTTTTTCTCGATTTTAATATTCAAAGGATTGTGATCGTTTTTGCTATCTTTGTCTTTTTTCATGAAAAAACATCTCAAACTCAGACTGTTCATAATAGTAGAGCACAAAAAGGAATTAAAAGGATGAGGAATAAAGAAAGAAAGAAAATTATATCAATTATTGCATTTAAAACATTTGATACATTATTAGAGCATATCTTTGCTCGACATTTTCAATCAAACTACCATTAGCCCATTGGTGGAAAAACAAATTCGATTAATTCGTCTTCGAATATAGAAGAAAATTAAAAAAAAAAGATAGAATGTATATTTACACAAACACATGAAAAATCATAAAATTGTAACGTTGTAAATCATAACATACTTATATATTTCTATTACATATATTTTTTCTTCTTTTTTAATGAAATGAACAAGCTTCTTTTGAAAAATAACAAGTTATTTCTAAAAATGAAGACGGGAAGTGGAATAAAGTGTTCACAAAGATTGAAATCAATACTTTTGTTGGAATCTTTTATTTGCTACTTACATGATTTATCAGTAATAAAAAATATTTACAGCAAAATTCATCCGAATGATTTTATTTCAATATTAGGACGGATTCGTGAACATAATACATATTAGATTTATATGCGACTTACTGCTAAATTTTCAAATATGAAGGATTAAAGAAAAAGCATTTTAAAAAATGTTAATATGTATATAACATTTTCATATTGTTAAATGAACAGATCCATATTACATGTCAAATACCTTTCTGTATCGAGCCTCTGAATTTTTTAAATTATTAGATTCTGCAAATACGAAGGTCATTAAAAAAAGACGTAGACTTCTGTCATAACTTTTCTAAGCATCATTTTATAATGAAATTTGATAGACATATTTTAACAATAAATTCAAATAAGTTGAATTAAAATCAGTGAATATATCATGATATTTAGGAAAACTATCTCAAATTTAACATATGGAAAATGGGGTCACGGAGCACGGTCAAAGTTTAGTAATTCACTAACAATACACTTCACTAACAATACGTCTATCGTCTTACCTCTAATAAATGGCGCTAAAACGAAATAGAATCTAAATGCTCAAATTCGGTATTGTTATATAATTTCATATGCCATATTATAATATAATACATTGCTTCGTTTAAAAAAAAATCAATTTCTAAAGACAGGTAGACCTCATTTAAAAACAAGAAGAAAAAGATCACGTCGAGGGACGTCACGGAGCAGCGAGTAGCGATAAAATTTGCTTTTTACTCTTGAAACCTCTAAAACAAACTCTGCAATGCTGGAGGAACCCAGGAAATGTTAAAAATGAGCCGTGCATTTGTATGTAAATGGAAAGGACAGTTTTTGAATGGTATAAACTTTGAATCGTATAATGGACAGACTGCAAAGAAACAGATTATAGTTTAAAATCTGGTCAAAAGAGTCACTAACGTCATCGAAAATGATGTGTGCTTCTTGTAAAAGCAGAGCTACGAAGCAACGAATTTGTAAATACTGACAAACTAACTTTGTCTACTCGAGTAATTGTTAGCAAAGTAAGAGTCACGTGTTATGGAGATGTTTTTATGAATGGGTAAGGCGCCTCAGTCCCTTTATGAAATGAAGAGGAAAGGTAATTTTGAAAAAAAAGGTTCAGAGCATTGTTTTTGGCGTTACAGTGTTATTAAGCGTGCTCCGTGGTGACAAAACATATTGATTTTAAAATTGAATAACATGCGTTCCATTTAATCAAATGAAACGAAACTTCTCACATCGACAAAATAAATATTTTTTACATTTGTAAGTGTGTTGTTAAATTTTGTACAAATAATATGACGAAGAGGGGTATTGTCTACGTATTTTTTTGAATAACCCTCCTATGTATTTTATAATTTCAATTCAATGAATTTGGCACTAGTATAAAGGTGTGCAATTACAAAAACCACACCGTTCTCACACAAGGTTGTCATGGCAATGTCCAGGTATGTTCTGTAAAATGAGTGGTCAAGAGAGATCAAGAAAAATGACCCGTAAAATGTCGACCTTTACAACTTAAAAAAAAGCAAGTACAAGACAATATAATATATCGATAAATAATTTTGCACAGTGAAATATATGACCATATGCAGATCGAGTTTATAAACGAATATCACGCTGCACATGTCTTTGACCTTAGATAATTTGAACCATCGTCCTTTTTTCTCCATTATCGGATTTGGAATCCCTCTAAGTAGAAATTTCTTTGTAAAAGTCCACCTCAGTATTCGCCACTCCTTCCATCTAACGCCAACAAAAATAAATATACATCGCTTTAAGTATATCAAACAGAGATTAATATACGTATATATAATCTTAAATACTAGGAGCGTCATTCTCGTGCATTCGTTCGAACTAATTTAATTTTAAGTTAGTATTAAAGAAGCTAAATTATAAATGCAAAGGATTATCTATTTACAAATTAAAATATTTTCATTTTTATTTAGCAAAGCATTCCAAGCCTCCAGCAGTTGAAACCTGTTCTACAGCATTTTTTAAATTCGTAATCTGAGAAAGTGTGTGATTTACATCTATAAAACATGATAGGAAAACAAATATATAATTCTGTATGTGCGATTAACATTTCTGTGTCAAAATTTTACAAATTGTTAACTCACCAACTGTTTCATCACATTTTTGAGTTCGTCATCCGATTTTTCTGTATTCCAGAAGAGATAGACACCTTTTCCTGAAGAAACATGTTAATATTCAGATTAAGGTGTGTTTAAGTAAAATCAAATTTATATATTGAGAAAGTTAGGTCACTTACGTAATTGGAAAATGCATGCATTCATACCTTATACGTATGACTCATAATGTCAAAGGTGTGTTTCTGATAAGCTCAGAACTGGATCGCTTTCGGAACTTTCCGTGGGACGTCCATTTTCATTTCCATTGCACATGTTCTCTGTAACTTCCTTTCTCTGCTTTGCACCCCCGTTTCGGACAGTTGAATATTCATACTTTAATGTATTTGTAAGGTTAAGTTTCAGACCACCAATCAATGGCCGCATGAGCTTTTTGAACTCTTTTCTGAAAACTTTACCAGTTAAAAGATAAATATAAAAGTTTCCTGCGTAATGAGTTAAACCTAATTCTTCAATTATGGTTTTTGCCCAGTAATATTGAAAATGGACCTTCCATGTATCGGTTATGGTTGGTAAAATACTAACATCACCTGGGGGAAAAGTATAGTACAAAGTTACAACGATTGTCACGGGAAGTGTTGTAAATATTTGGTAAAACGAAACCGCCAATAACATAACTGTCGTTGCAGAATTTCGATGAGTGCGGGTATGTAAAGTATTCTTTTCAAATTTTGAAAGTCTTTGTGCTTCTTTTATAACAAGAATGTTAAAAGATAGAATGCACAACGGGACCACCAGAAACACAAACGCTTCCACACACCAGGTCCATATTGCCCAGAATGATTTAGTGCCGTTTTCAATCACTGAATGACGAAGAAGGCAAGTTTTGTTGTCTGAGTCATAAGACCAAAAGAAGCCTTGAATGCTATTAATGCATAAACAACCAAGGGTTGTAGAAATAATTACAATTTTTGCATTTTTTGTTGTGCACCACGCTTCCCTTTTAAAAGGGTGACAAATACTTATGTATCTCTCAATAGTAAAAGACAACACGAGGATCGGAGAGAGATACTGAGAGGTCAAGAAAATAATTGGGTAAAATTCACAAACAAATGGTAAATCCAGACACTTTACCTCCCACTTTTCATTGAGTTCATATATCACTTGCAGTGACAAAAACAAAAGATCCACAAGTGCCAGTGCAGCAAGGTAATATCCAGAGGAGTTCCGCATGCGTCGTTGAAGCCAAATGATGAGAGAAAATAAGTTTCCAGGAAATCCTATGACATATGTATATGGGGTGACATATTTGTCGACTTTCACCGCCCCAGGACAGAAGGTCGAATATATAGTGTTGTAGTCATAAGCCAAAACAGTAGAGGACTCATTGTAAAGAGGGGTGGTAAGGTTGTCTTCAATGGACGCATTCACTGACATGATGGTCTACAAAAGAAAACAGGAAAGTGAGAAACAGAGCCGGTATTAACTGTTGTTATATTTTACAGACGATGTTTCACACCAATAAAATATGCTTGTTTGACAGTTAAAAATAACTGGTGATGACGTTTTTAGGATGACATCAAAATGTGTTGGAATTAAAAAATTGAAAGTGTCCTAAGAATCAAAAATGATTGCAAATCAAAATGTTATGTGAAGTCAAAAAGTCGTTTTCGAAGAGCATTTTATATACTTTGTTAATTTACATATGATATGTTAGCAATGGTTTGTTTGGTTGGTTGGTTCAACTCGGTTGTTTAACGTCCCTTCGAGAATTTTTCACTCATATTGAGACGTCACCACTTGCCACTGGAGGACTGCAAATTTAGACCTGTACTCGGCACTAACAGCCTTTAAGCAGTGAAGGGATCTTTTTCGTGCCAGCACTTACTGCGACAGGGGACCTCGGATTATAGGTCTCATCCGAAGACTTCAACCTTAAATGCAAGAATTTGTGACCATTTGTCTTTAAAAAATGATACCGTCGTACAAAACCAATTTAGAGTTTGTAATAATTATTATGAAGTTTGATCTTTCATTGTGTGTTTTTTTTGTAAAATAATGATAATTTCCAAGGCTTATTATTATTTTAATACAATAAAACTATTCATATAGGGTACTTGATAGAAATATTGGCGTATACGCAATTATATACACATTTTTTCGTTGTTCATTTACATATACATATATCAGTACATGTAATTAACTGACAACAATATTTTCAAATGTGCTTTTCAAGAATTATAATTTATCCTTACTGGATAATCGGCAAGGAAGATTAAAAACTTCCCTTCCTTCAGTGATTCATTCAAGTCAAGTCTACGAAAGCTGCTAAATGCAATAGTTTCAGACAAATGGATCAAGGATCTAAATCATTTTCAAATTAAATTTATGCAGTTGAAAGAAACCCACTAATTCTTGGAAAATGTTGTCTGAGAAAAGAACTGATTTCCATTTTTTCATTAATCAGAGAGCTAGAAAAAAGCCTTTGGCAAAATAAGGCTATTTGTCGAATGGCCATGATTTAGCAATGAATTTTTGTTCTTTGCAATTTCCCAAAGATGGGTGAATTTTTTTTACTAGTCCTGTAGCAAAAAAGTGGGCTCAATAATAATCATACACTTAAAATGAACAGTTTTGCTACAAAAACGATGTGACATCCAGCAAAGGGTTTAGATAATTATTGGCGATGGCATAAAACTATAAATAACTCCCCCCCATCCCCCCCCCCCGAAAATATATGGGCCATCCATTTTTTAAAGGAACAAAACATGTCTTCATTTCTTGTCTTAATGGGGTAAAAAAACAAATAGACTAATTTTTGTAAAGGAGTTGATTATCAGAAAAGAAGACAATCATTGACGGACCCCATTTTCACTATCTCTTATTCTATTACAGGCGTTATATTTTAAAGAATGTACATATTTATTCGTCAATATTTCGTGTCTACATTATCTTTTATTGTAGCTCAATTGAAACGTAAATCCATTCTTTTTCATAAATAAGCTAATCCAAGAATTAAAAAATAAAGGTTAACAACGCCGCTTTCGTAGAAATTCAAAGAAAAGAAAAAGATATAAATGACATAAAAATGGAGTAATTTTTCTAGAACATGTAAATCTACATTATTTAATAAAACAAACTTACAGTTTAGCGACCTAATCATTCACATAGGCAAATTTCAGAAAGCAATTCAAGAAATATATGAATGAACTTTAAATATCCATACCGGTTAAACGTCACATTTTTTAAGGTATCAATACGTTTGTGGTCATATGTTTTCGCACATTAACAGCTGATCGGCACTCTGAAAGGTTTTCTATTGTTTCCGAGTTAATGGCTTTTGATAACTGACATCAGGTAACATGTACACATCCATTAGAATTCTATGTAGGGTAAGTAATCATTCATTGATAGCAAGGCCAAAATGAAAGAGTTTGCATAACTCCTTTGTTCACAAAACGAGAAGGCGTTATTTCCAATGCAGAATATCTTCAGACTTTGATATTATACATCCTATTTTCTGTTCTGAAAAATGCAGTTAAAGCAAAGCAAAGATTCTTGCTATCACAGCTTTTAAGTGACGATTCCTAATTAACACAATTCTAGAGGTATGCTGATACATGTTTCCTGTGGCAACCCACCAGTATTGTTTCTGTATTTATTATTTGGCTGACCATCTGACCCCTGATGCCAAGATAAAGTGTTCCTTATTGTTTTGTTTTCTATTTAATACACTCTGCTATGCTCTACTCTTCTCAGATTAACAAGAATCTTTTCTTTCAAAAAATAAACGTAAAGCTATTGCTTGTACTCACACTCTGACGCACGGTTAATCCCTATTTTTTGTTATGAGTCTCTACTTATCACCCTTTATAATAATATTTTTGTGTACATGATATCATTACTTCCGCGGATGTAAACACGGGAGAATTGATCGCAGTAATGCCCTGTTACTGCCATGACAAGGAGTACGTCAAAGGGTCGAGAATGCACTGCAGTTCATGTGTTTGGAATCACAATTTATAATTTTACTCCATTCTCATTCTTGCATTGTTCAAAAATCAAAAACACATTTTTCATACGTAATAAACTATCATAGTTTCTAGTCATGGCATTTTAATGTCAGGTGTTCAAACAAAAATTATTTTCGTCGTCTTCTTCAACTACGTAGGTCCGAATTATTATTACGTTTGTTATAGAAAAAAATCAAAGTTTTAAGTCTATGTAGGTTATTCCGTCTGATAATTAGTCCCCTAACTTTAAAACCGGAGAGTCTATAGGTTTCCCTTTCATTTGTCCATGTGTCGGTCTGTCCAACTTGGTTTTCCACACCTTTTCCGTAAACACTTGCAGATATGAGCTGTTTTGGTAGGTGAGTCTTCTTTGATGAGTTATAGGTTTGCTTTTCGTAACGCTTTATTGATTTTTAAAAGCATTACGGCCTTTAAAATTTTTTTGGAAGAAACAGATTACACTTAATGATGGGGGACTAGTATTTTTTATGCAATACTCTCAGAATGCTTGTTAGTCCCCTACCGGTGAAACCGAAGGGAACTATAGGTTTCCTCGTCTGTCTATCTGCCTGTCCGTCCGTTTGTCTCTCCGTCTGTCTGGCATTATGTCCCACTTGGTTTTCGCACGTTTTTCTAAACGCTTGCAGATATTGACCTGAATTTTAATATGTGATTGTATCTTGATAGTTTGCATTTCGATCCGCTTCGATGATTTTTGACGGAATTTATTTACGGTCTATTTCATTTTTAAGGGTTTTCTGGACCTGTTTTCCTAAATGCTTGCAGATTTCGAGCTGATTTTTGTTACGTGACTGAACCTTGAGGAGTTACAGAGTAAGTTTACATTTCGTTCAGCTTCAATGATTAGGGAATTATGGCCTTTTTGAATATTTAAGAGGAACCAGATTTCCCTCTTGGTTTTTGTTCTTTTTTCCTAAAAGCTTGCATTTACTGCGCTGATTTTTGGTATGTAAGTCTACCTGATTACATGAAAATCAAATTTTCTTTTCGTTCCCCTTCAATGATTTTTGATGGAATTATGGCCTTTTTAATTTTTGAGGGGAACCAGATTACATTTGGTAGGGGGCTAGTATTGCTTATGCAATACTCTCAGAATGCTTATTAATTCAACTTTAAGGCCACTGCATGTTGAGAGAACAAAAGTAAAACTGTTTACTATTTTATATACTACATATGTGCAACACACACTACCGAAGAATTTGATTTTAGGACAAAGATCTCACTCCATTCACTGTTGAAGTTTCCAAGTTTAAGTAAGCGCGATATTTTTCTCATGTGATGTCGCCGTTCTTTTGTTTTTAGTTGGAATTTATTCTCTATTCAGAGAATGTATTATAGAATATCGAATCGTTATTGTTCAAGTTTTAGAACAGGCTTGATCCATTTTCCAATATATGGTCAGGATTATTAACCATAGAATTTGCGAAAATAAACGAGATTTACTAATGATATTCTTGTTTATCAACTTATTTATCAATTGCTTGCCTCGTTTTAGCAATTGTTCGTACGTAAAGTATGCTCTACTGAGAGATATAAACCCCATATGCAGGTGATAAGGGTATATTGCTACATGAATAAGGGAGGTTGCCGAAAGAAAAGTTGAAGTCATCACGTTTGTAATAAAGGTTTGTTGTTAGGTTACCATCAACGTCTTTTCCTACTTAAAACATCCAAATATGAAACAGACGTGTCAGACTCTGGTATCTTTTATTTTGAGTTCAAAGGGATATATCGAATCAACGTTAGAATGAAAATGAATATTGTTATTTAATTAAAACGTCATCGATAGATCTAAATGTTGAATTGAAGGCCACATCAAGAGACTTCTTTTCATGTAGAAGTTTCTGAATAAATTCTGTCTCATATGAATACAAAAATAGGTCTGCTAATAACGGGACGCAATTAGTACATATGGGAATCCGACAGATTGTTGAAAGACTTGATCTCCAAAAACTACATAGATATTGTCAATCAGAAACTCAAGCATCTTTTAAATATCAACTTCGGATTACCTGTGTGAACAATCAAACAGAATGTTTTTTAACAAGATAAGTTTGCAAATGACCAATGGCAAGAAAAGTAAATTTACGAGTTCCATTTTTTATTGAAAAAACAGCTGTCTATGATATTAAAAAGCCTGGACTCGTGGGGAATGGTTGTATGAAAAAGTCGTACGTTTTGATATGATTGATTTTGGTAAAATTTTGTGATTTCACATTTTCAAAAAGTTCCTTGGAGTTTTTAAGTATCCACATCTGATCTATACAACTTCTCGAATATATTGTTGTACAATATTCTTTACTGTTGTTAATTCTTCACTGTTTTTGTGAGGAGTAAAGAAAGAGGCTTGGTAGAACATTTATTGGAACCCACTGTGTATCTTTGTTTGTAAGGATTTTTAGGTATGATAGTTTAGAAATCCAGTAATTCAAATTTAATTTAATTTTTGGGAATATGAAAAATATATTAAACTGACATGATTTTGAAGAATTTCCTCCTTAGAAAGGGAATTATGAGTATAAGTCGGATCACCAATTGCAAAATTAAATCACAATTCCTCTAAAATTCAATAAAAATTATGATCATTACAAACGAAGACAATGTTGTGCTTAGTCAGCTTTATTGCTAGAATACATGTATTTACCATTAACGAACTTACATTTTCCAACAAAGAAAAAGATAAAATATTAAAAACAAAATGCAATGAAAATATTAAAATTCGTTTATAAATGAATAGTACACTGTCATGGTATTTTCATTTACATAATCATTATAGTACATGCTTCCTTATTAAACCTTAAACTTCTTAATTTCTCTTAGCTATTCGACATTACGGCACACAAAGAGTTCACCATATACACTGAAAGAGTAGGACAGTAGAGTTTTTTACATGCTACGGATTAGGTGTGTTAGGGATATACCACATACAGCGGCATGTATATTACATATGGACAATAAACTGGCAGAACGAAAAGTGTTTCAACTTCGAATGAATATTTCCGAGGAATAGAGAATCAGACGAATTCTTTTTATTGCCATTCTATTGCAACGCGTACCAGACACATACCAAGGTTATGTTATTACCTTATCCACGTGCTGTGGCACACCAGGCTCAAAGACAGTAAAGTCTTCGGGATTTGTATCAGATTTCAGAAGTACATGTAGCTAAACTGATTTTCATTCTTTTTTCGTTTTCTAAGCTTTTAAACAGTGTATAATTATTTAAGGTAGAATATATATTATTAAATTCATGTATGCTTATGATTTACAAAAGTTTTCTGCTTAAAACTTTTCTGTTTAGCTTTTCTGTTTAAAACCATTTCTTTGATTCATTCTATATCTTGGGTATGTATGCCACCTGATTGGTTAGAATATTGAACACCCTTGTTTACTTAATGTATTTATAGAAAATTTATTGTTTTTTGACTTTTATATACTGCGAAAAATTCGTCCTGAAATGGTATACTAAAAGAAATTGTTGTTCAAAGGCAAATCGATTGGTTTTTAGACGTCTGTCGTTTACTGATTTTTATTTGAAAAATTAAAATAAGTACACTACTTATTTTAATTTTCAAATAAAAATCAGTAAACGACACGTCTGTTTATGTATTCTTTGCATAATAAGTAAAGGAATGTCTTATGATTTTTACTAGTTAGTAAACAATTTTAAATTTTGAAAAGTAATATGAGGAAAACCTAGAGATAAATATTGCATGTCTTAGTAATAAACAACTGATTTACACTAACATATTTAAAAGCGCATGTTTCTAAGTTGTTAAGAATGTATTTTACATAATTATTACCTGCATACAAATATTCTTTAGTTTTAATATTGGATGTCAAAGTTAAACGTAGACCTGCTCTTAGTATATTGTTATCTCAGAGATAAGTTATAGTTTCTTTTGTTACTGTGTAGTTTAGAGGAAAATCGAAATATAATTGATGGTTACAATTTGAGAAATATTTTGAGATATATTTTCTTAATTCTTATGGTAGAAACAAAAACAAGATTATGTATTTTAAAAAGAGGAAATAATTAACTGTCTCCATTGTAGCCATTCCTAATTTAACAAGATTTGGTTTTAGAGTTAAGAAATTCTACGGTTATTCAACAGAAATATTAAGTAATATTTAATGGGCAAAAAAAGGTGAAGCGTTATTTCATTAACCTTGTGGTCACTTGAGTATTTTGTCTACATGCTTTCTTAAACATGTATCATCTGACAGAAAACTTCACACGCCACACATTAGTGAATGTAAAAAGTGCACCAAATGGGATAAAGTTCTACCCAGAATCTATTTTTCCTGACTTTATTACTCTTTCAGAGGTTAAAGAAACCTTCAGTGTTACTTTAAATAAAACAACAGTGATGGACTTAGCATATCAGGATCATTTCATGCCGTGGACGTTATTTTTTCTTTAATCTAAGAAAAAATGACAGTTTTCATCAGAATATGAAGACACACTCATTTTGTGGCTGAAGCCTTGTCAATGTCCCATAAAAATGACAGTTTGTGTTTTCATTACGAACTTTTCTAGCATTTAAAGGATACAATTCAACCACCAGTGGCAAATTAAGTAACCGCAAGCTAAGTGACGAAAATGAGTTAATTTATATTAACCTCACGATTGAATCTTATGCTCAAATATAATCAAATTTGTTAATTGCATGTTCTTTTTCAGAAGACGTGAAAATAACATTCTAATTTGTTTAAAGTACACGGTGAAGTATAAGAAATTCTAAGATAAAAGAAAAATGGTATTAGCATCAAATATGCCCGTTTTATTTAAATAAAATATTCAAATAGGGAAAATGTAAATTTAAGTTTGGCAATTATCTTGTTAAAACTCCTTATATTCCCTTTCCTTCTGTCTTTCTGACATATTTTTTATTCATCAATAAAAATCTAAATAATATCTTACATACGTTTTAGCATTAATGATGTAGATTTTTATTGATAAATATAAAATATACATGTATATCAGAAAGACACTTCAATCGACTACTTATCCAAGAAACGAAAAACAAATTATGCAAATTAATTTAGATTTATAAAATAAATAGAAAGAATACAAATGTTTGAGATACTGACAGATCTGAAATAATCTGCCATGAATATTTGTTTGCAGGTAGCAACTAACGAAATAACTCAAGGAAACGATATAAAAATCAGGTTAAAGGTGATGTGTTCTTATATACAATTAAAATTTTGTCTGTGCTTTTTGTGTCGTGGCTGATAGAATGGGATCGAAAGATCACGTGAGCATGGAATGTTAAAATTTGGAAAGCAAATAAAAAAAAAGGGAAAAAATCATTAATTATATAATTTATAATATAAATCTAAAAAAATATCTTTTATTTCATGGTGAGAAGATGATTTGTTCTGATTAATAGTTTTTAAAGTAATTATTGTAATAAGACAAAAAGCATATATATAAATGGGAAGAGAGAGTTTTGACAAGACTTGCCATTGATTTATTGATTGATTTTGGATAATGATCGCATCCATTGGATGAAATTATCCCATACACAATTTGAGACATACAAGTTTGAGTTTTTAGTTAGTACTATAGTACAAACCTATGTACAGCTAATATGTTAAATATTATTTTTCACATTTGCATCTTATTTCATAGAGAGATGCAGTTTAGAAATGTAATGAAAACTACAATTATGAGTCCTTAATCTATAAACACGACAAAGTGCCAATTGCAAGATTCTAAGCACATTTTTGAAAATCAACATTACCATATAAATTAACATACCTTCAATGTATTCAACAAGACCATGTTATCTGTACAAACGAATCCATTACAGCAGAAAATGCAACATTGAATTGATCAGTAACTGATGACCAATTCAAATAAAGTAAGATTCACGTGCTTATTATTATTCATATATTAGTAATTAAACCAGGTGCTGTTAATTTTCGTTCGTTATTTAGCATTGTTTCTCTTGACCAATCAAAATGCTGATTACAAGGAATGTCGATGGGCATTTTGCATTTTTCCCAAAGGTAATTGCATTCATATATATTCTTTGATAGCGTATCTTTTCTAATTTTAGCTGCGGATTCCCACAAATATTGTAAAGAATTGAGTATAATATGTATACGTAGTGTAGATAAAAATTGAGCGATTTCCTTTTTTAGAGAGAATGGGGGTGGGTGGGTACTAATTGAAAAGTTATTTCAAAGGTAAATGAATATAATATGTATGGAACATCTTGATATATTAACTACAATTATGTAAGTCTCAGTAATATGAATAATGATTTTGTCTTCAAATAGCAAAACACTTACACAATTTAACTAAATTTGAAGGAAATTAATTTTTTGAATAAGGAAATGTTAGGAAAAACTAAAGACAAACTGAATGGTTTCAGAACGATGTCTCACAGAGTTTAAGCAAAAACTGATAAGAAAATCTCATAATGCACAAAAAGAAAGTCTGCGGGCGGCTCCCTGAGTAAATGTCACTATCACAAAACCCAGCGGAGGAATCCCTCAGTGTTTAGATGAAAGTGGCTGTTGCAATTCTTTCGCAGAAACTTATGTGAGTAAATTTTACCTTGCGTTCATATGGCAAGATTTCTCATCTGCAAACTAGCTGCAAATTTACTTAAATGGGTAAATTTTACATATAAGGAAATGTGTATAGATGCTAATTTTGCTAGTGTGGGTACATTTGCATTGATTTTTCATATGTGTTTAGCTCGCCGTATGAACAGCTTTAGAAGTTTTTAATCCTAAATTCTAATTGAGACTGAAACCAAGGATATTAGTAATTTAAGAAATATTTTGCAAATTTCGTTCCTATGAACACATTTTTTGGTATGTATGTGCTGATTCTATTAGTATTTACAAACAAATTCTAATTGCTACTTGTCTTTTATCTAAATGTAAATCAGGTGTTAGGCATGGATTAGATAATAAGCATATCACTTTGTTCACTACAATATCTTCATAATAAATTAATTGCTTTGTAATTTTGACCTTCATTTCAATTCTATGGTAAAACCTAGCTGTCAACAAACATTGATTTTGTATCTAATACTACATGGAAGATGAAATCATATTTAAGATAGCCACAACCTCAACCTTGCTACTGCAAGCGTGTACATTTCACTTGATCAAGCTGATCAAACAGACATTTAACAAGTCATATTTATAGTTCAAACATGTCAAAATGTCTGAATGTAATATTCTCTGATAGATATTTCATAGCGCTGAATCATGGTGAGATTTAAAGGAATTTTAGCAACGAGATAGATTTTGACAGGATTCTTTAAAATTGTACTCTTAAGAAGGACAGCTCTTCTCAAAAGCAAAAGAAAGGGTAAATACATGTCACTTTTGATCTGACATCGCAAATCTTTGTAAATCAAGATGTTCAAAACTCTAAAAGAAGTCTACCTTGATACTAAAATTGGCATTAAGCAAAGGAAGATAATGAACTCAAACAGACATTTAACAAGTTATATTTTTCTTTGAAACATTATGAGGTTAGTGGATATGACAATAGAAGGAAAAGCTAACAACTTCAAGAAACATGCGCTCTATTAGTGGTACGACGCCTAATTTATTTTAGAAATGACTTTACTTTTCTTGAACTTATCTTATGAAACCTTAACTTCATGAAAAATGCTGGATTTTTTTTTAACTCGAAAAGATAGAGAACAGCGATCAATCTCATGAATTCAGTAAACAAAACGAATCGTGAATATGAAGAAAACACATACCCCTGGAAACACGAGATATGGGGTTAGGTGCCTTAGAGGAATAAGCATCCCCTGTTGACCGGTCACCCGCCGTTAGCCCTATATATTGATCAGGATACTCAGTAGTTAAATTTGGTATAACAATGATGTAACGAATTGTAACAAACATGTCAGATAAAACACGACCCAGCGATGGGATGTATTTGCAAACAAAGTCATTATATCGATCGTAGAATTTGCGAAAAGCTGCCTTTAAACGGGTTAGTTGAAATCTTTGTAACATCAACTTATTTGTCAGTAGCTTGCCTCGGTTAACAAATTAAATATACTAAAAGCATCGGATCAGTTGGGAAATATTAACAAAATATCAGCGCCGAAGTAAGATCGTCATCGATCAAGGAAGAGTAATGAACTCAAATGGCGTCCAAATTATGCACCCTTTTTCCGTTTTTAATGCTAAACTGTTAAATTACCCTAACTATAGAGCCTATTGATTTGGCTTGCACAATCAAATTTTATCAATTATCTTTTTTTCGATTTGTTTAGTAGTTTATTCGCGAAATCGGTTGCGAAATGACCGCACATATTACATGTAGCACTTCGCGTAAGTCTTGCGCCAGTTAGATTTGAAATGATGGAGAACCCTGATAAATGAAATTAACTTTTGTTAATTGATAAAACGTCTTCGATAAACCTAAATGTCGAGTAGAATATTGTTTTAATTCTATATTTTTAAGAGTTATTCAAATTATGACGTGTCCTTACGTAAGATTTGAGTAATCTCATACCATGATTTTTTTTACATGTACATATTTTTTCATGTACGATGTTTGTATCACGCAAACTTTAAAGTTCATTGTTTAATTCAATCTTATTTTTTATTGAATGAATTCGTATTATTACCACTCAAATAGTTATGCGAAAACAAATTTCGCACACTGCTCAGGTTCATTGTATGTGCTGAAATAATCTGTGCGAAGAATTAACTAAAATTCAGCAAAGGGCTTGATACATAATGAGCATTTTCTATGAAATAATTGACTCCAAATAAGAAAAGCCTTACGTTTCTTCGGCTAATTGTTCAGGAACAATTCTTTTGCCGCCTTGATATGATGATGACGATAATCAAAATCACATCGTATACCTTTGAACGTTCATTGACTAAAACAATACGAAGATAAACCCCTTTACTAATTTACGCATTTATCATTTCGCATGAGAAAACCACAAAAAACCTAACCTTTTTAAAAAGACACACGAAAATATTTATGTTTGAAATGATGTCAAAACAGACAGATCTTAGACATGTTATCTATACATTCCAATTTGTACTAGTCACACAAAAACAATGGACAGATTGTCTCCTGGCTTCCAAGTTCTCGGCTTCTGAGGAAACATGCAGAAACCCTTCAGATGACATCTACAAAAATGCCAATCAAAGCTCTAAATTTGTTTCGAAAGTGCTATATAATAAAGTTAATGTGTACTTTAACAGACTATTCTTGTTAAAAACAAGTTCTTATCATGGAATACGGAATTATCCATTAGATGAACTATTTTCTCAGTAAATTGTATAATAATGCAACACCATCAGACGAGGCACTGATAAATAAAGAATGTGCCTTACCTCGAATCCTCCAAGATTGATCTAATTAGCGAAGAGTGAATCAACAAATAGTGTTCTTTATCTGCTAAGAAAGATACACAAGAAACCAATGTATGTAATCCATTTATCGATAGGATGTTCCGCAGTAAGCCTTAATATATTGTCTCTGACTTGCAGAATTACCCTCTGTCTACATATTGATCGTGATATAAATGGCAGGCTAAATGTACATAATTAATATTACATGTTTTTAATTTGTGTCACATGTTGTGAACTTTCACTTTAAAGATGAGCAAAAATCTCTCAAATCTTGAAATTGTTATGCTTAAATAAAATTTGAAGATAACTTTGAGGGATAATAATTTAATTTTAGAAGGATTGAAACGCTTTTATTTACATATATACATTTACAAACAGTCTATATAGGGCAGAAGAAAGTAAGATTATACCTAGTAAGCCATAAATGGAACATGCTTATCAATTCGTGTTTGTTATCATTATCTCAGACAGGTGTTCTAAATTCAGAAGAAATGAAAACAGATAAAGAAATTCAAATTCTTCTCAAAATATACCAAAACGAAATAAGAAAAAGAATCCAATTGGAGGAATATGGATTTAAAACATAGTCTGTTATCTAATAAGACAAAAAAAAAAATAACTTGATTAATGGTTTGAATTAGTTTGTCAAAATGTCTATGCATGTTTTTTTTTTTTTTTTACTCAAGCCCTAGAGGGGCTTGAGTTATCTGAAAAGATGCTAGATCATCGATTTACTCAGTTTAAAAACACGAAAATATATTATTTGTGTAAATAAAAACATTTCTAGAAACAAAAATGAAGCCTATATTGAAAATGTATGTATATTCATAGATATTAAGTTTTAAAGATCGGATTATGTCCTATGACGAAGGAATAATGAGTGATGCTCAGCAGCCGCAACAGTTTCTATACAGAGATTTCGCGCTTTCGTTTGCGTAGGAATCTCAGGTAAGTTTTCCAAAGACCGTCAATGCATGGACGAGTTTATTGGTTACTCTGAGCGGTGACACAGGTTAACCCTTCATTAACTCTGACAGTTTTCAATGATAGTACTCTGATAGGCACAAATGTTAAATTCTATCCTCGATAGGCCTAAAGTTTTGTTATTTAAAAAAAAAATCGGGATAATGTCAATAGCCCGTAAGGCCTGGGACTTGACATACATGTATCTGTTTTGGATTTGAATGGAAGACTCTATCATTGGAAAGACAGATGGTAGCACAGGCCTGTTTTTCGGAGGTTCCCCCTTCTACTTTGAAAAAAACGTTGTTACAGGCCTATAAAAAGCTATTTGGATTGTTGTATATCAAATTTTGCGATGTTGTTTAGGAAATAGTAATAAAAACAATTGCATCTAGTAAATATATACATTTATATGGACAAATATTTCCATCAAATAGAGAATACCGCCGCTATGCTTCCTAAAATATTCCTGAAAACGATTGACGTATTGAATATAATTCACTTATAAAAGAAGTACGATTAATTACATTAATTAATTCTAAATTCTATATGAATTGTAGGTAAAAAAAAAATTAAAACTATTTGTTATTTTATTACGCAAGTGCAACTTTGTGATAAAGCCTCTATAAAGATGCATATGTATTTTATTCAACAGAAGTTGTTGAATCTCGATAGCCTACATCTCACAGCGTATGTCCTTTTAGGACATTTATGACATTTATTAGTTGACTTTCTAAGCTTGAGTACTAGTATCTCTGACGTTTTGTCAGTGTATACTTGTTTTCCAATTTGATTTAAAAGTTATTGGTTCAATTATTAGTTGTAATTATTTTCATTCATTTTTTTATTCGATATATCCCATTGAACTCGAAATAGAGACACCACCGAATCTGATGCAATTGCTTCATATTTGGATATTTTAGTATAGAAAGACATTGATGGCAAAATGACAACTAAACTTTATGAAAAACGTGATGACTATAACCTTTCATCGTCAATTTTCCTTATTAATGCAGCAATATACCTTTATCATCAGCATATGGGAATTATGTGCTACAGAAAATTCGACCGCAAGAGCATGATCTTTGAATAAACAATTTTAAAAACAAGACATGCTACTGACAAACAAGCTGGTGATACAAGAGTATCTACAAATATGTTGTTAGGTTATTATTTTTAAATTGAATATACTACAGATTTCTCCAATTGTCCGATCATGACGAAGACACGGCGGGTGTGACCAGTCGATAGGGGATGCTTACTCTTCCATTGCACCTGATCCCATCTCTGTTTTTGAAGGTCTATGTTTGCTCTGCCTACAATTTGTATTGTTTCAATGGACCTTTTGAGCAGGATCACTGTTCGACATCTTCATATTTCATTCAAATATTAAATGTGAAGATATTAAACAGTGATCAATCTCATAAATCAAGTAAACAAATCGAATCGTGAACAAGGTAAAAACACAGACCCCTGTAAACACCACAGGTAGGATCAGGTGCCTAAGAAGAGTAAGCATCCCCTATTGACGATCACTTCAGCGCCGTGAGCCCTATGTATTGGTCAGGTATACGGATTACTCTAATCAAATTTAATATAAAAGCAATGACATATCAAATGGTATCAAATACCCGGTATGCCAGACAAAATATGAGCCAACGCTAGGTTGTATTTACAAGCAAGGTCATTATAACGACCGTACACTTTGAGAAAAGCTGACATAATCAAACAAAGATCATAGTGTGGTTCTTGTTACATGGGGTTTGTTTAATATACAATATAAAAATCAAGCAAATATCTCAGGATCTTACTCAGAGATTTTTTTTTCTCTCTCTATGGGGGTTTTTAATTCAGGGTGCTTATTTTTTTCAATACAAATTGCAAAAATACACATGAACAATAAATTGTATCAAAAAGAGGTCAGGAAAAAACGATAGGAATAAATTAAATGGAAATTCTGTGAAACGATTGTATTTTTAAATTTCGTTAATGTTCCTTTAAACAAACCTTTAAAAATCTTCCAAAAAGATATATTTTCCATATTTCACAATGCAACCGACTATAATTACATCAAGGAAAATATGCATAAAAGTTAATAAGGTTTGTTTGAAGACACCATTACTTTTTTTTCATTCCTCACCTTATGTCTTGAATTCCTAAACAATTCTCTGCGTAGACAAAATTACTTTAAACCCATCCTCGCTTGTTTTTGTTAAATTGTCTTAAAACTAACTCGTCCAAGGCTAATATGTTAATAAATGTGTCAAAAGGAAAATTAGCCAAGAAAAACAACAATATGGGTATCGTGTTTACTTTAAGATTATGGAAGGGGATTTTTCCCGATTGAACTTACACTGAATAACCTGTCCATTTCACAAGCTGACCGACACGCACATGGACTGTTAACGGGCAATTTTTAAATCTCAGTGGTTTTCTCACCAAAACAATAAAATGTCCACGGGGGCATTTAATTAAAAACGCCTAAACTTCAACTACTGCCGCGGCTTTGTTTATAATTTAGTATAGATAAATGTGTGAGAAACAAAATACTTCATCAAGACGCAATGAAAGTTTGAGAGAAGTTCAGAAGTGTTTTGTTAATATTTGAAAATAAGCAGATTATGATTGCAGACACTTAATAACTGTATTAATTCCTGCATTATGATTTAAAGTTTAGAATTGTTCATTAAAATTTTTCTAACATAGAAACTAATTAACATAAATAAGTGCGGCATTCCTCAGCTTTACTGGAAGATGTGTATGTGTTCATTTATGACGCAGGAGGTTTGTGCTCGAAAACACATATACATTGTTGCAAAAGACAAAATGTAATTTCCTTTCAGTGAGAGCATATTTTTTATTCCTTTTCATCAGCACTCCTTCGCGTGCTAGGAAAATTTCTGCATAACCGAATGCAGTACAACTTGGATGCGATAATGGAATTATGAGTCTGAATCATGAGTATTTCTTGTATCTATAGGAATAGGCAGAAATATATAAGGATCAATATGGCATCGAACAGTAAATAATTGCTAGAAAAGATCAGAAAACTATTGTCAAAATCCCTTGTAATAACTGGATCGAATGTATAAAAGAATTTTATAATCATATTTTATGTTATAGATACTACCAAGAAACCAAAAAAAGCAGTATGAAGCACAGAGTTTAATTGCTTTCTCTAGATATGCAAAACTCATGTCTCTTTTAATTAATGGTGCAAGTCCTGTCACATGATGTGTTGCTAAAGTCAAATAATGTGCAATAGTGTACCGTTATCTTTGACGTTCTTTTTGCCTCTTAAAAAAGATGTGGGCTAACAGTCATCTCAGTGAATATAGGCATTTTTCTGTTTTTATAGACCTTGCCGTAAAATACAAGTTATATTCAATATAACAATATAATAATAGCATTTTTCAGATTTATAGAATTCTACAGATTTGTTAAATTTATTTTTATTATTTGTTTAATATTTCTTCTTGAAAGTACATAACTTAGAATTCTTTTCCTTATATTTTGGAATTAATATTAGACGTCTAATTCTCTGTGAATTACTAAGATTTACTTCTCCCGTGTGAAGAACATCATGGCATACTGGCCATAAAACACTCTGTTATGATTATGTCACATTATACAAAGACTTTTTTGAAAATACTTTAACCATCTGTTCCTGCTGTTAATTTCTCATTTCTATGGCATTTTGATGCTGACGATTAATTAAAGATATTAAGTTCCTAATTATTACTCTTAATGTTATGTGTGAAAGTAATACAGTTGCCAGTCCTTGTGACCTCAGTACCAGTATTATGCTAGCACTAAACACTGGTTTGAGACTTCTTTATGGTGGACTCCCGTAAATTATTGCCAATTAGAATGCAATATACACTGTCGGATACTTTATGAGATGATACATATATGACAGATTTATGGTCAGTAAATACGCCTTCTTTCTTGACTATCTTTCCTATATCATTTTTGAACTTTTCAGAGAAGTTTTTCAGGCTCAATCACTTAGTTGTTCTTTTTCATTTGCATTATGAAGGTAAACAACACGTATTTTTATTAACCCAATCTGTCCCACTAGATCTAGTGAAATATGAAGATAACGAACAGTATTCAATTTCAAAAGTCCAATGAAACGACACAAATTTGGAGCAGAGCAAACACGGAAAAATTTAGAGATGGGATCAGGTGCCATGGAGGAGTAAGCATCCCCTGCCGACCAGTCACACCCGCCTTGTGCTCCTTGTCATGATCGGAGGAAAAACGGAAAAATCCGTAGACAGTTCAGTGTATAAATAATGGCCTAACAATTAGTATGAATAACGTCAGTCAGAATTAGACTCAATGATAGGTTGTATATACTGACAAGGTCATTGTATCGACCGTAAAACTTGCAAAATAATGACTTCCAACGAGACTGTTGAATTCCTTGTTTCATCAACTTGTTTGTCAATAGCTTGCCTTGTTTTAGAAATTGTTCGTAGGTAGAGCATGCTCTTGCGTATCGAATCAACTGAGAGACATAAACCCCATATGCAAGTGAAAAGGGTATATCGCTACATAAGTAAGGAAAGTTGACGATTGAAAAGTTGAAGCCATCAGTTTTATCATAAAGCTTGGTTGTTTGGTGACCATTAACGTCTTTTTCTAGTAAAATATCTAAACATAAAACAGATGTTTCAGAATCTGTGGTATCTTTTATTTCAAGCTCACTTGGATATATCGAGTCGACATATGAATGAAAGTAACTATTCTTGATTGATAATACGTCGTCGATATATCTAAATGTCGAGTTGAAGGCAACATCAAGTGTTTTCTTCTTTTCATGAAGAAGTTTTTGAATAAATTCTGCTTCATATGAATACAAAAATAGGTCTGCTAATAAGGGGTCGCAATTGGTACCCATGGGAATTCCAACATATTGTTGAAAGACCTGATCTTCAAAAACTACATAGATATTGTCAATCAGAAACTCAAGCATCTTTTTAATATCAACTTCAGAGTACTTGTGTGTACAATCATAGTGCTTTTTAAACAAAATACTTTTGCAAATGACCAATGACAAGGTAAGTATATTTACGAGTTCCATTTTTATTGAAAAAGCAGCTGTCTATGTCAAAAAGCCTGGACTTCAATTTATTGTGGGGAATGGTTTATAAAGTGTTGAAAAGTCGAACGTTTTGATGCTATTGATTTTAGTAAAATTTTGTGATTTCAAATTTTCCAAAAGTTCTTTGGAGTTTTTAAGTATCCACATCTGATTTACACTACTTCTCGAGTAAACTGTTGTACAGTACTTCTGAAGTTTCTCCTTCATTACAGTAAATGTTTTAGTGAGGAGTAAAGAAGGAGGATTGGTAGAACATTTACTGGATAATTCTGGAAATTTTACCTACAGAAAAACGTGTATTATTTAGTTAAACCTGAATATCGTGAAGTATTTAATTTAAATCTTCACTATCCATTTTTATTAAAGCATAAGACGGAAGAAACATTCTTTCAAAATAGATATCAAGAAACAAAGCCTTTTGTAAGGGAGGCATTACCATATGCAGTTTCTCTCTTGAGTGCAAATGCTACTAATATAATCTTTGTGGTCATCGAAAGGGACAAAATCACTGTGGTTGTATCCCCTAACCTTTCATGGTTTTTATGACTACCCATCAGAGAGTTTATGGTAGATTATTGTATCAGGTGATGAAGCATGGAAATAGAAATGATGAGTTTCCTCAGATATTCAATGGCGCCTAACTTATGGCAAATGATGCAAGAGATACTGCGTTCTGCTTTTTTTAAAATAAGATCCGTCTTATATTTTGATTCGAACGATGGTATCTTAAGGAATGAAACGGAGAATTTAAACACAAATTGCAATCATATTTTCAAAACAGAAACCAGTCTGAAAGTTTGTATTCCACAGTGATTTTTTATTCATTTCATAGCTCTTTACAAAGTAATTTTAAAATACATATCATGTCGCTTGATTTGACATGTTGTACTATTCAGAGAGAACAGTTATGTGTTTTTTGATGGCAAGTGTTCACTTTTGATTGACTGAAAAACCATTGATGATTAATTTCATTTGATATTACATGAGTCAGGTTAATCACCTATTTTTGAATGTGAGAACAATTAATTAAACTGAATCATTTTATGTAAATTAAAGTCAATTTACAAATTCAGCAATTCCTTTAAAAAAAGGATAAAAATTTTTAAAAGAAATTTACCATTTAATTAAAGATAATGTGGGTATGAGATAGACCCACTAAACTTGATACTAGTTTTCAGAAAGTCCAAATGTATGTTTTTGACAAAGATTTAAGGATCCCCTTTCCTTTGATACTATGTGAACTTGATGACATCTCCATATGATTATAAAGGAGGATTATGTAGGCAATGCATGTTATCCTACCACATTATGTATTTTACATGATGATATAAATGTACCTGTGTGTTCAAATCAAATCACTATATGATTTGGTGGCAACACTACGATATTAATGATATAACAATTCACGGGTATATTCAACTCAAATGTACAGTATTATATCTCTGACATTATTTCACGATCTCAGTGACTATTTACATTGACTTTTTATGCCATACTAAAGGTTGGACTATGGCCTAGACACTTTTTTGTGTCAGACGGGTAACTATGCCTAAACCAAATGAATGTGTTTTCTGACAAGATAGACATAACTAAAAGAAAATGGAGACCGGTTACCCTAAAGGACTATACGGCTTGAATGTCCCATCCTAATTTGTTCTATACTATTCTTATCCAGGCCGAACGTTTTGAAAAGTTTTGTTTATAAGAGTGCTAGATATGATTTTCTATTTATATTAAATATATGTCATTCCGCAGTAACCAAGTGGGCTCAACGAAATACCAACTGTACCTCTTACAGACTTCAGTATGCATGATAAAGTTAGATTACAGTTCTTAATTTTACTTGGGACACAAAAATTGAAGGAAGAAACTTATTCAAAGATGACATTTATTTTTCAATGATGATTAGAAATATTAAAGAAAAAATATTGATATAGAGATTATCGACATCGGCTTTTTTGTCATTTATTTAGTATAACATCTGACATTTTTGTTATCTATTTTGTACTTTTATTGATGATCCATTTCTTAATCATTATTCAAAAAAATGTCTTCAAATGTCAATTCTTGTCCAATGAAATCAATTAAAATTTGTTTATGCAGAGTATGTCGTTTAAGTTTATCTCATTTATTTGCCATTTAGAGTGGCATTAATTGACATTTTTAGATGATAAATAATTTGATTTTGTTGGGTGTTTGCCGTAAATAAATCTCAAGAGTCTTGGTTCACTCCTGCATCAGGCAGCGTTCACACATCATTTTCGTGAAGAGTAAAAAAGGTTTTAAAATTTAAGGGATATTGTACGGACTTTATAATTTTCTTTATTAGTCACTGTGTTGTACATTAATAAGAAATAAATGAATATAAACAATCATGTTTATTAAGATCTTCCGTGTCGAACGGATGACCTTATTGTTTTTGTTCTGTTTCTTTTTCCCTAATCTTTTTTTTTTCATACCGATTTTCTGCAAATTCTGGAGAACTACTCGATTCGACTTTCAGATGTTACAGATATTGGTCTGAACCTTGTCGGAAATTATCGTTGTCAATGACGTCACTTCCGGTCGCCAGTTATGTCTATTTAAAAATAAAGAAATTTTGTTCCGCCCGTTTTCTCAGGAACGATTAAAGTTTGAGTCTTGAAACTTTCAGGGATAATAGATCGTGATTCATAGAAGTGACACAGGGGTACATTTTTGTTGCCATCACGTCCGCTGTCCACCGGAAGTAGTTTAAAAATATGCAAATTTAATTTTTTTCTTTTTGAAATGTTTGTAATAGCGCCAAATATAGTGTTGCAAGTCATATCATTTCCACCGGAAGCTGATTCTTCCAAACCGGGAATTGTCCAATAAAATGAGTATTTTTCATTGAAACATTCAGAGATGATTCCTGAACGCTCAATAAAGAGTTGATAGGTCTTGTTGAGCACTTCCGGTTATACTGAAGTGAATGAAAAAGCCTGAAGGTATTTGAAATTGATAAGTTTTACTCTTTTAAGAATTTCTAAACATATTTTGTAGAATTCGTGTGTCTAATTCTTTCATCCATAGTTGTTTTTTCCTTCTTTTATCAATGAAACTTTCCCAGTCAAGATCAGAAATCGGACGGAAGACTTACTCGTTGCTGGCGACGAAATCTTATTGAGTTTTATTTTATTTTATTTTATTTATTATTATTATTATTATTTTTTTTTTTGGTATTATTTTTTGTGAAATACAGCACATATTATTTCTGCATTTATACAAGCGTACAAACTACACAAGAACTTTTAGCTTCAAAGCAACATTATGTTGAAATGAAATGCGTTGTACTTGTGTTTTTTATCATTTTTATTTATTCAATTAAACGCACTTTATCAGAAAGAATTAATCAATTAAACTTTCTTAAGAACATATTCAGCCTATATTTATCCCTTTCATATTGTCTTTTAAAATTTCGCCATTTAGCCATATGGTGCTTTAAAAAACTGACTTATTTGACACTTCCAGAATATATTTTATTCCCTTTAATGTAAACTTTCAATCGCTTGTCATAAAATATATCATTACCGATTTTAAACCTTGACATTTATTAGAAATTTCCTGACTTGCCAGTTATAAAAATTATACAATTTCTTCTAGGTATACGCTTTTTTTTGTAATTATTTATATTCTTGTGATATATGATGCAAACATGAAACGTTTTAGTACAATCAAAATATTAAGTTAAATTTTGCATTCAAGTACAATATCTGCAATTTTTCCAGTAAAACACATTCAGTCATTTTCACATTGTCATTTGTAACATCATTTGCGAGCATTAGATACGTAACAAAATATTTTAAATTTTATTTTCGTTTAAGAAAATGAAGTTAAAAATTTTAAAGTAGCAACGCCCAGTTAGTTTAAGAAGGTCATGTATTTAAACTTTGACATATATAGTTCTGTTCCTTTTCCTATTCGTAATGCTTGGGTCTTCATTATTCTCCTGAAGCAGGCATATTTCTCTTCAGCACATAAATTAAATGCATCGATAAATTAGAATGCCAAAAAGTTTACATTTATTGCATAGATAAATTAACATGATGGAAAAGCATTAAAAAGTAATTAATCGTGCAAAATCCAATGCCAGATTAAAAATGCCAAATCCCTTACATAGATTACAAAGAAAGACAAGCACTCGACGGAAAGCTCATGTCCCATTGAAGTAGATAGTAGCTTTCAAATGAATGCCTGTTTGCATGTACCATACCCCTTTGCAGACATAGAAACCATTTTCATCATTAGTACATTTATGCATCATATCTTCCATTTATTGGTTAATCTAAGATGGTTATAATCAAAAAGTATACTTTCGTTTCACAGAGGATATGTGCATTTTAACCTGAGGATACAACTGAAATAGAAATTAAAGAAAAGATTGTACATAAAGAAAAACTGATAAACTTTTTTTTGGCTAGGAAATGTTTACAGCTGGTTTCAAATAATATACGTCAAAAATAGTTAAAAATTGATTGTGGTCTCTCCAATAGATAGCAAATGAGTATAATATAGATCAATGCATGTCAATAATTGGTTGATATTTATTGGTTCTTAATGAAATGTATCAAAAATTATCAATTAACCGAAATCTTCAGACAAATATTCATGGATTCAGTCTGCTTGAGAGACATAAATCATTACTATAACGCAAACTATTGAAACATGGCGAATTCCTTAATGACAGTTAAGAGTAAATCTGACAAAGATCCTTTTAATATTGTCTTCCAAGGAGTGCTATCAGTGCAGTGTCTAAATCTGATCTGTTTTCGATGCACCTTCGAAAAGAAGACTCATAAAAAATGAATTGTGTTCTTCTGATGTTTAGCAGGGATGGCGTCTTCTCTTGCACCACATTATAGGACATTAGAGGTCATTCTTCGCACAGCAAATAAACTACTTCTTAGCCGACTTGTAAGGTCAAACGTTTGATTTTTTTCACATTCCGTCTAATAAACTTTAACAAAATTTATTGCTTTCCGTTATTTGTTTCATTTTCTTTGTAAAAATTAGCTCTAAAACTATTTTATGCACGATTTTCATAGTCTTTCTAAGAAAAAGCATAATTAAAAAATACGGGTATTTCAATTCAACTCACATTTAAAAAGGTACAATTTCAGCGATAGTTTAGACTTACAATAGTATGATTAAACTGTCAATCAATGACATATGTTGTATATTTCAATTTAGAGTCAGTAATTCGTGCAAAGAGAAGCTTCTACTTTGAATATAGTAGTATTCCGATGGTCCAATGTATCAGTTTTATTACATAAAAATATCTATTTCCCTGCTATTTTAAAAGCTTAATGGACTCTATAAGAACATAGATGCCGCAGTTATTTAGGAGAATGCAAATTAGAATTTAAAACATTTTGATGATGGGTGGTAAGTGGCTGCAAAATGAAAATGGAAACCTGCATGCATTTATCAAAATATCATTGTTCACCTACACAGCTTCTTGTTTGAAAATAAAAATAATCGCGATACAGTGTTGCAGAAAAATTGCAGAGAAAAGATAGAAAAAATATGATTATCTCAGATTCCATATATAAACTGACTTTTAAGATAGAGTCAAATCAAGTGATTACGCAATATAATATTAATCTGCAACAACTAGATGCATAAAACTTTACATGACTGTGTATACATATAATTTTTGGAGTTAATTTGTAATTTACAACACCTGTTAGAAATATCCAACACATACTGGCATGAATGTAACATGGTTAAGGATGAAAATGTGTTACATAAGTCAAAATTTAACTCAGTCAAATAATTCTTCAATGGACAATTTTATTCAAACAAGCACTCTGTGAGTATTGCAAAAGCAGTAGTGAGTCCTTTGAAAGCTTTGAGGGGAGGGTATTGAATATCTAAGTGAGACAGACTGAATGACTGATAGACAGAAGGACAGACAGGCAGACAGACATACGAACAGATGGACAGACAGAGGGAAAAATATCGATGTAGTCACTTGCAGTATCTTTGTTAGGAGACTAAAAAAAATAACTATTATTTTTACCTTTGTTTGAAAAATAGAATGAAAACTAGAAGATAATTTAAGAAAACGATTTACTATGAAAGTAAAAGATAGGAAACTGGGATTTGGTAGAAAAAGTTAAACTTATATAAAGAGTATTTCCTGCAGTTGTCCCTTTATACATGGCTTGTTTTAGATCTCTTTGAGGTACTCCTAGAGTGGATTGTGCTTTAAACATTGTTGTTTTCTCGTATTCATGTTTGAATGATTTCGAATAAAATCTGGACTTTTAATTTTTATCTTGCATATTTGTGACTCAAACCTGAATTATATGATTTAGAAGATTTAGAAATTCAGCCGCAGTTTTAAGGGTCTATTTCCGACAATTATAATACAATGTACGATACATACGGTTTTATTTGCAAACAAGGTCATTGTAACGACCATAGAATTTGCGAAATGCTGACATTAAATAGATAGTTGAAAACCCTGTAGCATAAACTTATCTTTCAGTAGCCTATCTCAGTTTAAAAATTGATGGTACACAGGTTGTGCTCTTACATACTGAATTAGTTAGGATACAAAATCCTCATATGCATGTGATAGTGGAATAGAAAAAGTTGAGGATGAAAAAGTTGAAATAATTTCGTTTGGTGAAAAGTGTAGTTGTTAGTTCGCGATTTTCGTCTATAGTCAGTAAAATATCCAGATATGAGACAGATGTAGTAAACTCTGTGATGTCTTTTATTTCGACTTCACCGGGATATATTGTGTTGACATAAGAATGAAAATTATAACTATTTTCTAATTGATAAAACGCCGTCAGTATGTGGAAATGCTGAAGTAAAATCCTCCTCAAGAGTATTCTTCCTTTCATGTAGAAATTTTGAATAAATTCTGCTTCATGAGACTATGAAAACAGATCGGTTTATGTAGGAGCATAATTAGTGCCCATGAAATTCCTACAGATTGTACTCGTAATTTTAAGTTTTCCAAAAGTTATTTGTAGGTTTTAAGAATCCACATTTGATTGACAGCACTTCTTGAATATGTTGTAACACAGTGCGTGTAAAATTTCTTTTTCACAAAAGTTAATACTGTGTAGAGAGGTAAGTAAAAGGATCCTGATTAAACATTTACGGCACCCTACAATTTATCTGTGTAAGGAATTTTTGACGTTTTGGAATCCATTTGAAACTATTTTAAATGGAAACATGATTTGAAGAATTCATCTTTGAAATTATATGATTAAAATGTCCTTAATTTCTGAAGTTTTGCAAAATAATATTGTTTCAAAGTTCAAGGATAATTTTGATAACCTATTCATAGTACAAATTTTCCAAGAAATATCATTTACTTAAAATCGGATTCAGAACTGAGTATAAATGAACCATAAAACTCTTGAATTTTGGATACGTTTGGATTTTCCAGAATTTTTGCTAGGGGTTGTCTCTGATATTGAAGTCTTATTTTAAGTTTAAGGAAATGCAAATTGCTTTTATGAACTGAAGTTATATTTCCTTCAGAACTGATTCTCAGTGTTCTCAGTGAATAATGTTTCTTTTGTAATTGTCAATGTATGCTTGAATTCGTCATCAATTATTTCAAAATGTCACATCCTTTATTTATATATAGTATCTAGATTCGTAAAATTAACGCAATTGTAAATTGACTTTTTTTTAGCGAGATTGCACTACACCTCCATATAAACACGGCCAGTTAAAGGCGTAAACCAGATCAGGATTGAAGGTCTTGCTGTCAATGAAAGCCACAATATGTATTAAATCATCTCCACTATGTCGTCATACATGTAATGACAACAAAGGTGTCACTAGGTGGAGCTAGTGTTCTTCTTATTTGAAAAAAAGGTTAATTTATTCCCAAAGAATACACAAACCCTGGAAACAACAAATTATACTTATTTGGCGACAGAAGTTGAACAAAAGATATATGTCAAGTTAAATATATCAGATTGCGCCGCCTTGCACCAGGTAAAACAAGTGCGTTTGATCATACCTGTAACAAAATTAACCATAAATTTAAGAAAATTTTATGTTAAAAGTTTGCTCTGTTACATGGTTCTTCACACATTGAATGGGTGAGGCCGAAGTACGTTACCACGAAGAAACAGCCTGTGGTTACAACACTTTCATCAAGTTCTATGTATACAATCTATTAACAGGTCAAATGCTGAATGACGTTTTTCATACTAATTGTTAGGCCATTATTTACACACTGTAATTTCTACGGATTTTTCCGTTTACCCGATCATGACAAGGAGCACACAGCGGGTGTGACCGGACGACAGGGGCTGCTTACTCCTCAAAGTCACCTGATCCCACCTCTGATGTTTTTGGAGGTCTGTGTTTGCTCTACGCCCGATTTGTATTGTTTAAATGGAGTATGAGCTCGAATACTGTTCGTTATCTCCATATTTTATTTCCTACCAAATCCAAGAGTAACACATACTTTTTTTGAATATTAAATTAAAAACTTTCCTCTCTTTTATATTACTTTTAATTTCTACATTTCTATATTTTATATTTCTGTTTAAGAACTACAGAGCCGTAGTAAATTGGTAAAGGGAACAAGAGCAATCCGATAATAGAGAAGATTTCGACATACAAGCGTGATCAGAAGGTCGTTGGTTCGCGCCCCGGCAGCGGCAGCTATTTCTTTTCCAAGCGCTCGGTACTTTGAAATGGAATTTTGAGTCTTTCGGATGAGACATTAAAAACCGAGGCCCCGTGTCATGGCAGGCGTTGGCGTGATGAAGATCACTCACTGCTTAATAGCTATGAATGCCGGGTAAATCTAAATCTGAAGCTCTTCACCGGCATACGGTAACGGAATATCAGTTTTATACTGACAGGAATGTATGGAAAGTGTCGAATGTTTTACAATAATAATATATACTAGAAACTCATTGCGAGCAATGAGAGGTCTTCCGTCCGATTTTGAAAATAAAAATGTAAATTCAAGCTGAAAAAGTGAAAAAAAAAAATTCAGACACTCTGGAGATTTAACGACAAAATCCAACGCGCTAACCGTTGCGCCATTTCAACTCCCGCTTCAAAGGGAAAATGAATAAAATGAATATCAATAGTTTGGATTTATCAATTCGAAAACAAATTATATATTTAGTATTTTGAAAAGAGGCCCTGTTAAGCCTACAAATATTACAGAAAAGTATTGAAGTTGAAAAAATCGATTTTTTTTTAAATTCGCTTCCGGAAGCGACCGGCACTAACGATGACGCAAGAAAAGGTCCCTTCGCCAATCTAGAAATCATGTTCTATCATCTCTAACAAAAAGAAAACACTCAACATCATTTATAATGTTGAAAACGTAAATTTAAGCAAACAAATTCAGGATTAAACCCAGATCGCCTTCGTGAAAATTCAATATGGAAGCCACTACACCGACGCAATTTTACCAGCCATCATCGATGTTTACTTTGTAGCATTGCCTGAAGTAACGAGCGTCAGGGAGGTTGAAAGTTTTTTTTATATACTGCGGAATTGTAGAATGAGAGCTAGCTAGCCAAATTTTGTGCAAGCAAATTCACATCGGAATTTTTTTCTTGAGTTTAAACAATAACAAATAATCTATTACTGATGATACTGTTTACTTCCTTTTTTCTTTGTGTATTCAACTCTTTATTTCATGCAATTCCATATACCTGTAATTCATACAAACGTGTCTGTGTAATCTTTTTCTGCACTTCTGCATCAAACCATTTTGCTACTATGAAAGAAGAGTCACGATACATTACGTCACGAGTAAATCTTCGCGCCTTTTCTTTGAAATGTATGTTCTATTGAAAGGTCTCCATTCTCATATATACTATTGTATGTACCGTACAAATTACTCATTTTATTGCATTTGGAGGTCAGAGTATTTATGTTTTCAAAGACAGATTATCCATTTCATAATCTGAAAGATCCAACAATTCCTTCATATTTCATTGATACTAAATGATAGTTTCGTTAAACAAGACGCTCGGCTGTCTGCGTAAACTCCAACCTGCCAATCGGCAATCCTCGACTGACTCCGCTACGCTCCATACAAACCTCGGAAGTGATTGGTGGAGAAATATGCAACAATCGATTACATTTCTCCGCCAGAAACTGCCTTGTAACTCATTTCATATTCTACTCTGCATAAAGTTCTTCAATCATTTTTTTTCTCTTGTCTAATTCTTCCTTGTATATTAGTTTTGATCACAACATCACGTAAGTAGTCTTTGAAAGCAAAACATAGTGTTGGGCGTGCTTAAAGTAACTCAGACTTCAAAGGTATACCATTTGGAGGAATTTCAAATAAGATCGCATGACTGTATCAGCAACATGGTAGAACACCATTGACGTCCGAGGTTAGTGTGCGAGGAACGAGCCAACCGAGGAGCTCCGAGTGTCGACCTACTCGTCGGAGTTTGCGAAGACAGCCGCCATTTTGGACCCGCTTCAAATTTTAAAATGCGAATATCTAGAGTTTAGATTGATCAATTTGAAAACAAATTATATATTAAGCATTTTCAGAAGTGCCTCTATTAACACTACTACTATCAAAGAAAAATATTGAAAATCAAAAAAGTTTTAAAAAATCAACTTTTTAAATTCGCATCTGGTAACGACCGGAAGTAATGACGACGAACGAAAAGTCACGTCCTGGCTAGTATTTATCACGATCTATAATCCCTGAAAGTTTCACATTGACATCTTTTACCGTTATCCGCGGACAAAATGTCATTTTTAAATTCAGAAAATGGTCCGTAACTTGGCACCGGAAGAAAATTTCCAAATTTTCTCTCGGATAAAATAACATCAGTTTACAACACATTGTTCCTGCAAATTTCAAGTAAATCCATCGAGTAGTCTTTGAGAAATCGCGTGCACAGAATTAGATGGGCGGAAAAATAATAATAATAAGAAGAAGAAACAGTAGAATCACTATAAGGTCTTCCGTGAAGACGGAAGACCTTAAATATTTATTTCTGAGATGACCAGGGACAGATAATTTCTTTTCTTTCCTGGAAAAGGTTGACAAGAAAAAAAAGTAATCTACCCAAATCTGAAAACTCTAAATCGTGCGTGCATGTGTTGGGAGGAGTATTAGCAGTCAAGATTAGATTATTTATTTTCTTCCCTGTTGAGGACATATTATTTATTTTCAACATTTTCAAGAACAATTTATTTTCAAAATCTGCCCCCCCCCCTTTTCAAATGGCCATCCTCTTAGTTTCCTCTCACGTTTATTATCATGTATTTTCAAAATGTAAAAAGGAGAATGAATTTTTTTCTTTTTAATTCAAGGATTTTATCAGAAACATATGAATTTTGTATATAACATTAGAACAAAATGAGAAATATATGTGCACAAGAAAATCTTATCATTTTGGATATATGTAACGTTAGAGTTTTAAAAGGTAATGGTTACAGAACAGATTGATAAAAAAAAAAAACTTCTTTATGACAAATGAAAAAAAACTAGCCATATTTCATGTATATTACAATGTGTTCATGTATTTTAAGACAACTGCCAAAACATTGTAGACTTAATAGAATAACAGACAAGATGATTAATTTTAATGTTTTTGTTATAACTAATACAAGATGGGTCTTCGAAAATAAAGTTTAATGACATAAAATGGTAATGTAAGATTGATCAGTGTTCTTACTATTAAAATAAAAATCGGTCGCAATTCCCAAGTATTAGGCTTTTAAGAACTTATAACATGCACAACTTTTCGTGAAAAAAAATATTTTACATACTTAAATCTTACAATCCCATTGCTGGTTCTTAAATGTCTTCCACCAGCCAGTACAATAATAAAGTACCGAAACGTACTTGTAAATTTGTAGTTTCATAACACTCAATATCACACGGAAACTAAACCAAAAAAATAATGAAGGAAGATCAGTTGACACATCAAATCTGCATGAAGCGAGAATTTTCCCTAAAAATCTCATAAAACCTCACTACATAGAACCTGCTTCAAATATTTTATTGCTCTGTGAAAGTTCCAATCACCAACGAGAGTCTTTGACGCTGCCAAACCTCTTTGCATTAAAAGAAATTTGTACCTATACAAATGCATGTCTATTAATCGAGAAGTCTGTAAAGACCGTTCTAACTGTCCAGATTACAAAGATATGCCAATCAAAAATATCAGTGAGGAAGATTCTTTGAAAGATCTTTGAAGATTTACATATATTTTTTGGGCTTGAATATCAATTTGTTTTAAACGAAATTGAATGAAATTTTAGGTGAGGGAGATTTTGGAAAGAGGGGCATGGGTGCATGCTTTTTTTTTTTAAATCAATCTTTTCTTAATGTTTGGAAAATATCATGAAGAAATGGATTTTTATTGGTTTCTTAAGACATTAATGTGGATTTTTTTTTCATTTCAGTGCCCCCCAAATATTTACCACTATGAATTAGTGAACAATCAAACCTTTGGTTATTAAATAAATTTTCTTGTTTTGAGAATTAAAATCAACAATTATCACATCATTAAACAAAACAGAACATTTATTCGAAAAACTTAATTTTTTCTTTTTCGTTCACTAAACTAAAAGTCCTGACATTGTATTTTTGCAATCATTTTGATGCCCTGAGTTCAAGGTTTTTTCAAGGAAGTGGTACATTTATCATGAAGATTTTATAAGGACAAAAAGGGCGTGTGACTATTCTCTTGTTCTTGAGACTGAAACAAGTAACTATTTCGAAACCCACATTGGTCAGAAATTAAATATAACTTGATTTAAATATAGCTTAGGATTGATTTAAGAAAACATGTCATGTATGGCCTGGAAACTAACGATATAAATCCTTTTGTAAATGAATACAAACCTGGCCTGACATCAAAATCATTGACCGGGTTTAGAAACCAAAAATATCTATTTTTGTCAAAGACTTATAATAGTTCTGTCTGTTGAATGAATCTGTGAATTTGAATCAGCTCTTTTAATCTTGCAGTCCTTTTTTGTCCAGCTTATAAATAGCAGGTTCCCTTGGAGTGTTGGATTTCTAGCAATAGAATTAATTTTAATGTATAATTAATTAGTTGCTCTTTGTTTTTTAAAGCAAGGATGTTGTGGATTTAATAATGTTGCTCATAGCTAAAATCTATTATGATTTCGAATATTCGAGTAAACATTATAAGAGTAAACAGTAAACATTATAAAAGTAAACAGTAAACATTATAAAAGTAAACAGTAAACATTATAAGAGTAAACATTATAAAAGTAAACAGTAAACATTATAAACAATGATGAACGAAACAGAAACAGTCAGGAAAACATATTTTGATACTATCTCTTAATCTAAAAACTATTCTATGTGTTAAGAATAGCTAAACTTTGACTTGTAACATATCTTGCTTTGCGCAAAAGCATTTTTATCTCTCAATGATATTGGTCAACAGCTAATTCTCTCATTGAGTTTACCTATCAGTTACTCCAAAGATAAAAATCTGAATTTTTTTAGCATGTTTTGAAATGTTTGACAAGATGTCAAAACGTTCTTGAATTTACAATTATTCATTACTGATCTTAGGAATATAATGTATCTCTTTTGAGTAAGAATTAGGTAGACAGAATCTTAATTGAAAGACATTTTCACATATAAATGAAGGGTTATCATAAAATTCGTGGACTGACTACTCAACAATAAGAGTAACTTGATGAAGTTTGGAGAAAAGACAATTCAGCATTTTTCTATGTAGAGTTCAGATTATCCTCCTGTACTCGAAATAAAGACTTAAAGGAGTCAGACACTTCTGTTTCATATTTGGATGATTTATTTAAGAAAAAAATTGATAGCACTAATAAGTAAAATTTATGATAAACGTGCTCTTCAACTTTTCTATCGTCAATTTCCCTCATCTATGTAGTAGTGTATATGTCTTCTAGTTGATTCGGGCATATTCTACCTAAGAACAACATACGAGATACTGGCAAATAATGATGCAAGAATTCGAATAGTTTCTCTTAAAGTCAACATTTCGCAAATGCTAATCTCGATACAACGTATTGCTTGCAAATACAACTTGTCGTTAGGTCGAATGTTAACTGAAGATTTTTAAAACAAATTTTAGGCCATTATTTTCACATTGCATTGATTAAGGCTTTTTCCCAAATCAACACGTTTGGTTCAGGGCAGGCGTGATCGGTTAACAGGGGATGCTTACTCCTCCATGGCATCTTGCCCCACCTCAGGATGTTTCCTCTGCTCTCGAGTACGTCCTATTGTTTAATAACAATTTTGTGCATAATAACTATGTATTCTTCACATTTCATCAGAAAACCTAATCTAATTGTTTAATAATTCACACACGGTTACTGTCGAATGATAGAAATGTGTCGTATATCAAAATTGTCCAGCATACTATAGCTACCAGTAAACTATCAGCAATTACAGCATAGATATCTAGCATTACAAACACACTATCAGCAGTTACAAGAAAGCAAAGCTGTTATCATAAGTAAACTCTAGCAGTTACATACAGCATTACAAGTCTACAATCAGCAGTTACAGACAGCATTACAAGTCTACAATCAGCAGTTACAGACAGCATTACAAGTCTACAATCAGCAGTTACAGACAGCATTACAAGTCTACAATCAGCAGTTACAGACAGCATTACAAGCAAACTATCAGCAGTTACAGCTAGCAAAATATCTGCTGTTACAGCAAACAAAGCTAGTATAACAAGCAAACTATCAGCAGTATAAGCATAATACATTTACATTTAAAAAAAAGTGTTTAATGTTTACAAAGAGGAAGAAATCTATTTTAGTTACATTTCATTTGTACTATATATATGTATATCCAGTTATTTGGAGTTATTATGCTAATATTGAATTGTTAAAATTAAATATACTAGTATATCCACTATTATCAATGCTACTTCCTGTAGAAATAACCTAATTAAATCAATGCACGATCAAAGTGGAAAGTATGGTTAGTACTGAATCAGCAAGCATAAACAATCTAAGATAGTCTGTTAGATATGCATTCAAGAAAATCAGCAATATATTCTAACATAAATAGGTCACAGTAGAGAAAACAATTTTAAGGAGTATACAAAGTGCTAATTTCTTGTTAATTTACATTGTTTTCTTAATTCTACCTTTTAATTAATATTTTTTTTAGATTTTCATTTATTATGAAAATAATCTGTTACGCAATCACAAGCTTTTTACTGTTAAAAAAAGAGAAAGTTCTCACGATGACATGCAAAAATTAATACAGCGGTGAAAACAGGGGGCTAAATCATAGGTGCATATAATTCCTTTTATTTTAAGAAATCGCTTTATCATCAATCGATGTCCTAATTAAAAAATAATTTACTTTGAATCAGGAAATACGCATATTGCATTGTTGGTAAAATTGTGTTAAGTATTCTAAGCAATTTTTCACTGCACCAAGAAAAGCAAACAATAAAAGTCCCAAATGACGTTTTCTAACCACAGGACCTCTGCAAGTGGAGGGCAGCGAGAAACCGATTCACCAATAGATTATTTTTAAAAATAATAATAAATCAGGAGATCCACAAAAAAAAAATTCAACCACCAAGGTCAGATATATTTTTAGAAATAAGGCATCATCATGAAAAATTATATTTCTTTTGAAGCGTACAGTTACATTGATACTTTTGAATTGAAGTTGTCCTTTGTCCTCATTTCCTTCCAATTTTAGAATTTGGGGTTTATCAATAAATAACACGATCGGATTGAATTCTTAGATATATTATACATAATTTCAAGTACTTATTTTAAGATTCTGGAGTACCTCATTGAAAATATTTTTGAAGTCTTCGGAGACTATGTCTTCCAACAATCTGTTGGAATCCCATGGTTACAGATAATGCTCTTGATTAGCCGATCTGTTCCTATTCTTTTGAAGCTTCTACAAGAGAAGAGGATAATCTTGATATGACCTTCAATTTGTCATTAGTATGTGATCATGTGATCGGGATGCCATGGTTCGATTTTCTTTCTCCGCGCCGATGTAAACATAGATAGTGACTGTTCCTTCGCCAAGCGCTCGGCATGAGAAGTGAAAGTCAGTGAAAGGGTCTTTCGGATGATTAAAAGCGAGGTCCCATATCAAGGAAGGCATTCGCACGATCAAGAACCTTCACTACTCAATGGCTCTGATATGTCTAAATTTGAAGCCCTTCACCGGTATATGGTGACATCTATATGGGTGAAAAATCCTCGAACGGGACGGTAAACAACATACTACATAACTTCAATTCGTCATTAAGATATATCGACGACGTTTTATCAATTACAATTTTCATTCATATATCTACCAGATTTTCTCAGTGAATCGATATCGCTATAAATGACGTCAAAGAGTTTACCACATCTGTTTCCTTTTTGAATGATTTACTGAATTTAGATGTATATGGTAAAGTAACAACTAAACTATATGACAAATGGGATGACTACAGCTCTTCAATCATCAACTTCCCATATCAATGTAGCAAAATTCTGTTACCACCTGTATGTCTGTCTCCAAACAAATACGGTATGCAAAAGCATGCTCTGTGTACGACCAAGTTTTAAACGATAGCAGACAACTGATAAATAAGTTGTTGTTTAATTTGCAAAAACCTTTGGTTGTTGTAATGACCTTGTTTGCAAATATAACCTATTGCTGGGTACTAATTTGTTTCAGTTGTTTCATAACTATTGTTGAGTTAATTTTCAAACTAAATTTGAATTACCTTATCAATACAGAAGTACTCCTCCTAAGCACCTACAAGCATGCTATCGAAGCCATCACAGGACTACAATATATCTTAAGAGATATCTTAGTCCTAATGAAAAAGGTGAAAATAACGAACAGTGATCAAACTCAAAAATCTTTCAAACAATACAAATTTGTGAACAGGGCATTAAACACTGACTCCTAATGCACCTCCACAGGGCTATTATATGTGACTAATTTAGTTGCCATGGCGCCTAAAATTAAGATTAGCGCCTAATTTTTTTTTCTATAAGTCGCCAAATTGGCTACCATTTTAAATTTACTTGGTGTTCGTCAAATTACTGAACTATAAACATTTTCAAATTTTATTCTATAAAGAGCAGAAAAGAAGTTAAAAAGTTAGCAATGGACATATCTCTATATATTGACTAATATCAGTTTTAAAATTGATGCCTAAGAAAAATTTACCTGACGACTGACAAATTACATTGGCGACTAAATTTTTGATTAGGAGCCAGTTGGCGCCTAAAGTTTAGAAGTCACATAGAGGCCTACCCCTGTCGACTGGCTTGACCCGCCTTGAACCCTATATATAGATATGATAGCCGGAATATTTCGTAGTCAAATTTAGTACAAAAACAATGGCCTTAAATGGTATGAAAATGTCAGTCAGATTGTAAGTGAGACCATCGAATCTGTCCTAACTTAAGATATATATTAAAATATATATCTTTAGATTTCTTCTAAAGTTAAGACATTGTAAGACCGGCCCAGAATGAATTTAAGAGGTTCCTAACATTGGGCAACCGTTCATTTCTTATCAGGCAAAAAGTTTGTAGGGACACAGAGCTGCCTCCTCCACACTTTTTCTCCTAGAGTAGGATAGTACTGTCAATTCAGTATGTAAATTTCCATTCAAAGACCGTTCCCCCCTCCCTTCTCCACTTTGAAAATTTGATATGGACTATTTATAGGATTTATGAGATTGATCACTGTTCGTTATTTTCAACTCTTTTTATACATCACTTGTACGTGAAATAACACTTAGTAATCTAAGGAATCACGCTGTTTTATTTATAGAATTATCGTGTATATTTGCATTTCTTACACTTATTTCAATCTTTGATAAATTGATGGTCATCTATCAAAGCATGTCATGGGTCGTTTTCTGATATTGTTATAAACTATGAAACTCACTGAAATTTTCAAATTAAAATGACAGATTGTCATAATTATAGATATCCTATATCAATAAACGCAAGTTGCTTTCACATATGGGAAAATTTGATGTGTAAAATTAATCAATTTGTATAAAAACTCTTTTGGTTTTTGTCATACCCGGTGAGCATGTACGATATATTTTTCCTGTGTTTTGTATCAGACTAATGTGCGTTCTTGAAACTGTTCATTTAAAGACTCGGTTTTTTTTTTAATTTTTATGTAAGATTTAAATCTATCTATAATTATTTTAATATGTAGTTTACTCATGCAATTTGAATTTTTTTTACTACCTAGTGTAAAAGTTCATAATTAAATCTTCTTTGCTGGACAAACAAGATTACTTATTTTCCATCGTCAACTTTTCTTATTTATGTAGTAATATTTTGCTATCACCTGCATATGGTGTTTACGTCTCCCAACTTATCCAATACTCAAGAGCATGCTCTGAGTACGTTCAATTTTTAAACAAAGGCAGGCTACCTACAGATAAGTTGATGTTACAGGGATTTCAACAACCTCGTTTTAAGTCAGCATTTCGTAATTTTTTCAGTAGTTATAATGACCTTGTTAGCAAATATAACCTATCATTGGGTTGTATTTTGGCTGACGTGTTTCATACCAATTGTTCTGCCTTAGTTTTGGTTCTAAATTTTACTACGGAATATTCTGTCTACCTGATTAAGACATAAGGCTCAAGGCGTATGTGACCGGTCGATAGGGGATGCTTACTCCACCTAGACACCTGATCCCACCTTTCCGGGGTCCGTGTTTTATGCCCTGTTCTCAGATTTTTATTGTTTGTAAATTTTTTTTTCTAAGATCGATCACTGTTCGTTCTTTTCACCTTTTTCATTGTTAATTATTTGTTTATGTTGTAATAACGTTCAGGCTTTTTACAAACCAGCTCAAAAAAGAAAATTTCAAATTTTAGTAACAAAGAGTCAAGGTTTTTAAAATCAATTGACACAATACTAGAGTATAAATGATATCATTATATCTTTTATTTATTTATTATTTCTTTTATTTTATTTATTTATTCCATTTATCTATTTTATTTTATTTATTTATTTTATCTTATATTTATTTATTTAATGCACTGAGCAAGAAATGAGTTGCTTTTGGAGAAAACCATCAGAAATAGTGTATATGTATGAGTGTATGTTTGTTTGTAAATATACTTGTAACATGTTGAATGTTGACTTACTGTATGTTTAAAAAAGATTTAGAACTGTAACCCCAAATACGCTCCTCTGCAAAAGATGGCCCACTTTGGGATGCCCTGGTTCTTTAAAGTACAATTCATCATTAGCATCGTATGTTATATGTGATATGCAAAGAAGACAGTTCTTATAGAATGGATGTCAGGCACCTCCCACGCGAGAGTCGATAAAGATATAACAAAAGCGGAAATTTCTCACCTGAACGTGCCAAGAATCTTATTGGTTATGGAATCTTTTTGTTTTGTGATATAATATATCATATTGAGTAATTTATGTTCATTGCCTTTTTCAAGAAATGTTGTCAGACGAAATGGCAGCTTCAACTTTACAACTCGTATTCAGTCTGTCTTCAATGCAATAAAAACTATTACAACTTGGCTTTATTCTCTTGACGAAAACGATGTCTTAAATGACACCCTATTATTTCTTGCTGAACAAATGTCAACAAAGATAAATGGTACATATATTTGTGTGTTCAAATGTGTCATTGACACTTTGACATATTGACACATATTGACATTTTGACATATTGACTATTGACACTTTCAATAGTCTCTGCCAGAGAAACCAAAAGCGATAGAAGATAAATTTTATCGTCAGTAAAAGGGCTAAAATACTACCAACTCGGCGTTGAGCACTAATCAACCTTGAGCACATAATCGTCAAAAACATGAATTTTGAATTCACATCCATCACATTCGTTCTGAATTAATAAAAAAACATTCTCATATATATATATATATATATATATATATATATATATATATATATATATATATATATATATATATATATATATATATACATTGTTATGATTTAAAAAGTCTGTATTTATGACATCATGAAACAAGAGTGGAGAGACGAAATTAAAAGTGTCTTATGTGTCAGAATATATATGATACAAGGAAACATTCTTATTAGTCCTCTACCGGTGAAACCGGAGGGGACTATAGGTTTCCTCTGAGTCTGTCCATCCGGCCGTCTGTCTGTCTGTCCGTCTGTACCTCTGTATGTTTGTCAGTCTGTCCCACTTGGTTTTCCGCCTTTTTTTTCTTTAAACGCTTGCAGATATTGAGCTGATTTTTGGTATGTGAGTATATCTTGATGAGTTACAGATTAAGTTTGCATTTCGTTCCGCTTCAATGATTTTTGACGGAATTATGACCTTTTCAAATTTTCAGGGTTTTCCGCAATTTTTTCTGAACGCTTGCACATATTGAGCAGATTTTTTGTATGTGACTTTACCTTGAGGAGTTATGGATCAAGTTTGCATTTTGTTCCACTTCATTGATTTTTGACGGAAATATGGCATTTTCAATTTTTAACGGGAACCATATTACACTTGCCGGTAGGGGACTAGTATTGCTTATGCAATACTCTCAGAATGCTTGTTAATTCTATATAGCCTGTCGCTACGACAAGTTATGAAGAACATAAGACCGATATTTTTACATTCGTCATCGTTTCATCCTTTCACAATTTATATATTGTATTTCATAATTTTCAGTTTTCCTAATTGTTTAACCAGATTCTTCTTTAGTTATATCAAATGGAAGTGTGGTTTTAAAAAGATCAATAGAAACCTTCAATTTGGTTGTACAAAAACGTTTTATGTTCTATGATTAGACTGGACTTTATTATTCAGGGTTTTGGGTGTGTAAAGGTTATGCCAAAAGTCAAAGACTAAAAAACAAACAGCGGTGATAAAAGTCAATGGGCGAATCCTAATTGGATACGATTTAACACATACAAAAAAAAAAATTAAAATTATTAAGTCAGTATTTTTTGGTTAAAATTGAATAAATTTAATTTTCTTGATTTTTAAACAAAGGATCATTAAAGTCGCTTATTCATTTCAATGTCTCAATCAATTCTGGGAGTTTTCATTCAGATGTGAATTTCGAAATAGAAATAAAATACTTTTCTTTTAAATTTTGAATTATATTCTGTTGATAAATAATTTCAAAGTAGAATTTTCCAACATAACTTTTCCATCTTTTGTTCCGACATCTTAACACTCCTATTGTAGTGAAAATCTTAGGTACATGTATATTCCACTAAAACTAAATGATCTCTTTGTAGAACTTTAATTACATTACTGCGCTGAAAAAGAGATTAAATATTAACAAAAAGATTGGAGATTAAAAACACGGTTGAACTTTCTATCTAAATGTAATTAATATTAGAAAAGAAATAACACCACTTAACTAGCATAAACAGATATTTTTTTTAGGACCTTTAAGGTTCAAGACTTAAAAGAACAATTTCCAAACGGATTTAATGTTCAAGGCATAAATGAGCATGCATGTTCTAAACACCTTCAAGGTTCAAGGCATATATGAGCATGTCCCAAGCACCTTAAAGGTTTACAATACCCCTCACATTTCCTCATTATGTTCTTTTTTTAATTTATCTTCATTTATAAACCATTGATTTTTTTCTGATCACCTTGTTATATGCCGTAGGTTATAAAACGGTACGAGCTACACATCTTTATTTGATTTTTTGTACTACCGCTGTTATATAAACTTACTGATTTATCTATATCTAATTGAATACGAGGAACCACCTGATTAATTATGAAACAGATGCATAAATCTTAACGTACATGTATTACCAAATGAATTACAGTAATTGAACCAAGATTTTTAAGTCTCTTGTAACACCTCCACAAATGACAATTTGAGAGAAATAAATCACCAATAACTAAAACCTTTCAAAGATATTCCTATTGTGCTAGGTTAAAGTGTATTTAAAATTCTCAATTACAGTGGTATGTCAAGATGAAAATGTAAAACTATTCTTTTTCTTAAATAGCACTAGATATTGATTCCGAAAGTAAATTTGAGATATCTACATTATGAAACATAATCTTTCAAAGTTTCATTGCGATACTGGGTTAAAAACAAAATATAGAGCATTTAAGCAGATTACTGAAAAGGACATCACTTTTTTGAGGAATTTCACCAGTTTTTTTTTTTTAAATTGCTGATTGCAGAAACGCAATGTCAATAGTTTTTTATATTGCTATTACTTTTTTGGAACAAGATTTTATATTTCTGCAATAGTCCTAATGACGTAACCATTGGTAGCAATTCTCTGTAGTAATTTATTCTCAATAATGAACCATTTTGCTTTGTTGATACTTTGTGTGGCTTTCTATTTGTTTATTGCTTTTTGCATTTGTTTGTATGCATACTCATTTAACAGTGATTTTGCAGTAATTAAAACAATTAATAATATAGTGATTGATGAGAATCCTGTTTGCAATGTACTATTTTTTTACAAAAAGAAAATACTTATCTTAAAGTATAACAGCACTATGATCTATCTCTTGCTGACCTTTTTGTTTAGCTCGGAAGGCCGAACATTTGGTGCCAACAGAAATATACTAATGAAGAAAATCTCTTATGTCATGCAAGACTTTAATCTTCTATGAATAGCCAATATGTCTATATTCCTTTACTTACAAATATATCAGAATATTAAACATGTCAAAAAAGTGTCAGTCATCTTCTATTTAATTCTTTAAGTGTAATGTCCTAGCAGAACAGGATTTCTTTCTTTTTAATGAAGGGTTTCCATCTAATCATGAACTTAACCTTGTACTGTTTGAAGCGACAGCAAATTTATTGTTTAACGTGAACGTACACGAATTATTATTTTCTGCACATGAAATGCATGATGAAAGGAACGCGAAAGCACGACAAAAAAGTTTGTCCCTGATCTCTAAAATGTATAAAATTGTAATTAGTTTGTATTTATTATAATGATGCATCTCCTCTGTTGTAATTGTGTAAATGGTTGATCTTCCCTATTGAGTATGTAGGATGGGATTTTGGGTAGGAAGAGCAGTTTTGAATAGAACACCTTCAAGGATTCTTCTGCTTGTTCAAACCTTTTCTTTGTTTCCATATTTTGTAAAGACAACATAAATACAGATGTGTATCTGTTCAAAATAACAACGGGTTTTGAAAAGTACTACAGATGAATTGCGAACAATAGAAAATTATTAAATCATTTAAAAAAAAAATGAACCCATTGATTGGCTCTTTCACAGTGTTATCGTTTATGTATCAGAAAAAAGATCAGTCAGGTTTCAACTGTATAACTTATGTCAAAATAGTAACATGCTTTACCGAGCTCTGTATCTTTGAGAAAGAATATTCGTTGCCTAAGAATACTACATATCAGGTATTGCTATTTACTTTTCTAACGTATGTTTTAACAGGACACTAGATTTTTTTATACAATGTACATTTTATATACCTATGGCAATTTAATTACCATACAACAAAAGTCATAAGTGTTTGAAGCAGTTATTAGTACAAGTCATAATCAACGCTTAAGTTTGTTGTGAATAAATAATGATGGCGATAATGTAGGATCGTAGCATATATTGTTTGAGCTACATTAGCAATCGATTTTGAACAGGCCAAAATATATATAGAAAAATATCCAACATTCGTTTTTCTTTTTAAAGATAATATTTACTTTGTAACATACATGTATTTCCATTCATTCGGTACTTGGTACATGTACTTGTCAACGAAACCATTTCCAACATAAATGCAACATGTATTTGTCTTGTTAAAATTGTGCATTATAAGAAATCCATGAATATTTTTATTTTTCAATGTCTTAAAATGTAAGAACCCTTTAGATTGTTTTATTGTAAATTTTTTAAGTAATATTGTCTTAGTAGAAAACTTTCAATTTATGATAAAGATAGTTATGTAGAATGTACTGTGTTTTTGGGAACAATATTGCCTTTGATTCCATTGCGAGAAAACTTGTCATGACAGACTCCTTCTTAATTTAATGGAAGAATATTTGACCGACAAATTATTTGAAAGATGTTGTTTCTGCCAAATATGCAAACAAACAACATATATTTCGCCGACACTAAAATCATGACTAATTACGAAAGAATGACAAGAGTATCTTTAAAAGATTTCCATGAAAATTTATATCCAGTGTATAGGGGTCAATTTCCCAATCGAAACTCCTTGTGATGCGAGGAAAAAATTAAGAAATTGACATTGATCACAGTGGAACCTTATGATTTACGAGGATAGATGCCTCATCGTTGGCATTTAGTTTTGATTGGAAATCATGGAGCTGAACAAGTTTAAAGTACAAGGCAGAACAAAGTCGGTGAAGGATGTATCCCAATTAAGATGAGCACCTTTATTCTGATTAATACTGTGTACATCTTATTAGAGTTTAATGTTTATCAGAGCCATATCGATCATTACTAATAAAATGAGAGGCAAATCTTAAACCTACTTTTGTAGCTTTTTGATTTGGACCCTTTTAAAAAATACAACAATGGGTTTATTTTTTTTAAATCACCTTTGATTTTTTTTTTAAAGTTAGGAATGTAATATTACATTTTAGTTAAGTCTTCTGACAAATTATGATACAGGTAATGCATTAACAAATTAAGACTTTAAGATATGGTAGCAAAGTAAAAAAAATAAACATATAAAAATAAAAATGTTCCTTATTATTTAGTCCTTATTATATTTCTTCAATAAAATATATGCATACTTAAAAGTGACGATTATTTTTTATAATCTTACATCTGGATATCAAATGTTAGTATCAGCACCAAGTAAAGGCTTTTTTTAAAGCAGTGTTCTAAAATGCTTTTTAATGTGCAGAACCATGAAAGTTGTCAAAGGTATAGATGGATGCAATACAATGTTTTTTATGAACCTGCGTATCTTCTGGGTATATATGTATATATACAGTGTATACACACAACCACCCACTCTCCCTAGAGATCACAAGGAGATGGAGGTAGCTAGACTTTGTCTTCGAGATGCTCCCTGACTCATCGAACCCTAGGGTGGCTATGAGATGGAGTCAAGCAATGGATAAAAAGAAAGGAAGACCTAAAACAAACATGGACGTCCACCGAAAAAAAGGAAAGAAAGAGGATGGCCATTGGGACAGATCCAACATAGGTCCCAGGACAGGCAGCAGTGGAAGGCTTTGGTTATGTCTTTATGTGAAACTAGCACACAGAGAATTAAGAAGTTAATTTGATCTTCGAGATTTAATCATCAAGTCTTTTTATGATTATGTGATACCGTCAACAATTACAATTCTGCAGATCCAAATACTTTATAACCATGCATGATATTCGTATATTAAATTTAAAGAATCGGATCCACATGTACAGTGTTTACGGAAGACATTTAGGACTAACAAAAATATTTCAAAATTCGATTATAACGAATTCTTGATTTATTTTTAAAAAACGAATTTAACTCGTTATAGCATATTTTTCAATTTATTCTAACAAATCAAATTGGTTATAACAGATTTGTTGAATTCGTTATAACTACTTCAAAAATGTGTTACAACAGATTAAATTCGTTTAAGGTCAAGATCTAGTGAATGAGTTTAGACTGTATGTTTGGTGCTAATCCATTATGACGTCTTAATTGATTTAAATTCAATTTTTTCCTTTACTTTAAAATTATGTAGAAAATGAAGCATTTTAATGGCATTCAATTTGCAATCATTTCAAAAGTAACCACGATACCTATATTCAATTTAATATTATTTTAAAATAAAGGTCAATGATATAAGAAAAACTGTTTTCTGGGAGACTGTGGGCAATATTGATACATTTCCGTTCCTAAGATGGAAAAAAAATTATACCTAACTTTCTTCATTTTGCATTGAAAATGCCGGTTTAAAATGCGTTTTTGGGTTGTGTTTTTTTTTTTTTTCTTTTTTTTTTTGGTCTTTTTTTTTTTTGTTCGTTTTGTTTTGTTTGTTTTTTGTTTGTTTGTTTGCTTTATTTTTTTTGTTATGTTTTTTTTTTTACCTAAAAATTATGTCCCGATTCACCTTATTTTACAATGCTATATTTGTAAAGGATCATTGAAAGAACTCGTCTCTCAAATTTGAAAATTCTGTAAGCACCTTTCATTTACTAGATCTTGACCTTAAACGAATTCCTAAATTTGTTAAGCGAATTAAATTCGGGTTCAGGTAATGAAGAAATTGTTTTGATTGGCAACATTTTAATAATTTTAAAAAATTTCGTCTGATATTGATACAGTCATGGTGTTGAACGATATCATCACCACGTAAAGTGAAAATTTGGGCTTTCTTTGAAATTTCAGTTGGATGATACAACAGAAATCACGTAAATTTGAAGGATTTGAAAGTTTAGCCAGCGGGGGAAATCAGGTCTAGTTATATGAAGAAATTCGCAGATTCTTTATCAGAAATGGAAATAAATTCGCTTATTAACAGTGCTTTGTCGAAAATACTGTACAATGTATAGGAAATGTTAGTGTTGAGGCAGGTTAAAAATCGATTTTCTTCTCTGTGGATTTGCTACTTTTTAGTTATTTACATTCCTAAAATTTGCTTACCCTGAAATTGTTTTCTCCCATTTTTAAAAAAAATATTTATGGAAATATTGAACCCTGGATACACTCTACTTTGCTTTTTAAATTATTGTCTGATTTTATTATCGTTCCAGTCCGATAATATGTCAAGGGACGGGTAACTATAATTATTGGACTGCTACAGATAAACTCTTGGACTGCAAGGTATGACGTCATAGCAATGTTGTAAATGTCTCTCAATACAAATGTTAAAAAACTTCTATAAATATTAAAAAAGTGGAAACTGCTTTCGGGTTTTTGAAAGGTGTACAAGTCCTTCTCCATATTGATATTATATTTTATGAAATAAGAAAGGTTAATAACTGAATATATTCAGTATTGATTAATTATCTTAACTCAATATGGGAATGTTTTGTTTCCAAATTATCGTAATAAATAAAGGCCAAGACGAATTAAAGACAGATGTGTGGTTTGTTTCACGTCAGTTAAACTTAATTTTTTGTAAATCAACGAGAATATACAAATTAGCGATAAGTTTTCAACACGAGATTCTAAATTTGGCAACCCATATATTTAATTTGATAACCGTGATGAATACATCATTCTTCGTTCACCAGAAAAGACTATTTTTTAGAAGGTCTTTGTAAGGTGTAGATATCGTAAACTATCATTTTTTTAGAGAAGGAAGGCACTTTTATCAAATGAATTATACCATGTATGTATTCCATGCGCTAGTGCCAGAAATAAAGAGAAATGTTCGAAGAATCATTCACGTTTTTTCAGAAAGGTAAATGTTGAAACCTACAAATTCAGGGTATTGGTAGAGCATATTTTTGCCATATTTCTCTCTATAGCAGTATTCAAAGGAGATACGTTTTATCCTTCAAGTTTTCTCACTATAGCAGTATTCAAAGGAGAAACGTTTTATCCTTCAAATTTTCGTCCTTTAATTACTCTAGTCAGGGAATGATTAACCTGATTATTCTTCGCCATAAAAGAACCATTTCCAATAAAAAAAATATATAAATCAATCTAAAGCATACACAAGCAATTGAAGGGAATTTCTTTGCTTCATCTAAGTGGATTACAATAGAGATTTCTGTTAAACTTTCAGAGGATACATAACTACCATAGAATATATTGTAAAGTATTTCCGTTTGATTTAGAAAGTTCAGTTTACGGGTCTTCCTGATTAAATTAACATTTAATTGAAAGACATCAATGTGAATGATTTTAATCTATCTAGTACTATCTAGATGGAACAAAATACTGGTAGAGGAAGTATAATGAAATTACCCATGTAGTATTTATACTAATGTCAAAATTAGAGACATGCAACAAAATATGAAACGATATTCTTTCTAAAAGTAACAAGGAGACCAAAAGACAGAAAATGATATGTATATTAGATAAGTTTTTTTAAAGACGAGAAATAACAGCGTTATTTACATGATTTTTTCAGTGTATTTTTATTATCCAGTGTTGAAACATTATAAGTTTAAGCTCTTCATTTGTCAAGACAAAAAATATTTTCTGTTATCTACTTTTATAAAAAAAAAAAAATGAGAAGATAACTAACAGTCATTATGATGTCAGTCTCTTAAATCCTGTAAAAAATGCTAATCAAAAACAAGGCAGAACATTCCTGAAAATACCAGAAGTGGGATCGTGTACCTATAGCTAGGAGGAAAATCATCCCCTGTCTCAGCCGATCTCAGCCGTCATTGCCTCTCTGTATTGATCAGGTAAACGGATTAATCAAAAGTCCGGTAAAACCAATAGCATTACAACTGGTATGAAATGTCAGACAAAATACGACCCAACGATAGGTTGTATTTACAAAGTATTTACATCATGTATATTTAATCATAAAAACTGGCGTAACGCTGACTTTGAACGAGATTGTTGAAAGCTACGGAGCCCTATAGTGCAAACCAAAATTGGTTACGATTTTTTATTTTGTGATTTAGTTTTTTTATTTTTTGGTTTGCGCTAATGGCCTTCCGTAGCAAGTCCTGAAAAAAAATTTCGTACGAAATGTGGGAATGTCCTTACTTCGTAGTCGAAGGATACAATCGTATTTTTAGTTATACTGTCATAGTTTTCTGATACCATTTTTGAATAAGCACTTTTTCTTTTATTGGGCAGAGGATCAAGTGATATTCCACATTATTTTTTAAACCCTCATTAATGTTTCTTTGTTGTTTAACATCCCTTTCCAGAATTTTTCACCCATATTGAGACGCCACCAGTTGCCGGTGTAGGGTTGCAAATTACACCTGTACACGGCACTTGGGGCCATTGAGCAGTGAGGGATCTTTTTTGTGCCTGCACTTACTGCGACACGGGATCTCAGTTTATAGGTCTCATCCGAAGGACCGGTTTCCACGTCGCACAGTGGATTCGAACCCGCACGTAAGGATCAACTCCTTACGCCGCCACTCCAGAGCAAACCTCTAACCACTGTGCCACGCGGACGCGACCGTCTCATTATGGAGTTGAATTAACTTCTCTTTTTTTCAAAGAATAAAGGCAATCTTCTCATAAATATTTATTGTGTTCTAGAATAATTTATTAATAACAAAATTCAAAAAATAAACCACCACAAATTTGCATACAGTGCAAATTCTTTCAGAGTTTATACGTTATTTTATTTTAATACATTCCAAACTGACAAAGCAGTGTGCATACTGTGGTTTCATCTTTGTTGAACACCAATATTTGTTGTTTTGCTGTTGAATAAGACCATGAAATTAGGTATTCGGTGAACTGTATATTTTAATAATCACAGAATAGTACAAGGTAAGTGTCCGCAAATTATGATATGAAAGAGGTTGTATTTTTGCAGGAACCACGAAATTTGACACTGTCAAAAATTAATGAAACCACAGTACTTATCATAGATGAAAGATTGTTTGTTATGAAAAAGTTTCTTTTAACTGGCATTTCTGTCTACGTACAGAATCACATATTTTCAAAAGCACATTAAAAATCTAGGTTCATTTCATAAATTTTTACATACGTGAAACAATTTTATTAACATATATGTTTAAAACATAATTTGAGATAATTACACTTGATCTACCAATAAATATTTTCCTGTAGACGAAAAAAATATTGCATAATATTTTTTATTTGTCAATATCGCTCATCTGAATATCAGTTTAAAAAATTATTCGTATTTTCTTTTGGTATCAAATGCCTCCGAATGTTATTTCACTTTAAGGGATAGAACGTCACTCATTCAATTCCTTGAAAATTTCATAAGTCGTTTCAAAATAAACCATAAAATACAATGATTTTGCTAAAGTCTATAACTCAATGAAACTCGAACATAAAACTTAAAAACATACAATATATATCTTGTATTTACAGTAAACGATTTAAACAACCCAATTACAATGTTTGTTTCTAATATTTAAGACTTTAGTCCTGACAGAAAATGTATTTGTAGGATGATTAGAAAGAAAGCTTTCTTAAATAACAAAATCTCCCTCTAACCCAAAGAAATATATCGTACAAAATATCATAAATCTAACCGTTACTATAACACATACATACACACACAAAGAGAGAGGGAGAGAGAGAAATACTTAATCTGCTGATTCATATAATGGGACATATTCTGCAAACATAACAAATTGTTTTTATTGATCATCCTACAACTGATAATAGATATCACGTTTCACTAAACGTATATTAAAAGGCACAGTTACTGTATACAGGGAAATATTCGCTCGTTTTATTTTTGCCGCATTCAACCTCGTTGCAGGTGGGCGAATTTTTTAAACGTGGACGAATTCAAAGAATACAGTATAATCTCTTAAATACAGCTGTGTCTGGGAGAATTTAAAACGGGGTTAAATAGTTTGCAAGTGTGACAGGTTGAAAATAACACGGGGCGAAAATAACCCTGTTTACAGTATATGCATGAATAACAGTTATGTGACACAAAGATTAAACAAACTTGGTGTCTGGTAAATACATATACTTGGCAAAACGTTTGTTCTACAAGGCTCAAATAAATGGGACTTAAGGTGTGTGAAAACATGACACAAACATCTGACATGATTTCTGTCTTAAATTCAAAGAAAAAGTGCAACCACTTTTTTTATTGCAAAGACTACAGTCCAAATATTTCTCTTCGTATGTTCACTACAAAGAAAAAGAAAATAAGTTATATAAAACATTGACATGTATATTGAATTTTTAAATAAACAATATATCTACATTTTGTAAAACCTTTTATTCACAAGATCCATAGTCTCACTAGTGTTAATTTTCTCCAGTACCTTTTTCTCAAAACTTCTTGTTTCATTTTTCTCCAACAATTTTGTTACTCCTTTTCCGAAGTCTGCACTTAGTTATTCTTATCAACTTCTCATCTTTTTCACCTGTTAAATACAGTTTTATTAACAATACATTTGAAGGATTTCAGTGTTAAAAGGTGTAATATTTCAAGATCAGTGCTCTTAGCTTTTAGGAAATTTGCTTTTCGAAGAAGTTCAAGTAAGACTCCCCAATTCTTATGGTAATTAACATTAATTGTTCATTAATAATATAAAACAAATCAAATATATAAATCGTACAGTTTTGAATGTAATATCCAAAAAACAACTCCCCCCAAATTTATGAATTAATATAAATATTACAACTTCATGCATGTATCTTATTAATAACCGAAAAAATCTTACTCTTTCTTCATAGAGATGAATTGTTATTCAATCATTTTTTTTCTTCATCAGAAAATCCATTTTCTCGTTCAACTTTCATTTCAATATCTGGATTCTGTTTGTGTTCAAATTGCTAGGGTATTTCATGAGATGAGCAATTTAAGTACATTTAAAGTCCTAAATATCATCTGGTCCGAGTCATGTTAAATATATAAATAACCATCAAAGACTGCATGTACTTTTACAATTTATGTGTATATTTCAACAATTTAACAAAATCACAGGTGCGTCTCTGGCGAGCTAAGAATCGGCTCGCTTTCGGTTGAGACAGGAAGATTCTCATTCTCATTCCCATTGCATATGCAAACTTTCACTTCCTTTTTCGGTTTGACACTGCCAGTTCGCACAATGGAATATTCTGTTTTTAAAGTGTTGGTAAGTTTTTCTTTTAATCCGCCAAATAATGGCCTCATGAGTTTTTTGAACTCTTTTCTGAAAACTTTACCAGTTAATAGATAAATATAAAAGTTTCCTGCGTAATGAGTCAAACCTATTTCTTCAATTATGGTTTTTGCCCAGTAATACTGAAAATGAGCCTTCCATGTATCGGTTATCGTTGGCAAAACATTAATATCACCTGGGGGAAACGTATAGTATAAAGTTACAACGATTGTCACAGGAAGTGTGGTAAATATTTGGTAAAAAGAAACCGCCAATAACATAACTGTCGTTGCTGAATTTCTATACGTCCGTGTATGGAGAGTGGTCTGTTCGAACTTTGAAAGTCTTCGAGCTTCTACGATAACAAGAATATTGAAAAATAATATAGCCAACGGCACTAAAAGGAATACAAAGGCCTCCACACACCAGGTCCATATTGCCCAGAAGGATTCAGTCCCGTTCTCGATCACTGAATGTCGTAGAAGACAAGTTTTGTTCTCAGAATCATACGACCAGAAAAAGCCTTGAATACTGTTAACGCACAGACAACCTAAAGTTGTTCCGATGATCACTAATTTAGCATTTCTTGTTGTGCACCAAGTTTCTCGTTTAAAAGGGTGACAGATACTTATGTATCTTTCGACGGTAAAAGACAAAACAAGAATTGGAGAGAGATATTGGGAGGTCAAGAAAATAATGGGGTAAAATTCACAAACGAATGGTAAATCCAAACATTTTACTTCCCACTTTTCATTCAGTTCATAGACAACTTGTAGTAACAAAAACAAAAGATCCACAAGGGCCAGAGCAGCAAGGTAGTATCCAGAGGAGTTCCGCATGCGTCGCTGGAGCCAAATGAGAAGCGAGAACACGTTTCCAGGAAATCCGATTACGTATGTGTAGGGGGTAACGTATTTGTCGACAGCCACTGCCTCAGGGCAGAAGGTGGGATAGATATTGTAGTCGTAGGCCAGAAGGGTTGAGGACTCATTATAGAGAGATCTTGTAAGATTATTCCCAAGGGTCTCATTTAATGCCATGGTCGTCTGCAATAAAGAAAAAATATGTCAGAAAAAGTATTTATATGCATGTACTTAAAATGAATCCTTAATGTCTGAGTTCCATTGTGATCAGGTAAGTATATTAGCATTTATATTGTGTTACTTCAATGTATTTTCGCTGATGATTCGGCATATAAAATGAAAATAATCTGGACTAGAAGCAATTCCGTTTCCACATAAAATAATAAAAATGAATGAGTTAATTGAGTTTTATATCTTTGTTAGGAAAATACAGCCCCATATCGAAAAGTAATCGTTAGTAGTATTACTAATAAAAAGATTACTGTGATGTAATACAGGAACAAACGAAATAAAAGACTTATCGATATCAGTTACAATCAGTTTTGTTATTATTTGCTCAGAATATTAAAAGACATGGACGTCTACTATCTTTAAGCCAATACCAGCAAACGATCAATTTCAAATGGGTTAGCGCTTTGAAAGTAATATAAAAATTCATAATTAACATGAATCCAAATCATTCTGTTATCTAATAGGGTAAAACTGGATAACGTTGTATACTTTTTTCACAATAATGTTATGTATGAAATAATGATAATATGCAGTATTTTCTTAGACTGATTCACTACAACAAAAAAGTCATCGTATTAATCGACAAGAGCATGGCGAAAAGTGAAATTTATGGTAAAGTATTTCTTCATTTGTAACAATGACAAAGGTAACTATGTTTTACCGCTTAAAATACTATATTTTATGATCGTTTAAGTCATTTAATTTTAGAAAATAAATCTATTTTTTAAATTAAAAAAAAAAAATTATTACATTTTTTGACTGCATATTTTTTTTTTTAACTTTGTCTGATCAAAGGGCGTGAAATAAAAAATAAATCTAGGATTCATCGATATTTTGAAAATTATTTTTCATATCAATCTCCTTTATAACTAATATTTTATCGAACATAACATTTTGCTAAAATAATTATTTGGCATTCTAGAAAAATTTCATCTTAATTTCATCATTTTTTGAGAAACCTATAAAATTTTAAGTGTTTCAATGATATTAATTAAGGCAATTTGTTTGAATTTTTTCGACATGATTTAACTGCTTTGAATGTAATAGGCAAAGACAAGAAACACAGAAAAATAAACTCTCCAATTTAAGTTTTGAAATCCTTTCTTCTATTTTTAAAAAACCGAACTTCTTTATGTACGATATTTAATTTTAGATTACTATTAATTAAAGAAATACTAAGAAGTTATCGAAATACTAAAGAGACATTTTTTCAGACACATTATTTAATAGATAAGAGAGTGGTTAAATATAATATAATATTTTAATAGGGTTCCTTGTTCGAAAAACTGAAAAGATCACTGCATTTGCATTAAAAACACTTAGGACTTTTTTCTTGAATATCACAAATAAAACATTGCATTTTCTCAAAATACGTTTTTAGATAAAAGCTATTTATAGCATTCAAAATTATTCATTCGTTCAATCATGTAGGTAAAATTTAAATTTGATAAAATGAAAGTTTATCACAGAAATCTTGGTCCTAGGACAATTTTTAGATTAAATAGAAGAAGCACACATCTTCCTGTCGGTAAAATTAAAGCTTGATTAATTGCTATTATTGGCTGGTTATATCTAGTACATGTAGGATTTTCTCTCATTTAATGTTGACGATATCCAAAAACCACAAATTATGACCTACATAAAACTTTCACAAAAATGAATCCCTGTCAATTGAATGGACCTCCACTCTAGCCATCCTATACGACAAAGCCAGAACTTAAAATCAAGACTTTTCTATACTTACAAACAGAAAAGAGGTGAATTCCCAGTAAGATCAATGGTACTTAAATAACCAGCACAAAAGTTTTAGTTGCATCTTATCTCAGGTTATGAAGACTGCTGTTATGACGATACAGTGACCCAACGTATCAAAGTTATCAGAAAATATACATTACAGGCTGCCTTTGACTGCTGGACAAATTCTGACAAACCATTTCAGTCAATAAACTGTATATTTGTTTTTAGCTAACAATCTAAGAGCCAATTCACATCCCTCTAGATGCCAAAATAACCTCCTTTTTTTCGGACATTCTTAATCTACGTTTTAGCTTTCTTCTTGGATTTCAATTCTATACCATCATCATTTTCATTTGAGGAAGTTAATTAAATCCTTATATCTTTGATATTGACAAGCAAGTAAACACACTTCAGCAAATCCATCCTTTTAAAGTAGGATCAACAAATATGTATGTAACATTTATATCCTTTATAATATTTCTGTGAATACCAGAAAAAATTACAACTAATCCAAATTAAATTTACTGCACCATGTTACGAAAAGTGTTGATTTCTCTGTATTCATTTTCACAGTTCTTTTGTGGCTTAAGTCTTGTCAACGACTCATAAAACTGACAGTCTATGTTTTTATTATGGCCTTTCGTATTACCGTTAGTGAGTTTGTTAATTATTACCATTAATCAAGTAACCACAAGCAAATTGATAGTATTGGATTAATTTAGTTTTTATGCGGAAATCAATCCAAAAACGAATAAAAACATGATTTTTTTCCGAATGCCTATAGACTTTTAAAAAATTATCTTTTTTATATAATTTATATAAACTGTATAATTTTTTATAGGGAGTGGGACAGATAAACAAAATGACATTAATTTGTAGTGTCTGTCCAACAGTCTTGTGATGTTATAAATGAAATATATGAATATATTAGTATTTAATAAGTGGAGAAAATACTACTTTTAAGAAATGATCTGCACCAATGTAGACATTTCATTCATTTTTCTTCTTTACCTTATATCATATATAATCATTGAATTCTATGAAATTCATTCTCTAAAATAATTATTTCATTAAGATCAGTTTCACAGTAGCAAAAAGTGAGGAAGCGATTTCCAAGCATAATGAAGACTTAGATCAATTCCTTAAGTACATGCACATATGACTATAGTGATGTTCAACTTTTCTAATAAAAATTAATAATATCACAACTTTCAATAGAAATTAGACGCCAATTTCTGCAAAGTCTTCAAATGTACGCATTTGCCCCCCTGTGCCCTATGCCTTCATATATATTTAAATATAATTTATCAATTCTGTACCTTTAGTGAGTCCAAGAATCCCATGCCTTTTGATTGAAAGAAAACATTCCAACAGAAAAAGTAAGATTGAACTGATCACTTGCTGATATCCAATTCAAATGATCTAACCACTCCATAACTTTGTATTCATACTTTAATAGTTTAATGATATGCTGCTAATTTTCGTTCGCTCTTTTTTCACGTACCTCTGGGCCAATGAAATCTTCTATTACATTCAATGTTTCTATCTTCTGTTTTGCAGTAATATTTTCCTCAGGTAATTGAAGTTATTTATATTCAATCTTAACATATTGTGTTTTCTATTTTTGGCTCACTAATTTACACATTGGTGTCAGAAATAATGTACAATGCGGCAGGATGCATGAAGGAATCAGTAAGAAGACGGTAATTTACCGATTTCATTAGGAATAAATGATTTTGAATCTGACGGCTTGTAATGAAATAAAGTTGAACATCAAACTGATAAGTACTTATGATCTTCAAGCAAACGTTATTTATCTTTGAAGTCGTCGAGCAGAAACATCCTTCAAGTTAAGAAATTAATTATAATTAGATAACTTGCTGAAGATATCGTTTCGTTCGTTTCAAATATCAATATACACCTGTATTATCATGAGACAGTACGATGAGTTTATTGCTTGTATAATTGTTTAATTTTATTTTTTTAGTTTTTAAATGTGTCTGACAGATATTTAAAAGAAATTGCCTGTTTAAAAGTTTTCGATAGTCTTGATTATATAAATTTTAAATGTTTACTAATTGCCATGAAAAGGGAAAAAAAATCAATCTGAAATCGCTTTAAGAATTTTGTTGGAAGAGTCCTTTCACCAACAATTCGAGGATGAAGGAAAGATAGCGAGAATTGTCAAATCGTGCGTCATATTAAGAATAATAATCTAAACTTCTCTGATCATTTGAAACACATCTATTCAAGGACATAAGTGAGAAATTATGTTGAAAATAATTGACGCTCTTCTGGAAAAGATTTTTGACTTGGTATGTGTAAGATATAAAATTGCTGACAAATTTACGTCATACAAATGCATAAAATTTTTGACTCAGGTCAGTTGAACAAGATTTTGTTTACAACAGACTGAAAGAGTGTATATACACTTAAAAATTCTGAATTAATTCTGAAATATTATAATGACATGTATTCCGAATTTTTAAATGATAATGTTTCAAACTTGATTAAATATGCGCATTAGAAATTTTCTATAAATTTCAATCTTTCCGACGGGCATATACACTAGGAATACAATCTTTGAAATATGATGTCTAAACTGCAGTTGTTTTGGAATAAAATTGATATCATCAAGTGCGACTGCTTTCTTTAGATGTTCCCCCCTCAGGTGTTTCAGATTACACCTCCAATTTTTAATAAGTAGAAAAGATGGAAATGAGGTCTGGAGAAAAAAAGAACATCAGTCATATTTCTGGAGAAAAAAAAAAAAAAATCAGTCATATTTCTGGAGGAAAAAAAAACATCAGTCATATTTGTAAATCTCTTAGTACAATCTCCTTCTCTGGTAAATGATATACTATTCAAGATCCATTGCTTTGAAATACACTATTGTTGTGTCTGCGTTTATATTCAAGACAACTGATATCAAACTATCAAAATTTGGCCTCAGCAAAGATAATTTAATAGTTTTAACTTCCTGTATCCATTATTATTTTACATACCAACATTCATATTCATATATTTTATCTCCTATGTTTACACTTGAATAAAAAAAGCTGGGGTAATATCTACTCTGAACACTAAAAAACCTCCCTTATTGAAACAAACTTTGTACATGCATTGGATTTCATCTTCAGAAAACGAATAATGTTTGCGTTTTATTCTTTTTTCAAAACTTATATTCCCATGCACTTTTCTATTTCACTTCAATATCAATATATATTAAGCATCAAAAAATTATTTATTTATTTTTCAAAATAACTATTGTGTCTTTACTTGATCAATGTAGTAATGATGACCTATTCATAGTATTTTTTGTACATAATTTCTTCATGTGTTTGCAGTATTGGTATTGTTCTTGAGGAGTCTGTGCATCGACTCAAATTTGATTACGTGTTAGTGAACCTAACATAAATATTTATGTTTTTTTTGATTAATTAGATAACAAAACTTTATTTTGAGGAAATTACTGGATATAAAAAAAATATTCACGGCATAATCTAATGCCATTCATTCTTGTAGACTAAACAATAAAGTTTTTATGTACTCTTGCTTGACATTCTTTGAAAAATCCCTGGCATAATAAATGTTGCTGAATTTGTAAAAGAAAAAATCTATTATTGACCAGCAAAATTTTCACAATTTTTACACATTTTTTCCTGGTGATGGTTCACTTAATTGATTTGATTTATGCAGATCACGGTTTTAACAGTGCATTTACATGATCCTCTGTGTGAGGAACAACAGAAAAATATGCAGCTCACATAGAACTACTCATTATAAAACTTTTGACAGGTGACAATGAAAAAAATAAGTTCTAGTGTCAACATTAACACGAATTCTTACTTGTTATGGGCACTGTCTCATGTTCTGTAATGAAATGATCCCAACCAGGTCTAACAAAACAAACAAGGGGGGTCAAGAAAACGATGCTTTTGAAACATTGCTTTTTTTCCAAATTATATGATTTTTGTCGTTGAGTTAGTTTGGACACAAAACATTGTCTTTTCTTGCTTGTTTTTAGAAATATTTTTTCTTATTAATTTATGGAAGTAATTGCGTAATATTTCGTCAGTTTTTGGTATGTCTCACGTGTCCTTATATTAATAAGTGTGTTGCTACTCATTCGAACATTTTATGAAAATTTTAAGAGAAATCAGAGGTCAATTAAAGCATTTAATTTAATTCTCCACACATTTATCTTTAAGAAAAGCACGAGAGAAATGTACACTACAATGAATTTATACATTCAGATCCCAAATTTAAATCACTTCATTCGGTAACCAATCGGAACTGAGCGGTCAGTAGGTCCGTGCTCGAGTTTTACTGGGGGTTTCATTATTCCAAATATTCGAGAGTGTCACCTTCCTGGTGTCTTTAAGAATCAAGTGACCTACATGCTTTTTAACTGTACAGGTTATACCGACACCTGCCTGGTGTCTTATGACAGTTGCCTGGCGCCCTGTGACAACTGTCTATATAAAGTCAACCGACACCTGCATGTAATTCTTGTTGTACTGCCCCATAAACTAAAATTTATTTAATATACATGTAATTAAGTATAATCAAAACACAGCCAATTTTTGACAAGATGATTCGTGTTATCTAACTTCACATCATTTATTAATTTACTTGCATAATAATTTTTGTCAAATTAAACCAATTATTGACAATATTTTCAATGATTAATTATAATCATCAAACAAAAAACTGGAGATAATTCTTCTCACCATTCAATTCCAATAATAACAAGACATACTTAACATGTAGACAAATTGTAGTCAATTTCAATTAATTTTAGCCATATCTTGGCAGTAGACAAATAATTAGTCAAACTTCACAAACAATGTAATTGTACTTACATCATTGTTATTATTACCAGTCGTACTAAACCAACAGACAATCACAGAACACTTCATTTCAATTATAGATTTATAAATAGTCATTCTTAACTATTAGTTTAATTGTAATCACTTCATTCCAATTATTACTAGTCAAACTTGTCGCCCGCGTGGCGCAGTGGTTAGAGCGTTTGCTATAGAGTCGCGGAATAAGGAGTTGATCCTTACGTCGCGGGTTCGAATCCCACTGTAGGACGTGGAGACCGGTCCTTCGGATGAGACCGTACAAACCGAGGTCCCGTGTCGCAGTAGGTGCTGGCACGAAAAAGATCCCTCACTGCTCAATGGCCCTAAGTGCCGAATAGGTCAAAATTTGCAGGTCTCCGCCGGCAAGTGGTGGCGTCTCCATATGAGTGAAAAATTCTCGAGATGGACGTTAAGCAACAATAAACAACTAGTCACACTTAACCACTAGACATATAGTACACTTTATTCCAATTATAAATAGTCATACTGAATCAATTGTTTAGTTGTAATCACTTCATTATAACAACTCATATTAATAAAAAAGCAATTACAGTACACTTCATTTCAATTATAAAATAGTCATACATAACTACACGGTAATAGTTCAATTGTAATCCCTTCATTCCAATAATTGACTTCCTAATTCTAAAAGAAAAAAATAAATTATTTATTAATTAACGTTATCATAATTATCATTATTTTATTCACAAACATAAGGAGAAAATGACTTGAGAACACGGAATAATCTTACCATAACATGTTCTTCTCTTTGCCGGTGCTTTGTAAATCTAGTGTTAACCTCTTTGGTCAGAGGAATATATATCTAATAATTTAACGCTTTACAAAACTTTTCGTTACACTTAATCATTTATGTCATTTCTTAAGACCATTTGCAGTTAAAAAAAGAAAGAAAGTGCATTACCAAAGTATTTCATGTCATGTCTATTTGGTATTTGGTGCTCTCAGCCAAAGTGGTAGTTTCAAGATTATAAAAATTAAACAGTGGGATCAGTTAGATTGCTGCTTCATTGCACTTTGAAGTACTGATATTTTGCAGAACTTATTCGAATATGGCATATAAATAGAAAATTAGTGTGGGTTGTTTAAAGGTTGGGATTACTTTCATTTAACTTCTGTGTATATAATAAAAAGAATCTTTTTTGTGCAATGACAATATTTTTAATTTAGGATTTACTCTTTTAGTATGCCATATTGCCAGTCCTTCCAGATTTCTGCATTGAGGGATACTTCATTTGGATTTAATTTTTAATTACAAAACCATTAGTTTAATACATAATTCAAACAGATTCTTCTCAGTGCAACAAAAGATAAGAAATAGTTTTAATGTCATTCACGTTTTAGCCTCCACCATACAAAGAAAGGCTCCGAAAAATGATTTTGGGTTTTTCAAAACTGAAAATTATATCACATCGTTACGTGGCCATCTGTTCTTAATTTTAATTGCCACTTTCTGTGGCATATTTAATGTTGGTAATTATTATAGATATTAATTAGCTTTTTATTATGATTATTCCATATGTTTTCTATGTATTTATGGTTGATGGAAATCATCCCTGTTTTTGGTACTAGTGTTATACTAGCACCAAATGGTTAAGAAGAAAAATTGACTCTTTTACTTGGCATTGAAGATGCCCTGTGAATTACAGCTAATTAAAATGCAATTGCATGTCAAGCCACAGTTTGTAGAGATTTATAGTCAATTAATTTTTCATTTTTTGCATTTAAACATTTACTGTATTAACTTTTGACAAAGATTATTTTAAGACTGAAAACGTTCCAATGTGCACTCGTTTTAAATGGTAAAGCTTAAAATAACAGACACAATGCGAGTTTTTATTTACTTAAGATAAGCTAAATCTGGAGTTTTATATGCTGGAAATTACAGTATTGTTGTTAATTTCCTTTGCATTACTGTCCCACCGTAATGTTTTAAAATTATTTTTGTGGAGCAATATACCGTGTTAATTACATTTTTCAACTGTTTCTGCAATATATAAAGTGCAAATCGGGTCAGTATCGTATTTGTAAATCATTCTTAAATGTTGGTCAAGTGTAAGAATTTGCAAAGTGTTCATGTATTTTAGCGTAACATAACAGTATCACAAAATTTCTTGGCATTATTCCTAATGTTATTAGTTAGCAACATTTTTTTAAAATCTACTTTTACCTCGTCAGCCGTCTTTTCATCTTAATTAAAACATTCGAGATAATAGAATTCATTATTTTATTATTTTTTAAACATTATGTGCTATTTCTAGGATTCAATCATTTTTTTAATATTGCTTATATTGGGTTTCATGCAGGTAACAAAATGTTTCTCTCCAATAAAATTTCTCTTGATGTTGCTAAAAACTATGCTGATGTTGCCAATAGCTATACTGATGTTGCTAATAGCTATACTGATGTTGCTAATAGCTATACTGATCTAATTCTGCAGTAAACATCTGAAGTCATAGCAAGAAACACATTAAACCGTTTTAGCAAATTGTCAGGACAGGGGGAATTTCTTCCCTGTATCCCAAATTTACTATGCAAAGAAGTCAGAAATTTTGAAATTATATTTTTTTTTTCAAATCAATAGCATCAAAACGTATGAACATATGACATTTCAACATTATACAACCAACCCTCATGTTATAAGACAAATTAAAGACCAGAGCTTTTTTATATCATAGGCAGCTTTTTCTTCTATAGAAATGGAACTTAAAAAATGTCTTTCTTGTGATCAGCATTGATAGCAAACGTTAAAACAACCAATTTAAATGTGATGACCAACTTTTTTATCGTCAACTTCCCTTATTAGTCCCCTACCGGTGAAACCGGAGGGGACTATAGGTTTCCTCTGAGTCTGTCCGTCCGTCTGTCTATCTGTCTGTCCCTCTGTCTGTCTGTCAGTCTGTCCCACTTGGTTTTCCGCACTTTTTTTCTAAACGTTTGCAGATATTGATCTGATTTTTGGTATGTGAGTGTATCTTAATGAGTTACAGATCAAGTTTGCATTTCGTTCCTCTTCAATGATTTTTGACGAAATTACCTTTTCAATTTTTCAGGGTTTTCCACATTTTTTTTCTAAACGCCTGTAAATATTGAGCTGATTTTTGGCATGTGACTTAACCTTGATGAGTTATAGATCAAGTTCGCACTTCGTCCCGCTTCATTGATTTTTGACGGAATTATGGCATTTTCAATTTTTAGTGGGAACCAGATTACACTTGCCGGTAGGGGACTAGTATTGCTAATGCAATATTCTCAGAATACTTGTTTATGTAGCAATATACCATTATTACCTATATATGGAGTTAATGTCTCCCTGTTGATTCGAAATGCAAGAGCACGTTCTGTAAACGATCATTTTGTTAACCGTTCAGGCTACTTATAAATAAGTTTACAAGGGTATCAGCAATCTCATTTAAAGTAAACATTTCTCCAATTCTATGGCAGATATAATGACCTTGTTTGCAAATACAACCTGCCGTTAGGTCGAATGTTGACTAACGTTTTAATATATATTGTTAGGTCATTATTTTCACATTGATAAAATCTAGTTGTTTACTCCTTTTACCCGATAAATTCAAAGTGCTCACAACAGGTAGGGCAAGTGGACAAGGGCTGGTTACTCCTCCATGGCACCTGATCCCACCTCTGATGATTCAGCACTGCTCTTACTAGGATTTTGGAACTTGTTTACTTTTCGTAACTTCATGTCTATTATATATCTGAAAAAAATTCAACACCAAAAGAAGTTTACAATTTTTGTTTGTATGTGGTGAGTTTTGGTCGTTACATAATTCTTGGGTCATTTGTCAAATCACAATATGGACAGATTAATTTCAGTATCATGAAATCAATCATCAATTAAATTCATGAAATTCATGAAATAAAAATTGTCCATCTTGGGTATCCCGTGGACGGTTACTTAATTAATTTAACTTGAGTAGATTTACAACCAGCAATATTCGTTTAGAATGCAAAATGCAACATTGCGAAGAAGATTGACATGTATCTTTCCTGTCCTGTATTCCTTAAGCTTTCCCCATTAATCTTATCATATGGTAAATGCTGATTTTTCCCATGTTCCTTTTATGGTGTCTAATGTTAATTTTATGCCACAGAGATTCACAAAAATGGGTCCAAATACATTTTTTCGCCATTGTAGGAACAACTTGATCATTGTACTGAAACCACGTCTGGACAGAAAAGAACAATCACGTTTTCATACCTTTCATTGCGTTTATTTCACTGAACATTTACTTTTAAAATGTATCTTTTTTTTTTAATAAAACTAAATACTCACCATGAAAGGTATAGAAACTTAGAGATTGCTCTTTGCTATTCCTTCTATAATTAATCATGCATCATTATCATGCAATAATCACCATTCTTCATTTGAACAAAAGAATCAGATGTTTCACCTGACGTTATCCAATCAGCTAAAAGAGGTCACTCTGTAAGACTGATGAAAGAATCTCGCATTCTGTTGGTAAAACAGCTTCTCTTGCTTGGATGCGTCCTAATAATTCATCCACAGCTTAGACATGTATTTTATAGCATTAATAAATTAAGATGATACAAGACTTATGAATCAGTCATTTCATGCAAATTACTTTTGCCTGGGTTTATAACAGGCTGTTCAACATTACTAGAGCGGAGCTTAATTTCATAATTTGGCCCTTTTGGTCCACAACTTTGATTCAGGTATTTTTTGCAGATACTCTACTTATTAACCTTCTCGAGAACGGAAAAAAATCCCAGTGTTAGTCTCTGATGTACAGGAAATCATTGTTTTCACATTCTTCCTAGCGTATCATGTTAGAGATTCTTGGATCTGACCTTGCGCTACATACTGAAATACAGTGTACATGTATATTGCCGGTAACAACAAAGAGATATATTATAACAAAGCCGATTAACACATCGTACGTATTCTAGTTTATTTTTTTTCTGGAAAAATTCTACCACTTTCGAGAGTTCTTTTAACCAAGTCTTGCAGGAATACATTTTTTAAAAAATTTCAATAACTAAAGGTGTTTTACAACTAAGACAACTGCATAGCCATTTGATACCAAGAACATAAAATGATTGAAAACGACAGTGCATTGGTGACATTTTCCTCAAGGAAACTTTGGAAAAACTTCAAATTATACGTAATTCATACAAGAGGGTAAACATTAAATTATGGCCTCACCAATAAATAACTATGTCTTACAATACATGTCATTAGATGTCACAAATAGATGAAGATTACATGCATTGGCTCTGTATATTTCAATGATTTCAATAAATCACCATATAGAGACAGCTATTAATAGAATCCTAAATTGCAAACCATCGAAATTGATGCATTTTTGTGATATCCAAAATGAAACCTTTGTCCAATTTTCGTACAAAACAATTCACGCAGTATTTGCTTAATTTAGATGCATTGTTCTGTCGGAAATAAGAAGTTTGTATAAACTGATTTGTCAACATTACGGGAAAAAGTAATAACATCGGCCTGATCTAACCTGATTAACTTCTTCTCTTGAATAAAATTATGATATCCTCTGCACAACAGAACATCTACTCCTCAAGTAAGTCTTTGTTAATGATGGAAAGTCGAAAGATAATTCTTTTCTTTAATCTTTTTCCGCTTGATACCTTTCTACAGAGAGATTTGTAAATGGATCCAATGATAAACCAATGAACTGCTTAAATAATGATGATTTGTGATATCTGCTCGACAACAAATTGTCACAACCTAACAATCTGAACTTACATCAAGAAGTCCCTGATTGTTTGAATAATATAATTATTGATTTCAAGTCATGAGACATAATAAAAATAAGGTGCCCCGCCACAGCATGATACGCTCGTCAAATATTGTTCAATAGTTATAAACAGTTTAGAGTGCAAGAAAAACGTGTAAACCTTGACACAAGGACTTCAATGATTTTTTCATTCCTTATAATATTTGTTTATACATCTCCTGTGGTGTAGACATTAATTATAACAAATATTACATTATAGATCCTCAACTGGTTGTGTTAGAGCTTGACAAATGCCCATCTGCAGCCCCCCCCCCCCCCCAGCTTTCAGATTTGTGAGACATGATGCTCTGAATTAGTTGATATTTTTAAAAAATTAAATAAAAATATCATATAAGCCAATATTAATTTAGTCTTAACAACTTAATCTATATCAAATTAATATTAAAAATAAAAGGCTGGCCATCAAATGACATATGCTATAAACTGACAAGCAGTTCTTCTGCCTAATTCCCAAAGGATACTGATAAGAGCTGCTTGATCAGAGATCCTCTAAAGAAATGATTGAGACAGCTAGCCTCCCTACACTGAACTCATTAATTAATCTTTAACTGGATGCATGTCCACTCATTACTCCCAACAGCTGAATGGATCTATACATTCTGTCTGCTTTGTAGTGCAATAAAAATGCATATTTATGTCATTCTGAAATTAAATTTGAGAACAAAGATTTTTTTTTAATTTGTTACAAAGATTTATAAAAAGAAAAAAAAAAATGTGTAACCTTGATGCAACATTTTTAATAAGGTTCCTGCATTACTCTTAGATTTGTAGGGACTATCTACCATAATTAAAACTTTTTTTTTTAAATACTTGATTTTTTTTTTCCAGATTTAATGTCAGACTGCTTTTAAGCTGCAATTCATTTCAATACCACCCCCCACCCCCACCCCCGAGTATAATTAGTTTTAATTATATTATACAATATCAAATTAGTTTATTATAAATTATCAAATTAATTTATGATACAATATCAAATAAGTTTTAATTACTTTTCACCAAATTCATTTTAAAAGTTAGGCTAGCCAACTATTTAATCCAACATGGCTGATTCTTTTTGCCCAGTTCCCAAGAGACATAGATAACACCTGCTTGATCAGAGATGCTCTACCAGTTAGCTCCTCACACTAAACTCATTAATTTCTCTCTAATTTGATGTGCAATTTTCTGTTATCAAATTCTCCTTGACCAGTGCTTGATAATTACACCCATGGGAGAGGTGGAATTTCTCTAGTAACATTACATTTGTTATAGATTGCTGTAAAGAATATACTGAAAAAAAAAAGTATTTTCTTGATTTAACATGTTTTTAATAAGGATACTGCAACACTCTTGCATTTTTGGGATTGTGTACTCTAATAGTAAAAAGACAGGTTTTTTTTTTAGTTTCACTTAAATTAAAGGTCACAGTGACCTTGAAATAGGTCGCGACACACCTTCTACCTAAGATGCATAAATTGGCCAAGTTTGATGATTCTAAGTCCAATAGTTTTCTAGTTATGAGCCGGACAGGATTTTTCCATATTTGGCCATAGCATCTTAATTAAAGGTCAGAGCGACCTACTTTTAGTGCGCGACACACCTTCTACCCAAGAAGTATCAGCTGACAAAGTTTGATAATCCTAGGCCTAATAGTATTAAAGTTATGAGCCGGACACGAGAAAAGCTAACAGACAGACAGACGGACAGACAGACGGACATGAACGCCATAGCATAATACGTCCCGTCTAAAGACGGGCGTATAAAAATGCTTAATTTGCCGAAATGATGACAGGAAATCGTGTTCTTGTATTTTTTTAAACGGACATCGAAGGAAAAAGCAATTAAATACTGATTTCATATCTGAACAGAACAATATATATTTTTACCCATACCTTTAAAATCAAGTATGAATAATGTTTTTATCTCCTTCGTTGGTGCTTCACGCTTTCTCGTCATCCCTTCTCCTCCCACATTTTAAGAGATTGTCATTTTTTGTAGGTGATCGGCCTGGTCCTGTAGATGTACATAAATTTAATTACTATTATTATTTTTTTTTATTTTAAACGAAAAATCAAGATTTGCAGTAATTTCTTTCCCCCAAAAAACTACAATTTTGGGTTTAACCAGTATTGCCAAAAAAAACTCATTTTAGTCATTCTTTATGCAACCCACATCTTCTGGATAATTGAAAGTATTAAAATTATTATACTGCTTCCATTTAAAATGACCCTAGCCTGGAGTCAAAAAGCAGGGTACGATTACTAGAATCAATATTGACAATAGTTTTAGTTAGCTTGTTTTTTAATGTAAGGTTGAGAACGTGATTTTGTGCCAATGATAAAAGAAGGCAGGATATATCTTCACCATCTGAAAATGATTAAATATAGTCCTTTGCTAAAGCATACCAGCCTCATCGACTTACAGCCTCTGTTTAACATCTCTCAAACAAAAGACAAGAAACAGTCATTATTTCTTTCAGAACTTTAAGGTCTAAATGCGCATAAGATATCCTTCTGTGGATGCGACAAACACTCTACCGATGTAGACATCGCAACAGTTCTTGAGTATAAAATTGAATGTGATTTATTGGTATATGATTGATTAAATGAGGGGGGAAACATATACAATCAAAGTGCTGATACAGTACTGAAAGACGGGGTCAAATACTAAACTTCATTATTTTACAAATTTCATAACTGCATGTTGAATATTTTACGTAAGGCTTTGATATCAAATTATTTTTTTTATAATTTAATATTAACATTAAATAAAAAAAATCTGTGAAAAATTTATCTGCACGTTTTTTTCTTCTTTTCATTTACACTGTAATAGAATAATCAGCAACCACTAGTCAAGAAACCTTTTTGAATTGTCCGAATGTCACTGGGTCCGAATTAATATGACATTTCCGGAAGTAAACAATCGATGATGTGTATTACGCAGCCGAGTAGTTTGTATACTAGAATTACTTAAACAAAAACCTATTTTTTATTATTAATAAAAACTTATGAATAAAGCAGTTAATATAAAATACAAAATAATTTGATTACATACTTTATGACTGGCTTGGTCGACGAATGTATAGTATTGAGAAATGAAAACAAATTTATTTCTTCAATGCCTTTCAAAATAAAGAAATTTCCTCATGCAATGTCAATTTGGTGCCAGTAAAATAATCTAACTCTTATGTCTTTTCTAAATTCGGTGGCGTATAAGTGACTCTCGTTCACCACAAGGTTTCCTTAATATGTTGTCAGCTTTTATCTAGTACTGAAAGTAGTGCTGGCGCTGACGCTGTTGTCGGACAGTAAAATAAAAAACCAGATCATGAACAAACGGATTCCGAAGACACGTAGAAGGGTGAATTCAAAAAAAATGACCAAACGCATATTTATCAACCCACACTAAAAATACAGGCAATGAAAATAGATTTCTATGTCTCAGCATATGTCTTTAGATAGTGTCTAAATACCTGCCAAATATCTAGTTGATATCTCAATTAACAAAAAAGTTATGCCCAAAAATGATGCTAAAATTGTCAGGAGTGCAACACCTTTTTGTGACATTTTGAAATTTCAATATTTTTTGGAGATCTGTGAAATAAATAATAATGCTTTATATTGAAAATAAAGACTTTCCTGATAATATTCAAAGTATTGAGCTTTAAATGTGGGCTGTAGTAACTTTTGTTTAATCAAGTTGTTGTCATGGCTGATGTTTAAAAAAATGTCATACCATGTCAGGAGTGCAACAGAAAAAAATGCAGTGTTGCCAAAAAAACATCAATTGTAAAATTCTGAAAGAAAATCAAGACAAAAAAGAATTTTCGAAGTGTTAAACAATAACTGATAGACATTTTAAAACTTAAAAATGTTATATAAATCACAAGCAGCATTAATTAAAGTCAAGTATATGTGCATACCCAATAATGTCAGGAGTGCAACATTTGATGTTTTGCTCCCAAGCATGAAAAAACTATTATCTTTATATGATTTTCTGTTTTTTATTTTGGAAAAGAAAGACACAAAGAACATTTTTACCAAATAGATTTATCAATTACAGGATCTGTCTGTGCTTCAGATCAATATTTCTATGGTCAGGAGTGCAACACATTTTTTTAAAGACTCAAGTTGTGTGACAAAAACACTTCTATTCATGCTTAGACGTATTCATTAATTAATAATGATCTTTTTGTATAATTTAATACTAAATTATTGACAGTTTTGTTATTAAAATCCTTCCTTTTTCAATTTTATCAATTCAGATGTGTTTTTGTATTTTTTGTGATTTTTTTAATGAATGTTAAAAATAAACACACTAAAACATTGTCATAAAATTCAAGTAATTCCTCCTCAACTTCACTGAAATAACAGAACAAGTTCCTATGTGATTTTCACTTCACAATTCTACTTTAAAGGTCCCAATACTTTTGGTCAGGAGTGCAACAAATATGTTGGAATTATAAATCATCCAATAAGGATAAAAATAAAGAAAAAATGATGAGTAGAATTTTTCTGGTGGGTTACTGTGTTTGTCCTCTAAAGAAAAATATGCTATAAAATATATTTTATCTTCTAAATATACATTTAAGCTAGTTTTTTGGCATAAATAGAGAATAATTCCAGATAAAATATGAATTTCAAATACTTTCATCCATTTTAATTATGAAGTATTGGACTATAAATATTGCACAATTTCATTACCACTTCATGTTGCCAACACTTTATGAATTTTTGTGTTCTACGATTTTAATTTTAAATTTTACTGCAGTCTGGAGTGCAACAAAACCGCTTTATAATTACCAATGCTTTTTAATTATCTTTACTAAAAAAATGAGTTGAAAAAAATGTTTGATACTATTTGATGTTCAAAACACTATGTCTATCAACAAATTACAGAAATTTTCTTGTCAATTCAGGGAGTAGTTTTCATCATTTCACATACAGTTTTAGATACAATTTATGTATATTACACTTTGCAAATAATCATGTGTTAAGGTCTTCAAAATATGAAAAACCTGCCGTAAACGATGAAAAATATCAAAATGACAAATTAATTTACAAAGTAAGAATCGGTTATTGTGTGTTATAATTTTTAAAACAATGTTAAATAAAATACATATCAGATGTCAGGAGTGCAACACAATAATGTAACATAGGGTCACTTCAAAATCTAGTATTTTTTTAAGAGAACTCGTATATAAAAATTCTTTTTTGGCTTAGATTTAAAGAATTGGCTTGAACGGACAAAAAAGTGAAATCTGGGGAATTTTATTGCTTCATATTTTTTTCTTATTAAAACTTTTCAAACCAGAATTGAAAAAATAATGTAAAATAACAATCAAAAAGCCAATTTTTTGTCACACATACAAGAGAAGATACTCAATCAAGGTCTAGATTTGATCATTTATACCCCTTTTACCATTTTGAAGCATAAAAAACTATAATTTCTTGTGATTATGTATTTTAGAAAGTCTTTTAAGGTGTAATGATATTTTCTTTTTTCAAAAGAAATTTTACTAATAAAAATTCTGAAACTTTTTAATCCAATTGTCTATTCTATTGCCACTTCAGGATTTTAAACTAGAATGCATGTGCAATATGATGATATAAGTGAAAAATATGTTAGAAGTAGTTGAATTTTTCCAAAAAAATTCAGTTTGGTGGTCATTTTTTTTTAATTCACCCAGAAGCAACTTTTTCGTTAAGAATGCCCATTTATCAATAGCTTGTGTTACAAAGTGAATGGAATCTCTTTTTGTACTAAAGTTAGAGATGAATACAAGACTTTAAAGACATTCAATGGTAATTGAAGGTCATGCTGTCAGTAGAAGCCACAGATGATAAAATTATCACACTATTATCGTCATTCCTGTAATATATTTATGTACACGGATATTTATAAATTTACGAATAAGGTCAATTTATTCACAAAGACTGCAGGAACCCTGTGACAGTAGAAGATAAAAGAGATAATATATCATTTGTATAATATGCTCAGCCCGTACGGTTGTGCATCAGGTCAAATACGTGCATCCAGTTATAACTTCAGTAAAGAAAGAAATAATCAAATTTGAAGGTGTGTAAATAAAATAAACATTTTATGTTTGTTTTGACATGTCTATTAATAAGCAGGTAGGAATCAACAGTAACATCATCAAACACTGATTTTCTTCAATCTCAAGTTGGCTCCTTATGTTGCTTCTATGAATAGTGGGGTTGTTTTATCCTTAAACATAATGATAATAGATAGAAAAATAATTGATTTTTCAAAATGATATAAAATACTTGTTTACATATACATTACCTAGATAGGACACGAGAGAAAACATTGCTGTAAACTGTGATCATGTTTTTTTTTTTACTTTGAAATATTTTCTAAATGCATTTGTATTTAAGAAATTAAAGCTGAGAATTAAACAAAATTATATATGATTTTATTTGACCATTATAACCATTCAATTTAAATTAAATATTTACATCGCTCTCTGTTAACAATGTGTCGCAGCTTATCAATTACTGGGAGAGATGTCGATAAGGAACAGAGATCATGCTCAAAAGTTCATTTAAACACAGACCTCTGAATTCAGAGATCGAATCAGGTGCCATGGAGAAGTAAGCATCCCCTGTCGACGGGTCACACCCACCGTGTGCTCCTTATTTTGACCGGGTAAACGGAAATATTCGAGGATAATTCAGTATGAAAAATAATGGTCTAACAAATTGTACGGCAGTCAACATTTCACCTTGCAATAGATTGCCTTTGCAAACAATTTCCATAATGGAATTTGCGGAATGTTGATCTTAAACAAAATTGTTGATATCTATGTAACATCAACTTATTTGTCGAGTTAGAAAGTTACCTAGCTCAAATAACTTTAATGGGATTTTTGGATTATACAAAATCCATTGGAATTAGAAGATCGGATGGGCTTTCTGTGACGCTGTGATTTTTTTTTTTAAAGAAAACGGCATAAGTTCAGAAACAGAAGTGCTTCGGAATTTTTGCAAATATATCAGTACATGGCCAAAAGTAATTTATCTTTTTTCACTCCATTGGAATTTTTTTTATATAAAAACCTATTGTGACGTTAATGTCAACTTAAATTCTATATTTTTTTCACTTAATGACGCAAATTTAGATTTTCTTTTTCTAAGATGTTAAGCAAAATGTTATATATTGAACATTGGGAATAATTTATGAAATCATCAAGTCAAACTGCTTTCCTAAAAATAATATAAATTTAGACCATATTTTATTTAACCATTGAATATATCAAAATTAAATGTCTCCGAAAAAAATGACCAAGCCCTGTCATTTTTTTAATATATAAATTTTGGGCTTTTATTTTAAAATGATACCACAAGGCGTTATGTGATATATATCAAATCGGCATCACATGATTTTTATGTATTTTTAAACAGTAACTGTCACAGATTTGGAAACTTTCTATTATTCTAGAAAAAAAATGATTCATTTCATTATCTTTGGTGGGTCTTCGAAATAAAATTCATTAACATACTAATGCTAAAGAGATTGAATCGAGATATGAATGATGAAATTTCGAGGAAATAGGTTGTGTGTCCTGCTAACAGGTTTTGTTTAACTTACAAAATGTACATATACACATTTAATAATTAAACGACGAGATATTGTCATATTCAAGTAAATTTGATTTCAATATTTCATCGATTTCAAAGATTTCACAGGACGAGAATATATCGGGAGGACTGCGCCGTTTCAAACTTAAGATGCAAACATAGGTAGTGACTATTCCTTCGCTAAGAGCCTGTCATTAAAAGTAAAATTCATGGTTCTTTTCGCTGAGACCTTAAAAAACCGAGGTCCCATGTCACTGTAGGTTTTGGCACGAGAAAGAACCCTCACTGCTCAATGGCCCTGAGCGCGGAGTACAGGTATTAATTTGAAGTCAAGCATCGGAATACGGTGACGACTCTATATGAGTGAAAAACTCTCGAATGGGACGTTAAACAACATGCAATCAATCAAAATGGACACTGAGACACCTTGACGACCGTTTACCTTCAATCTGATTAAAATCAGATCCTTTGATCCGCTCACAAATATCAAGTATACTTGTGTAACGATCTATGTGAGCGGATCAAAGGATCTTTTTTAATCAGATTAGTTTACCTTGATAAGCCAGGCTAGGTTACATGATTATCGAAATGTCTGTTGCATGTATGCAATGATACTTTCAAAAAGACTTGCAAATATAGTTCATAAAAAGTAGATGAAGTAAAATACAGATTTCCATTCCGAGATAAGGATGAAGATTCATCTACAGAAGAAAAAAAAACATGGCAACTGTGACAACCATACTACGCAGCTGCCATAAAACATCAACTGGACAATACGCAGTTGTCAAAAGATCCATGTAGATTTTTCTTTAAAAATCAATTATGATTTAAAAAGGAAATCATTTTTTGTGTTACGTTTTTAATGAGACGTATCACGAAAGTAGGATCATTTAATGTAAATATTATTGCGGTGTGTGATGAGGCCACATAAAGACATATGATACTGGACAAGTTCATACAGCTTTTTTACTCTCCATGTTTATATGACAGAGATACTACAACGAAAAAGGTGAAGATAACGAACATTAATGTATCTTTAGATATATATAAGGATAATACCTTTTCCTTAACAGAGAAAAAATGTCAAAATTTTGCAGAAAACATGGAGCGATGGATAAATAACATGTCTCTATTTCGGAAATGAACTACTTTTTCACGTCTGCACCTGTTGACCATCTGGAAGTTATTACAGGAAATCAGAGCTATGTTTATTATTTCTTCAAAATCAATACATATTGTATTTCCAATAGATTAGATTGAAAGGAATTTGTTTTTTCTATTAGAATAATTCAGTGAACAGATGACATTAAGATTTTTATTAGATTAATAATTAAGGATTGTAAATTTGGTTTTTAAATCATTCAATGTCGTTTTATATTGATTGTGATCCAGCAAACTTCGAATGTAATCGTCTAGTGTGTTAGATGTAATTTTCTGAATTCTACAATAAAGATTGACAGTGAGCATGTATTCCCTTTTCAAACAATGTTCTTGTGATCATCAATGTCAATGTAGGAGATAAAGCAGTATTATAATAAGGATCTACAGTAAAAATATCATGTATACTTGCTGAAGTATTATTGTGTATTTAAAGTGAAATTATTATTGTGTTAAGGAAAGAAATTGGCATTTTACGTACGTTCTTACAAGTCTGCACAATATTAAGAAGTTTGAAAATAAATCATCTGTGTTATTATTTAGGCATTTAGATAGAGAAGAGGGTAATTATGGGTGGTCTAAATAGTCAGGGTTCCTCTATAAGTCTACACCATTATTAATAAATTTTGACAATCTAAGGTTATTTTCCGTCAAATGTTAGGCCAAGGAAGATAACATGTTAACAAAATGTAGTTACTAAGAACTAGCTTTTAAACGACCCATTTCTCTGAAAGACGACCACACATGAAACAAACAAAAAGAAAAATAGTTATGTTTATAGGTGCCATATTCAATCAAGAATTGTAGCTTGCAGAGATTTGTGCCTCTATTAAGATTCTGTATTTAGTGTTTACAGTTACAATGTTTAATGACCACAGAGGGAAGAACTATATTTCAAGAAATAAATTCGCATTAATATTGTTTTCGATATAGATTTTCATCGAAAATAATTGCTTTTTAAATGTAGAAATGAAAACTGCTGCAAATGCCTTATGTTTCTTCCTGATTGTATATATTCTTAATTACGATAAATAATACTGTCCTCCTAAAAAAAAATATGAAATATAAAACTTGGTGTAGTTATAATACCAAGTTTTATTCATGTATTTCAATAAAAAATTATGGGAAGGCAGTATTATTATGTCCCGCTGGTCAACTTAATTGATCCATTCAATCACGAAAACATGGATTTAATTTTTCTTCACAAGATTTCTATTTCCGCGTTTTCTGATTATTACTTTACTTCTATAATTATGTATAAAATCTACATCTATTATAAAGAAATTTCTTTCGAAATTATTCAAAAAACAAATGCTTTGAACAATTATTGGTACTATAGTGCTATTCTGAACTGTTTTTATTTTACTGAAATTTTCAACTTGATTTTTTTTTCTAAGAAAAAGAATGGAAACACTATTATTGCATTATACATTATAACTGTAAGAAAATGTTTGTCTTAATAATAGAGGAAAAATCTGTATCGTTTTGGATCCCTGTATATATAATTATGCACATACATTGTATTTAATATATATATATATATATATATATATATATATATATATATATATATATATATATATATATATATATATATATATATATATATATATATATATATATATATAAATATATATATATATATATATGAATGAATATATCGTATGTTGAATAAATATAAATAAGTTTAATGTAATAAGATAAAACATTTTAGTTTCAGTTTAAGTTGCACTATCTTTTTTTTCATGCAAAATATTTGGAAGAACGTAAAATATTGTATTTTTTGACCCACTTGCCATTGGTTGAACATTCATGAAAATGTTAATTTTTTACACTTTTAAAAATCTTTCATACAAAAAAATTTAAATTAGTCTTGAAGTCCATGCAACCTTTTCTGTAAGCAAAGAGTATCAAGGTATAATATGGCATGAATGAATTGACGTTCCTTTCAAAAGCTCTATTTTTCTTTATGTCCTTTATTCAAATATGTTTTATTTACATTTACATTCTACCCATTTATATTTTTAATTAATTTCATTTTATCAGAACAACGGTAGGAAAAAAATTATATTTCAATAATGATAATATAATGAAAAGAAGAATATTCTAAGGTTGTTTTAATAATCTGCATTGGTACTAAGGAACTCTGAATTGCTACATGTATGTAACTATCGTGAAGGAAAACCGCATTATATTTCAACCACAGTAAAACCAAGTCAATCAATTTTATTTAAGAAAAGTAGAAAAGTATGACGATGTATGGGACAAAGCATGTAGTTGTGAAATTTGAAACTTATGTGCATAAATCATCTGGGCTTGGTTTTTTTCCGTAAAAAAGTGCTGTATCATAATATGTCCTCATTTACAAAAGAAGTCTTTTTTTAACAGAAGATTCTTTTTTAAACTATAACATTTGTCACATTGTAAATGATTTTGATTTGATTTTCAATAGTAAACCCAAACACTGCAAAATTGTTAACAATAACCACAGAAGTACAGAAAGAAAATAGAGATTTATATTTTATTTATCACATATTATTTTATATTAAAACAATTATAATTATTAAATTATAAAATTCAAGAAACTTGATTACTGACTGTTAATTGACAATGGCAAATACATGTACGAGGGCTGTCCGTAAAAGTCAATGGGCACATTATTTAATTTTTTTTTATAAACGACACTAGCAAGAGTATGCGAAAATATTTATCTATAGAGCACAATTAAGCAAATAAATATATTTTCAAAAACGCGAGGGATCTTCTTCGTGCCAGCACCTACTGCGACACAGGAATTCGGTTTAAACTTTCTCATCCGAAGGACCGATCTCCACGTCCCGCAGTAGAATTTGAACCTACAACGTACGGATTAGGACTTTAGAACAAACGCTTTATCCACAACGTCACGCGACCGACGCAATCAGCTGTCGTCAAAATGTCAGTCTTCATGTGGGGTAAAAGTTGAATTATTATACAAATATTGAGCAATTTTCGAGAAAACGTTATAATTGTATATATTCAAAAATTTCTTATTCATATTGAAACATTATTGTTCATATTCGTAGATTTGTAATTTATGTACACATATCTTTTTCTTTGTATTCAAAATGATATTCATATTCGAAAATTTATTTGTCATATAAAATACTTTGTTCTCATACTGTAAAAACTTCTTATTCTCATTCAACAAGCATTCTGAGATGAAATATGTGGAGATAACGAACAGTATTCGAGCTCAACATACGGAGAGATTTTAGAGTCATTTATCCATTTCCAGGAGTAGTTGAAAATCTGGTGATGTTTAAAAGTCTTATTTTAATTGATGAAATATATGGAGATAACGAACAGTATTCGAGCTCAAAAGTCCATTAAACAATACAAAATAGAAGCAGAGCAAACACGGACCTCCAAAACCTCAGAGGTGGGATCAGGTGCCATGGAGGAGTGAGCATCCCCTGCCGACCGGTCACACCTACCGTGTGCTCCTTGTCATAATCGGGAAATAACGGAAATATCCGTCGACAATTTAGTGTGTAAATAATGGCCTAACAATTAGTATGAAAAACGCATTTAACTCAATGATAAATTGTATTTGCTGACAAGGTCATTGTATCGACCATAGAACTTACGAGAGTGCTGATATTCTTCTTTCATCAACGTTTCATCAACTTGTTTGTCAATAACTTACCTCGTTTTAGAAATTGAACATTCGTAGAGCATGCTCTTGCGTATCGAACCAACTGAGAGATATAAACCCCGTATGCAGGTGATGAAGGTTTATTGCTGCATAAGTAAGGGAAGTTGACGATTGAAAAGTTAAAGTCATCACGTTTATCATAAAGCTTGGTTATTAGATTACCATAAACGTCTTTTTCAAGTAAAATATCCAAATATGAAACAGATGTGTCAGACTCTGTGGTATCTTTTATCTCAAGCTCAGCGGAATATATCGTGTCGACATAAGAATGGAAATAACCATTGGTAATTGACAATACGTCGTCGATATATCTAAATGTCGAGTTGAAGGCCACAACAAGTGTTTTCTTCTTTTCTCGTAAAAGATTTCGAACAAATTCTGCTTCATATGAATACAAAAATTGATCTGCTAATAACGAGGCGCAATTGGTACCCATGGGAATTCCAATAGATTGTTGGAAGACCTGGTCTCCAAAAACCACATAGATATTATCAATCAGAAACTCTAGCATCTTTTTAATGTCAACTTCAGAGTACTTGTGTACTTGTGTGTATAATCAGATTGTTTTTTGACGAAGTAATTTTGCAAATGACCAATGACAAGGTAAGTAAATATACGACTTCCCTTTTTATTGAAAAAGCAGCTGTCAATGATGTCAGAAAATCTGGACTAGTAGTTGTGTATAAAGTTGAAAAGTCGTAAGTTTTTATGTTGTTAATTTTGGTAAATTTTGTGATTTCAAATGTTCCAAAAGTTCCTTTGATTTTTTTAGTATCCACATCTGATTTACATCACTTCTCATATTCCCTCAAAATTCATTGAAGCGGAACGAAATACCTAAAATCAGCTCAATATCTGCAAGCGTTTAGGAAAAAAAGTGCGAAAACCCTAGTGGGACAGACTGACAGACAGATAGAGGGACAGCTAAACGGACGGAGAGATGCAGAGGAAACCTATAGTCCCCTCAGGTCTCACCGAAAGGGGACTAATAATTTTATATATATATATATATATATATATATATATATATATATATATATATATATATATATATATATATATATATATATATATATATATATTAGATAAAACAAGTTCGCTTACTCGTAAAAATGAGTTATTTGTCTCATTCTCCGGATAATTTATCATGTTAAACGAAATAATTCTCTTATTATTTGAGAGGCTCTCATAAGTTAACATATCGTTATATAACATTTTTGAATAAGTTTTCCTATTATGTCACAAATACGATATTTTTATCCATATGCCCTGAAAAACTGCTGAATCACGCCGGATATAGTTATATTACACCGGAAACAGTTATATTGCCCTCCCGAACACCGTTATATTCCCTCGCGTGCAGTCATTCTGTAATATTGATTAAGTCGGGTTCGAAATTCACAGAGGCAGTTGCTAAGCAAACGTAAACAGTTCCGCGAAAATTAAAAATGTCCGGACAACGTCTGCGTTTTGTTCATTTGAATTCAGAGGAACTTGATAATTTAATTGAGGAGAAAAATTCCGTAAATACAACGAAAGTTATCAACACAAGTGTCAGCGTGCTGAAAACATTCTGCAATGAAACAGGACGGGATATTTCGGAATTATACTCGACGCCCAAGTCAGAGCTGCAGGAATTCCTTAAGCTATTCTATGGGGGGTTGAGAAATTCAGAAGGGGAAATCTATGCAAAGAGAAGTATGATTTCAATAAGGTATGGCCTACAAAAACATTTTTTCAAAAAAAGAAAAGTTGACATCGTAAATGATATCGATTTCAAGGAGGCGAATAATGTGTTTCTTGCTGTGTGTTCAAAGATAAAAAAAGAAGGTAAAGGAGCTGTTGTGCACAAAGATCCAATTACAAGATCGGATCTTCAAAAACTATACACTTCCTTCAACTTAGAGGAAGCCGAAGGACTACAGAATAAAGTTTTCGTAGATTACATGCTGTATTTTTGCAACAGAGGTAGAGAAAACCTTAGAGAATTAAAAATTAGTGACTTCTCAACAAGTACTGACGATGAAGGCAGAAGATTTGTATTCATTGCAAGAGATCATGCCACAAAAAACCACAAAAATGATGAAATTCACAGCCAAGGAGGGAGAATGTATGAACTGAAAGACAGTCCGCTTTGTCCTTATACTTCGTTTATGTCTTATATTGATAAATTAAATAAGGATCTTGATGTACTTTGGCAGAGACCCAGCAAAGGAAATGAACTTAAGTATGATAAAATAGCGGTGGGGAAAAATACTCTTGGGGATAAAATGAAAAACCTATCCAAAAAAGCCGAACTTTCAAAGATGTACACTAACCACTGTTTGCGCGCAACGTCAATAACAGAACTAGATAGATCTGGTTTCGAAGCTCGGCACATAATGTGTATATCTGGACACCAGTCAGAAAGCAGCATAAGAAGCTACGCAGCCCATGTAGACGACAGAAAAAAACTAGACGTGGCCATGACAATCTCAAAGGCAGTAACAGGAGACTCTGTTCTCGGTATGTAAAAAAAAATAGTATATTTTAAAATAAAATTAATTAAATAAAGTTTAATTTTTCAAAAAAAAAAAATTACCAAGTTCACAGATAAGTATTGTATTAAGCAATTTTTCTTATAATAAATTTTACAGTTGAGAACAAAGCCGCTGCTAGCAAATCTCCCTCTCCCCCGTCACCTCTACATGACGAACATTTATGCTTTGAAGGTAAATAACCGAATCATAGATTTCTTTCCTTAAATTTAACTTTTAACTGTGGTTACAATGGTTCCATCTCTTTACAGATATGGACTTTCTTGATATTACAAACTCACAGGAACGAAGACTTCTTGAAACAGTTTTTACAGAAGAAACAAAAACACTAGACTTGAACCTTTATCAGGGAAAAGAAAACGGTTTTCAGAAATTTCAGCCGGCGCCAATTATGCATTTTAACAACAGCAGTGTTAATGTTCATTACCATTATTATTGAAACAAACAGTGCCAACGAATCAGCTATTTATTAAACAATTAATAGTTTTTTTCCAGATATGTACATGTGTACATAGTGTTCAATAAATATGTTCGATAACCGATTTTGGTTATTTAAAAATGTTATATACCATATATTACATGGCTTCTCGGGCAACAATACCAGAATATTTGCCCCTCGGTAACAGGAAAGCCCTGGAGTGTTATGTCGCCCTCTGCCTTCGGCATCGGGCGACATAACACTCCAGGGCTTTCCTGTCACCTCGGGGGCAAATATTCTGGTATGCTGCCCTCGAAGTCATGTAATATATGTATAATAACGACCCTCTTACTCTTTATAACGAGAAAACTCGTTCTAATGGGGCACTAACTCGTTATTAAAAAGATGCTTACCGTTATAGGGAGATTCATTCTAACGAGTTAGGTGTCTTGTTATAACGAGCTTCATGTTTTTATACCTTCTCAAATGTGGTCCAATCTTACATGTAATTCCATATACAACAGCCAACTGCTTACTGCCACTGGTAATATATGGTATTGATTGCTTTGCTATCTTTAATATCTTTAATACGCACACTTGAATAAACCTTATGATACCAAGAATATTACAATAATGACAAAAATTGGATTTTTAACGGTGAAGGCATTAATAGGAGGAAGGAGTATTTCTTCTTGAATTCAAAACATCTAATTTCCACTATTTCTTGCAGGCAAATAATTCAATTGCTTTTTAACGGGGGGAGAGATTTATATAACGTCACAAAAAATGGGGTGGGGTGGGGTGGGGTCGTGGAGGACAATTAAACTTTTAGTAGGATCTTGGGGAGCATTAGTACGTATCTGCACATATACCAGAAATACAAATGAAAAATCATAATGCAAGGCTTCTCCATGTAAACTCCATGTAAAAACAGTTTATCTTAGGCAAGGAAGCAATTCCAGTGCCGGGGAACACAATAAAAAGGACACAGGATTCATTATTGAGGGAGGACTACTGTATAGAATATGTTGGCAATTTATTGAGGACTACTCCCCCACCACCACCAACACCAACACCATTTTTTTAATGACATTAGCTATTAAAAAGATTTAAATAAGACACATATTAAGATTTCACAAATACAGGTACTTTTCACAGGGTAAAAAAAAAACTAAAAGACAATGCAGGATATTTTACCATAGGCAAAAGTTATTTTATTATAATTTTCAGTAATATTTCTAGCATAAATACATACACCAAATGATATCCAAGACTATACTAATAGTTTGTTCTTTTCTTGTATGTGACGTTGTGACAACCCACCCCCACCCCGCGTCAAAAAAAACTATTGGATTATTTGCCGGCAAGGAATTGTTGAAATTAAGTGTTTTGTTTTTAAGCGGAAATATTCCTTCTTCCGATTTACCCCTTCCTCGCCTTCACAGTTTAAAAATTCCTAAATCCGCCAGTTTTTATTATTATTGTTAGAACTACGCATGCTAACTCTCGATTCCCGCCTACATTTTACATCCAATTTATTCAATATAAATAGCAATTTGGCCATTAAAACTTGTTTGAATGCAAAGAATAGTTTATTAGTAATGATTAATATCAAACCCAGTGTCAAAAAGTTAATTGCTCTTATTTACAACTCCTTTCAAAAGGGGTTAGAAAAGAAGTGAAAAAGAATTAGATAGATTACATAATCAGTACGTACTGGTCACTGCTGACAAAGCAGGTAACAACATTGTCTTTGTTTGTAAGGCTCATTATATTAAATGTATTTTAGAGGAACTTGGATATAATTCTACAAGTGGTAATCCAACTTATACTCATAATTCCCTTTCTAAGGAAGAAATTCTTCAAAATCATATTTCAGTTTTGAATATTTTTAATATTCCAAACAACCAAAATGAATTTGAATTACCATATCTATACTGGATTCCGAAACTTCAGAAAATCCTTACAAACAAAATTACATAGCGGGTTTCAGTAAATGTTCAACCAGCCTCTTTCTTTACACCTCACTAAGATATTGACAGTAGTGAAAGAGAAACTTCAAGAGTACTGTGCAACAGTATATTTGAGAAGTCGTGTAAATCAGATGTGGATACTTAAAAATTCCAAGGAACTTTTGGAAAATTTGAAATCGCAAGATTTTACCAAAATCAACAGCTTAAAAACTTACGACTTTTCAACTTTATACACAACCATTCCCCACGATTAATTAAAGTCCAGGCTTTTGATATCATTGACAGCTGCTTTTTTCAATAAAAATGGAACTCGTAAATTTACTTACCTTGTCATTTGTCATTTGCAAAATTATTTTGTTAAAAACATTCTGATTGTACACACAAGTACTCTTAAGTTGACATTAAAAGATGCTTGAGTTTCATATTGACAATATTTATGAGGTTTTTGGAGACCAGGTCTTTCAACAATCTATTGGAATTCCCATGGGTATCAATTGCTTCCCGTTATTAGCAGATCTATTTTTGTATTCATATGAAGCAGAATTTGTCCAAAATCTTATACGTGAAAATAATAAAACACTTGTTGTGGCCTTCAACTCGACATTTAGAATATCGACGACGTATTGTCAATTAACAATGGTTATTTCCATTCTTATATCGATACGATGCATGTATATCTCGGTGATCTTGAGATAAAAGATACCACAGAATCTGACACATCTGTTTCATATTTGGATATTTTACTTGAAAAAGACGTTTATGGTAATCTAATAACCAAGCTTTATGATAAACGTGATGACTTTAACCTTTCAATCGTCAACTTCCCTTACTTATGCAGCAATAAACCTTCATCACCTGCATACGGGGTTTATATCTCTCAGTTGGTTCGATACGCAAGAGCATGCTCTACGAATGTTCAATTTCTAAAACGAGGTAAATTATTGACAAACAAGTTGATGAAAATTGATGAAAGAAGAATATCAGCACTCTCGTTTAAAGTCATCATTTCGTAAGTTCTATGGTCGATACAATGACCTTGTCAGCAAATACAATTTATCATTGAGTTAAATGCTGACTGACGTTTTTCATACTAATTGTTAGGCCATTATTTACATACTAAATTGTCGACGGATATTTCCGTTATTTCCCGATTATGACAAGGAGCACACGGTAGGTGTGACCGGTCGGCAGGGGATGCTCACTCCTCCATGGCACCTGATCCCACCTCTGAGGTTTTGGAGGTCCGTGTTTGCTCTGCTTCCATTTTGTATTGTTTAATGGACTTTTGAGCTCGAATACTGTTCGTTATCTCCATATATTTCATCAATTAAAATAAGACTTTTAAACATCACCAGATTTTCAACTACTCATGGAAATGGATAAATGACTCTTAAATCTCTCCGTATGTTTAACTTATGTAAATTTCAACATATCAGATTGATAAGTACATTTTTTTAATTTGCCATCTCATTTGAAATTAGTTATGAATTAACTAATTTCCTGTTTTATGTCCCTCCCCCTCCTTTCCGTGAAACAACAAACTTTTGGTATGAATTTGTGAAATAAGAGTTCATAATACCTGTAGAAAGGAATTATTGTTTCAAAGGGGGTGAAGGGATGGGAGTGTTTTGAAAATAAATAGTAACATTTCTTTTTTCCGTTGATTTTGAAGTTTTTTACTAATATAAAGACTTATCTCTCCTTCTTTTCCCAAATAAGTAATGTTTTATGAAAATTAACATAAATATCTATATAAATATGAAAAAATCATTCAAATAAGTTAACTTTTGAAAAAAAAAACTACTTGGAGGTAGTTGGCAGAATAATGCAATCATTTCTTGCTGTCATGGGATTTATAGGATTTATTCGAGCATGCGTATTGAAGATATTAAAATAAAAAAGGCAGTATTAACTAATAAGCAGTTTCAGTTGGCAGTAAGCAGTTTGTAGTTGGCAGTAAGCAGTTGACTTTCGTATGTGGAATTCCACAATCTGGCTAATAAAAATTACTTTTTCGAATATCAATTAGTGATTTTGCACATATATTTTCAAAAATTATCACATATAAAACATATTATTATTGAATATGAATTTCAATTTTCGAACACGGTTTGTAATCGGTATTTTGTTTTATATGATCTGTATCGTCATATTTTTGGAAATTAAAATATTTATGGAAAATGAAAAGTCGCATGGGTTCATAAAGAACACTATTATGGAAACCAGCATTATGTAGTACTGGTACGTTGATATCCTGATCTTTTAAGATTAATTTATTTTGCCATCTGCACTGGTGTTTCCTCCATCTTATTTTCAACAAAAATAAAGATATATTTTCTATAAGATCACACAGTTTTATATATATTAAAATGCTAATTTAGATGTGACAAATTATCGAATTTAAAATCGTGTCAATGGGCGTTATTCTGATCAAATTGTTAATCACTGCACTTTAGGAGGGGTAAAAATTAGTCACTGCTTTGTTATATCAATTTAGATTAATTTATACCTGACAAATGATAGGTATCATGCTCTTATAATATACTAATTCTTACACTTAACTTGTACTGTTCAAATGTTGCAGACAGAATTTAACTTCTTTCACATGATGCACATGTTTTTCGAAGCAAATTTTTAAATTTCATCTGTTCTTGTAGTATTGTCAACAAGTAAGAAAGAATAATATGAGATATTTCAAAGTCTGCTTTTGTGAATACAAATTAAATATTCAGATGAAGAAGCATTTTGAAAATGCAGAGATTACATCCCTCCTCCTTCCAACCACCCTACCATGAAGAAATCAATTCAGATATAAACTTCTTTGAAGATTAAATTAATTCAGTTGTTATGGAATAATATTTTATAAGAGTAATATATCTTCCGTTTTACCGAGAAATTCAACGATTGATTTTTGTTTTATATTCATTATGTGTTCACTGCAATAAAACCATCGTCGTGTGATTATAATGTCTTGCATTAATTTTACGCGACACGTTACACATTTTTCCAACGAACAATTTGTAAATGAATTCTAATCAATTTGTAAAATGCAAATGTGTCAAATATTCCTTGTTTTCCATGCAGTGAAAATAACATGGTTGTGTTTATGACGAGTGGTTTCATTGTTTTAAACACACTAGCTCAAGGTCATGGAATCGCAAACTAGAATGCAATGGTTTGTCCTTTACTTAAGGAACACTGACTTTCTTTTGGAAGGTTCACACAAATTACATATGGCAAGAGCTTTGAGAAGATTCAATTTTGTTAAAAAGTTAATGTCTCTGACTGCTCTATCCAAGGTACGTCTTTTTTGCCAGCAGTCCCTTAATTCTGCAAAGCATCAATTAACTTTGTTTAGAACCAATATATTTACTAGCTGTAATGTTATTTTATGTATATAATATGATTATTAATTTGTAAGCGTTCTTAGATGACATATTTTTAAAAATATTTATCCCAGTGTCTCATGTGTCTCCGCAAATATAAAAATGCCATTTGCAATATTCACGTTATTTCAGGTTTAAGAAATATATTTCACATTTAGAAACATAAGATGAAAGTCCCCCCCTCCCCCCAAAAAAGATATCAATTTTAAGTTACAATTTAGTCCTTATCAACATGAATGTCAAATTTCTTGCTGAAGAATTATTTCCTGAAATCTTCTGTTAGCCGTACTTAAAGTTGAGCACATATATTGTGAAACAAATTCAGTACATGTATATTAAATTAATGTCATTTGATAAAAATGTGTTCAAGAAAATAATTTATCATTTTCAGTAATGATATTTTATGAATAGCATTCAATGATTAAAACAGATCTAAACTTGCAAACATGCTACTTATTTTTATTGAGCATATACAACGATTGCATTGTGCTTTATAATTATATACTTCGCTAGGATGCAAAATAGAGTAGAATAGATTGTGTTAAATTTAGAAAATTCGGTATATATCTGTAGAAATCTATAGTTAAGGAATCACTGAGAAGTGTTTATTAATATTCATGATGCGTGGCATTTGGTTCATTATTAATGTTATTATTGCTAAACATATGTTTGAAATTTTACTGCCAGTGCAATTTTGACAGTTTAATGCGATTTCTAATGCATCTAATTTCCTTAAAAGTTACTTAAAAGTTATAGTTTGATTGAATGTGGCACGAAGGAATATTCTTTATTGGGCTTTTATCTATTATCTTACTTTTATGTAATTATTATGGTGGGAAAAATGCCAATTATGAAATAAATAACAAGTTGAAAAACTTCACTGGGAATTGAAGTGGGTCGGTCACGTGATAAAATCCTGTGAAGGCCGAAGGCCTTTTCAGAAGATTTGATCACGTACAATGTACCGACCCACTTCAATTCCCAGTAAAGTTTTTAAACTTGTTATTTATTACTTATATATACATATGAGACGGACAATTAAATATAATCAAATATAATTATTGCACTAACCGCTCGCCGTAGATTTTGACAAAATTATGCAAGGCGTAAATCGGCTTGAAAGGCGGTTACGCTTCTAATTCATCTGACAAAGGATTTTGTATTGAAGGTTTTTTTTTTATGAAAGGCTACTTGTGATCAGTAATAAATGAGCAAATTATTGTCTGGGAAATTTTGTATTCGCGAGAACCGATAATCAATGCTGAAAAGGCACAAGAAACACGTCCGAAGTTTGATTCATGATATAAAGCTGGAGGAATTTCGGTCGAAAAGGGATGGGAGACACTTGTCCAAGGCGGAGCCAGTTGACTTGAAATCAAGTATAAAATTTTATCAAAAACAGTAAATCTATGATTTCAGTAAGGCATATTTATTATGATGTAGACACAGAGACACTGGCGACTGCTTACATTGTTACGACAACGCCCCGAAGTGTTTGTCAGCTGTTTGTGGCGTGATTGCATTGCATTGATATTTTCCAACAGATTTACAAATTTATCATGAGTAAAGTTTAAAGAAAAAAAAATTATAGCATAGCATTCAGAGTTAATTATGAGGATTTAACTAAAATGTCTATAAGAAAATAAGGGTAAACGTAGAGACTGTGCAGCTGACATGAACTTGACTTATACACAATTGTACACAGATAATATCGATCGCCAAAAACTGTATGAAATACTTGTTTACATTGTAAATAAAATAATAATTATTTTACTTGCGTATTTTGTACATTTTTATACATGAAAAGCATGCTCATTGCTTAACCTGGTAGTTCATTGCTAAGTAGAGCAAGTCATTGTATGTAGATATTATTGCGCTGTGTGATTAGGTCACGTAATGACCTATGACCTGTGAAAAACTTCATACAAGTATAAAATATTTGCTCTCTGCATGTTTATATAATAGAGAGATACCACAAATGTATAAATTAGATTATAAATGGTGCCTATATTAATTTGTTCAAGTTTTTATGTGATGTATTTGTGCTCAATATGAATAAGTACTCAATAAACATAATGTTTTTCCTGATATGAAATAAGATATGAATAAAAAAAAATAATTTTCTTGATCTTCATTTTAGGTTAAAATGAGGCAGAGATTAACATTCAATTTTGATTTATTGTAGGGAACATGCACTCTATTAATCATTTGCTTTGATATCAAACAATTATGATATTCTTCGCTAAAATTAGAACTTTTTACTGTTAAGAAAGCAGTGCACAAAATACACCCAAATGACCTTATTTCATCAAAGATATAATCTATGCATGATTTCGTACTATTCTTGGAAAGCAGTTGCCCAAATACGAAAGAAGTCATCTCATGTTTTGTCATGTTTCATTTAAACTCGCCGCCTCCCACACCGTTCAGTGCAACTTGTTTGTGGCCCATGGCGAGACAAACTTCCGCAAATTAGCTTTGTAAGGTTCAGGATTTATAATCCTTCTCTGGAATCATAATTGCTCCGTGCTGTCTCTAATTTAATTACAAATGTAACGAATGTTTTACAAAATCCGAATTGCATTTCATGAATTGTCCTTGCTGTTCTGTGATCTAGAACTTCAACACTTGTATTAACATAAATGTATGCAGTAGACATGTGGAAAATGATACTCGTAATAAGTGTTAATACACTCATGTAGCTGTATTATTTCATTCATTTCCTTCATTATAATTTCATTATTTATTGCTGTTAACACCAAATTCAAATGATTTTTTTTTAAACTCAGGATTAAATATAACTACAAATTAACGGAAATAGATCAGTGATTTTTATATTTCCTCTATTTCATTGTATCTGCTTTTTAAAAAAAAATTAATTTATTTGCTCTTTACGCTTTATTACCGGCATATAACGGAATTTTTGTATGTTCATCACGTTTTCCTCAAATGAAAGGGAATAACTATACAACATGTCATTGCTTATTCAAATTTTTTCACTTAATAAACAATTGAGAAAAGTCTGACTTATTAATAAATATTTGTTGTTTATTGCATGCTGTACATACATACCATCGGGACGGTGATTTTGCAGTAGTTAGTGTAATTAATAATAATTTGACTGACGACAATTCCTTCAATGTACTTATTCTAAAAGAAAAAGGGGATCTTTTAAAGTGTAAATGTACTGCCATTTATCTCTCAATGTGCCCTTGTCTCTCGAAGGATAAGCCATTGTTGCCAAAAAACACAGAATACATCTTATTATGCAAGAGTAAATTTCATTCCATGCAACAGAGGTCAAATATGGCAAACGATGTACGCTTAAAATGTCAGAAATAGCAAATGTCAAAAGCAACACAATCGTCCTATTTCTTATTCTCCCTGTGTAATGTCTTGATATATGTTATTCTGTTTTGAGGAGGTTTTTTCTTCTACAATGATTCCTCTACGTAACCTTGTGAATTTGTAGGCGACAGCAAAATTTTAAGCCCTTTCCGGGCATACGGTGACGTCTCATTTGAGTGAAAGAATCTAACAAAGGACGTAAAACAACAATTTTCGGCCTTCTTTGTTGGGAATTTTCGGCATTATTCGCCTTAATCAACGTTAATGCAATACCTTGCATTAAAATTAAATACGTAGCCAAGTTCTGTAAGATATATGAAATGATTCGTACTGTCAAGTAACTCTCATTTGTGCATATATTTATGCCCGAGATCGAAAGATCCCGGGGGGATATTGTTTTGTCCTGTCTGTCTGTTTGTCTGTTGTCAACTTTAACCTTGCCCATAACTTTTGATTGGTTGGAGCTATGACTTTCATATTTCACACGTGTATTCCTTGTGACAAGACCTTTCTTTGGGTACTATTATATCCGACCTTTTGACCTAGACCTTTGAGTTTGACCCACTTTTGCAAAATTTTATGAGACTTTAACCTTGGCCATAACTTCTGAACAGTTGGAGCTTGGGGTTTCAAACTTCACATGTGTATTTTTTGTGACAAGGCCTTCCTTTGGATACCAACAACTTTGACGTTTTGACCTTGATCTTGGAGTTTGATCTACTTTTGAAAAACTTTAACCTTGGCCATAACTTTTGAACAGTTGGAGCTTTGGGTTTCAAACTTCACGTGTGTATTCCTTGTGACAAGACTTTCCTCTGGATATCAACCTCTTTGACCTTGACCTAGGAGTTTGACCTACTTTTGAAAAACTTTAACCTTGGCCATAACTTTTGAATGGTTGAAGCTAGGGCTTTCATACTTCACATATTTAATCCTTGTGACAAGACCTTCCTTTGGATACGAACCACTTTGACCTTTTGACCTTGACCTAGGAGTTTGACCTACTTTAACCTTGGCCATAACTTTTGAATGGTTGATGCTAGGGCTTTCATACTTCACATATGTAATCCTTGTGACATCACCTTCCTTTGGATACCAACTACTTTGACCCTTTGACCTTGACCTAGGAGTTTGACCTACTTTTGAAAAACTTTTACCTTGGCCATAATTTTTGAATGGTTGGTGCTAGGGATTTCATACTTCACAAATGTAATCCTTGTGACATCACCTTCCTTTGGATACCAATAACTTTGACCTTGACCTTGACGTTTTACTTATTTTTAAAAAACTTTAACCTTCGCCATAACTTTCAAATTTCACAGGTAAATTCCTCAAGACAAGACCTTTCTTTGGGTACCAATATTTTTTATCTTTTTGCCTGGATTTTGACTTGCTTTTGAGAAATTTTAACCTTGGCCATAACCTGCCATACGGGGGCATCAGTGTTTCACAAACACATCTTGTTTCTTTGCCAATTTTAACATCAGAAAAGCTGCTTGCAAACAAAGAGGTTACACTTGTGAGGTACATGTATAATATTAAACGTGAGTTATTTTTTAGGGATCTCATTTTTTAAATGTCCTTGACATCGTCACTCTCTCGCTCAGTACCACTTTTTTTCTACTTCTATACAGAAAACTAATAATGTTAAAGTTATCTAAAATAGGCAATTTCCTTCCTCATCTAATAAAAGAACAGACAACCTATAAAAATTATTAATAAGGAAATGATATATCATGTGAAGTGCAAGACACAAGAAAGATTTTTTTTTTCATGCAATTTAAACAACTTAAGAAATACAATGCTAAGTAACATTTTTTTTTCTTCATTATGCCTCGGGATCCAATACCTGAAGAGGATTTCAATAACGACTCTTTGATGCCACGAATAATGTGTATAGATATTTGCATTTTAAATGTATAAACTGCACATAATAAAACCTCAAATCCATGAAGATTGATTTTTGAAGCTTTATTTGATAATTAAACATTGATTAGAAACAGTGGTGCCAATTAATTAAATAAAAGTACAAGTAATGAAATAAATCCTACACAAAGAGAGGCAAATCGTTGAAATATTTAGTAAACAGGAAAGTGCAGTCCAAAACTTATCCCTTCTCCGTGCCATGGTCAAATGATGCCCGACCAGTATCTGGGGTGGTGGGATGTTTATACATCATTAAACTTCAGACCCTGGGATTATGAAACATCTTCAGCGTAAGTCAGAATCTTTAAGTTGTACTTAATTGTTGTGGAAGTCAAGCAGACCAAAATTAAAATATCTTTTCAATGTTTCATAAAAATGTTGTTATCTACAAATTTAGATTGATTGATTTTATGTTGCTTCCCATTCGAGAATTTTTCACTCATATATGTCACTGTATTTCGGTGAAGGGCTTCGAATTCAGACCTATCCTCGGCACTTAAGGGCCATTTATGATGCCAAGGTCTACCGTGACACGGTACCTCGGTTTTAAGGTCTCATTCTCATCCGAAAGACCCGTGACTTTCACTTCTAATGCCGGGAACTTGGGGAAGGAACAGTCACTACCTATGTTTACGTCTTAGGTTTGACGCGAACGAGAATTGAACCGGGCCTCCCAATCACGAAGCGAACGCCCTACCACTAAGCTACTGTGACAGGTTTGCAAATTCAGCGATTAATTCAATAACATATAAAAAAAAAATACAGGGGATTGAAAATTTGACTTCAGTCTGTTTCATGATCCTTGGGCAAAATTACCTAAAACTAGTAGATGGTCCATTGCTATTTACAGATCAGTATACTAGTATATAAAAGTGGAGGATCAGGAAATGTCAAAGTTATTTGGCCACATGTAAAGTTTACAATGTGGCAGTCAATACAACATTTACAAGTTGTCGCACAGTGTACTGCAAATTTTGTATATATTGCTACCGAAAATCTTAAATTTACAATATGACATTTAAAGACAAAAAATAACTATAGCCAGTTCAAGTAACGAATATTAAAGGCACAAGAGAGATAGAAAATGCTTACAGTTGCACAGGATTAATATTATAGAGTTTATATAATTTTAAAAAGACATTTTAATTTATTTAACAAATTTGCGGTTTGGTGGTCTGGAAAAATACGAGATGTAAATGGAAAACGCTATAAGAATTACATTGTAATTACATTGTAATTCTTTTTCACCATAAAAATCTGTTTATCAAAGGTTCTAGCTTTAATTGAAAAGTGTTTTAAAAGTTGATTTTTGATAACAGTGATTGTTACGCCTATGAAGATTGATTGGGTATATAAATATAAAATTCATAGTTAATCATTAATCGTAATTAATTCGTTTATGTTTTTAGAATAAAACCGTAACCTCTCTTAATTGAACATAATTGTGAAATTTACGACCTCGTTGTATAATCTTTTCACACGAAAATTCTAAAAATGTTTAAAACTTTAAAACTATTCTTATTGGTGACTTGCATGTAAAATTATTATTTTATCAGGTCATTGACTTTTGAGGGTTAAAGATTAATATATTTAGCCGACTTATGGGATCAAAAGGTAACCCCCATCAGCGACAAATTCCACAAATCATCATATTTTACCAATTATTTTTTGTTTGCATGTCACAGGTTAACTGAGGGATAATACGTTTTATCTGACGAATGTTTCTTATAATTGATCAAAATTGTTGCATTGTGCTTAAATTAAGTTTATTAAAAAAATTATACTTGTACTATTTTTTATGATAACGGATCTAATTTGATGAGACTTGGTAAGATTCAGTTGAGAAGTCCAATAGATCCATGTCCAATTAAAGGTGCTTAGACACAGATTTGAAGTTAACATTTTATCAAATTTTCTGTATAATATCACGACTTATATATTCCAATAGCATTTCACACGAAAATATAATTAAAAACTTATTTTATCTGGAAATTATTGGAACGACGAATTCCTGGACGCGTTTGATTAACACATCCTTGCACTTTCACCAATTTTATCTTTATCCTTAACATTTAAGAAAAGAAGCGATTTTGTTGTGTATTAATGAAAAACATAACATCTATAATCCAGAAAATTCAGAGTAGAAATGTTCGAAAGCAAACCCCCTCACTAATATTGTCAGCCCGTGCTCAGTGTTGTGTACAGAGTTTAACAAATTGAATACACCCGTGAAACGTAAATTGTTTTTGTAAACAGGGCACGAGCTCTGTTATTGTTAATGTTTACGATTCACCGGGTGTGTTCAATTGTTAAAGTCTGCACACACCACTGAACAACTGACAATACTGTGAGTGGGTTTTGCTTTCGAACATTTCTACTCTGAATTTTCTGGATTATAGTTTTAATATTTTTCATTAATACACAACAAAATTGCCACTTTTCTTAAGTATTAAGAATAAAATTGAAATTTGTGAAAGTGCAAGGATGTGTTAATCAAACGCGTTCAGAAATTTGAAGTTTCAATAACTACGAGATGAAATAGGATTTTTATTATATTTTAGTATGAAATGCTATAGCAACATATAAGTCGTGAAATTATATAGAAAATTTGAGAAAATATCAACTTCAAATCTTTAAAGCCAAAAACAGAATTTTTTTATCTGGAGGAAAGGCGGCAAATCTCCACATTTTCAAGATCTGGATAATTATTCTCCTATTTATTGTCCCTGTACTTGCAGGAGGCATCGCTGCGTTAATCAGTTTACAGTTAATTGTTCTTTAGTTAAACTAAGAAAAAGATTGTTGCTGCAGATTTCTTCATATGTAAATCTTAAGAATGTAATATCGTTATTTATTAAAATAAACGACGTACAGGTGATAAAGGATAAGTAAAATATCTCAATCAATGACATTAATGTTTACAAACAAGACACCACAATTAAATGCGGTTACCCAATGAAAACATATCACAAAACAAAGGTAAGAGTTTCACAAAACAAGACAACCTTGATGCTCACACCGGAATACGCTAATTACTCACTTACTCAATACTTAATATGTTTTTTATAGAGCATGTATATAATGAGAATTAACACCGTATGTTATATCAATTAACACAAAGTTTTTGTTTTAATTTTAATGCTGAGTGACATAACCCTCTCTAACTAGAGAAAAGATTAAAATTGTTCACACAATCTTTAGGCTTTCATTTAAAGAAAATTTTGCATACCTTACTACCTTATTTCTTGAAATGAACTTTTCCAACGTTTTCTATGTCATACTTATCTGAATCAATTGAAATAAGCTTATATTATTCACAGGGGAATCGAGAGGAAATTGAATTTTTGTCATATGCATTCAAAACGACATCTTTATTCAAGAAAAGTTTCCCACATAATAAACATAGGTAATCAAAGATTACAGAGCTCATCTCAACGAATGTTATCTTTCAGTGAGGCAAAGTCCCATAAACTAATAATCTAGTAGTGTGCATCCCTAGATGCAACATTTATGCAATTTTGGTCAGATAGGGCTTTTAGTTACTTGGGAATGAACTTGTCTTAAAAACTTAACCTGGTCACTCATCCAGAAAATGCAGGTCAGATCTAGCATAGAAAGCAAGTCTGTTAGTGTGTTTCTCCTGATGCATCATCCATACATGCTTGTTCCAGGTAAGCCTTATAGTCACTTGGAATGGACCTGCTCAAAAAGCTTTATCCTGGACAATCATCCAGATAGCGTACTTCACATCCAGCATCCGAGATAAGTCTGGTAGCCTGTATCCCTAGATGCATCATTAATGCAAGTTTGCTCTATGAAGGGCTGAAATGAATCTGCTCAAAAACCTTTAACTTGGTCACTCATGTAGGTCAAATCCAGCATTCGAAGCACGTTCATTTTGTATTACTCATTCCTGATGCATCATCCATCAAAGTTTGGTCCTTAGGGCTAGAATTTACTCTAGAATAAATCTGCTCCAAAAACGTTCACCTGGTCACTCATCCAGAAAATATAGATCAAATCCAACATCCAAATCAAGTCTGAGAGTGTGCATCCCTAGATGCAAAAATTAATGTAAGCTTAGTCCACATATGGCTTGAAGTTGCATATCAATGCAAGTTTACTCTAAGAAGGGCATTAAATTTAACTGGAATTAGCTTGCTTCAAAATTTTTACCTGATCATTCATTCAGAAAATGTAGTTCAAATCCAGGATCTGAAGCAAATCTGAGAGTGTACATTTTTTGATGCATCATATACAAGTATGCAAATATCTTCGGGGGGGAGGGGGGGGGTTGATGTTACAATGGAATGAACCTGCTCCATAAACTTCAACCTACTCCCTCATGCAGAAAATGTATTTCAAATCTAGCATCTGAAGCATGTCTGGTAATGTGCAACTGTGCATCCTTAGATGTATCATCCATTAAAGTTCTGTCAACATACGACTTATAGTTACTTTAGAATGAACCTACTCCAAAAACTTTAACATAGTTGCTCATCCGATAAAAAGTAGGTCGAATCCAGCATCCGAAGCAAGCCTGGTAGTGTGCATCCTTAGATGTACCGTCCATGCAAGTTTGGTCAACATTGGGCTGAAAGTTAGTTTAGAATGAAACATCCTTAGATATATCATCCCTGCAAGTCTGGTAAATATAGGACTTATAGTTACATTGTAGTTGGAAATGAGATCTGCTCCAAAAACATTAACTGGTCTTTTTCTTTCTTTTTTCTTCTGAAAATGCAGCATCTGAAACCCGGACTGGTACAATGAAACACACTAAAAGTATCGTTCATGCATCTCTGATCAATATAGGGCATAGAAGTACTGGAAAAGAAATTTGCTCCAAAACTTTAACCTGGGACGAGGCTATTACATACAGGCTCCCTCAACTTCGTTGAGGTAAGCTAAAAATTAAGTTTTAAAAAAGACAAAAACACACAATAAGGAGGTAGTCCACCATGTGATTGGTTGTGCTGCAAACAAGCTAGCTTTTTATTATTTAAAACAAAGAAAATTTTATTGCATGAGATATAAAACTGTCAAAAATGCGCAAGTAATAAAACTTAAAACAGATGTTCCATCGAAATGATTAGATAGAGTGAACTGAGTAAGAAAACATGTTGCATGAATATAAAATGGATATTTTCCCGTGAATTCCCAAATTTGTTATATAATATATATATGTATTTTTTTTTTTTAAATCTGCATTTCATATTTTCTGCAATGAAATGCTGGCCATTACAATAGCTATTTAAGGAAGATAATTAATTTCTGTTCTATTAATATTCCAGACACTAGTCATTCGCAATCCAATGACCGTAGTTTTTGTTGAAATGTCATTCAGCATGGACTAGGATTGAGGTCCCCTGCATTGATGATGAAATCTATATATGAAAAGTGATGACACTGTAATTTCGAACAGTAAACATTGTTAAAAGTCCCATTAAACAATACAAATTGGGAACAGAGTAAACACTGAAGCCTGAAAAAATCAGAGATGGGATCGGTGGACATAGAGGAGTAGGCATCCCCTGATGACCGGGTCAAATACAAATAGCCATCCCTAATATATATATGAAGGCAATATTGAGTTCAGTCTCCATACGAAACCAACAGATTCTCATTAGTATCTTATGCGAGAAGATTTAAGACCCTTTGATATTTATGATTTTTCTTCACTGCTGAATCAAAGAAGAAAGCAGAGAGAAATATACACATACAACATACATTTATTTGACATTTATTTGTCTGTTGTGATGTCGTTTTTTATCACTAACAGGCAACTTCATATTAGAACGTCCTTCATTATCGTCTCAACCTCTTTTGCTTTTTATGCCTCCGTTTGATTATACATATTATATATATATATATATTTAAAGAAAAATAAAGCATATTATGTTTAGTTGTTATATGCTTCATTTTTTTGAATATATATATATATATATATATATATATATATATATATATATATATAGAGAGAGAGAGAGAGAGAGAGAGAGAGAGAGAGAGAGAGAGAGAGAGAGAGAGAGAGAGAGATACATACTTATTTATTTTTTTATTTATAGAATATTATTTATGATCTTATCAATCGGTGTAGTAGGTTACCTAATGCAAAATGTTAATGCCTTTTATTGCAAGCCAAAATGAATATACATCCTCCCAAATAAAGTTAACTCAAAATCAGTGATGTTCATTGTGTAAAATATCAAAACTACTATATGATTGTATAATTTAAAAAAAACGTCGATTTTAGAGCTTTATAATTTCCTTGATTAACATATTTTACAAAAATTATTTCAACTACTAGTTCTTCTTGGAGAAGGAAAGTGTAGGAAGATTTATGCTTCTAGTCGTTAATTAATTTAGGTGTTTTCCCTAATTCTACGAATCACAGAAAATTACGTAATTATATTATGGTATCATGCTTATTGACAGAAGTAAAAATTGATATACACGAAGGCCTTTATTACATCAAATCCAATTAAGATATGCAATTCATAACTTTTGAAACCTACATCAATAAAACAATGTGCTTATAAGTCAATACTAGGTAATCGTTATGACAGTTCTCAATTCTGGGGTTAAAAGGTCAAGGTTCTTTGATGAATACGGCCAATTTGAACTTTGTATTCCCCAAACATATTGTTATTCATTTATTTCGTGGAAAAGGGAATCTCTCTTCCATTATCTTGCATGCTTCTTGCAGAGAAGAAATCCTATTTTTCCTGTTTCTATTTATAAATTGTACGTGTTTTAGATCTGCTTTAGATTTGGCGGGGGAGTATTAGTACTGTGTTGTTCTAAATGTATATTACAAGGAAATACTATGCACTCAGCAGAAAACAAATCAAATATTCACTCAGGAGGACATGTCATGAAGATATCTTTTTTTCTTTTTCTTTTTTTTTTAAAAGTGCATTGTCAGAAAAGATAGCTATTTTGGGTGACCTTGATGAAAAATTTACTTTAAAATTAAAATAAGATAAATCATTTTATCATATTTATACACTGCAGCTGACGGAAATCTCTCAAGATAAAGTTTAACTGGAATTTTAATTCTAATTAAGATTTTATTACTGTTATTTTTATTTTAAACGTTAAAAATCTATATGTAAAATGCATTTATTATTATTAGATTTTCTGTTTTCAAGCACGTAACTGACATTGTATGTGCTTTCTTTTCCCTGCTGTTTTGTGCCAATTTTATAATCATCACACACGCTCTTTGTTCATTGTGATACACAACGTTAATTTTTTCTTAAAATTCAATCTTTTTCATCATTTTCATTTCACTGTTGTTTTTTCCCTCTAAATTTGCCGAAAGTGACAAAATAAATTTCACATACCTTAACAAGCCAAAAATCCTAAGCAAGAAAGCTGCTTTGGAAAGCAGTCCAAATGTTTTCAATCAAACTTATAATTACATGTAGGTAATGTTTTATGAAATGTGTTTATTTGTGGAGGATTTTTTTTTTTTTTGAATTTTCATTATTATTATTATTATTAATTTATTATTTTTTTTATTTTTTTATTTTCTTTATTCAATTTTTTTTTTTTTTTGGTCGGATTAGAGGGTGCCTTTTCAGGAATTAAGAAACGTTAAAACAAAGTTATTACATGTATTTACCACAGCCTTATATGGACAAATAGTGACGCAAAAAGAGAACTGGAATAATCACCAATGCAAATGGTCCAGTATGATATAGAGAAGCCCCAATTTATCCAGGAAGTCTTTTCAATCGTATAAACTGATTGTGCCTCTGGTGTGCGTGGGTTTTTTTGTTTTTTTGGGGGGGGGTTGTTTTTTTGTTTTTTTTTACGTCGGTGTAAAGGCGGCATCGACTGTCTCTAAACATGAGCGACTTATTGTCACAAAATCTTGGCGGTCATTCATCAGTGACTGCTTGACCTCGGTGCCGATTTGTACTTGTGTGTTTTATACAATGACATAACTTCAAATTAAAACAAGGATATGTCATTTATCCTGCATTTTATGGAAATGTGCAGAATACTTGACACTTATGCATTCAACAGTTGATTTAGTTTAATTTAAAACTGCTCAGCAATACATGATATATATTGTATCGTAAAAACTGAGTTCATGTCAAACCTATCAGGTCACAAGACATTGGTTTGATTTATTGCAGTGAATATAGACTTATTAAGCTAAATCGTTTACTTAAAGCCTTGAAAACTTCTGGAAAAAGGTGTTGGATAAATAACTTCCTATATAAACATGTATCAAAATCAAAAATAAATCATAACCAATCAATTTTGAAAAGTTGAAGTGAGATGTTTCCTATTTTACTATGCCTACTTTCCCTTGGGAGGGTGTATGACATTCCAATATTTCCTATAAATACCTACTTTCCCGTGTAATGGTGTGTGACATTCCAATGTCTATCTTACTATATCTACGTATACTTTCCCGTGTAATGGTGTGTGACATTCCAATGTTTTCTATCTTACTATATTTACTTTCCCGTGGAATGGTGTGTGACATTCCGATGTTTCCTATATTACTATATCTACCTTCCCGTGAGAGGGTGTGACATTCCAGTGTTTCCTATCTTACTTTACCTACTTTCCCGTGGGAGGGTGTGTGACATTCCATCATTTCCTATGCTATAATATCTACTTTCCCGTGGGAGGGTGTGTGACATTCCAGTGTTTCCTGTTAGTACCTACTTTCCCGTGAGGGGGTGGGGGTGCAACTTTATCATTATATCTACCTTCCCGTGGGACATTCCAATGCTTCCTATGTTACTATGCCTACTTTTCCGTGGGAGGGTGTGCAACATTGCAATGTTTCCTATAGCACTATACCTACTTTCCCGTGAGAGGATGTTTGACATTCCAATGTTTCCTATATTACTATGCCTACGTTCCCGTGGGAGGGTGTGTGACATTTCAGTGTTTCCTATTTTACTACGCCTACTTTCCCGAGGAATGGTGTGTGACATTCCATCTACCAGTGTTTCCTATGTTACTATACCTACTTTCCTTGGTGTATGACATTCCAGTGTTTCCTATGTTATAATATCTACTTTTTTGTGAGGATGTGTGACATTCCAGTGTTTCCTACGTTATAATATCTACTTTCCCGTGGTAGTCTGTGTGACATTCCAATCTTTCCTTTCTTACTATTAAAAATACCTACTTTCCCGTGAGGGTGTGTGACATTCCAATGTTTCAATCTTACTATGCTTACGTTCCCGTGGGAGGATGTGTGACATTCCAATGTTTTCTATGTTACTATGCCTACGTTCCCGTGGGAGGGTGTGTGACATTCCAATGTTTTCTATCTTACTATATCTACTTTCCCGTGGAATGGTGTGTGACATTCCAATGTTTCCTATGTTTCTATGCCTACTTTCCCGTGAAAGGATGATTGACATTCCAATGTTTCCTATGTTTCTATGCCTACTTTCCCGTGAAAGGATGATTGACATTCCAATGTTTCCTATGTTACCATGCCTACTTTCCCGTGGAATGGTGTGTGACATTCCAATGTTTCCTATCTTACTATGCCTACTTTCCCGTAGGAGGATGTTAGACGTTCCAATGTTTTATATCTTACTATACTTACTTTCCCATGGGAGAATGTGTGATATTCTACTATACTTACTTTCCCATGGGAGAATGTGTGACATTCCAATGTTTCCTATGTTACTATGCCTACTTTCCCGTGGGAGGGTGTGTGACATTACATTGTTTCCTATTTTACTATATCTACTTTCCCGTGGGTGGGTGCATGACGTTCCAATGTTTTCTATGTTGCTATGCCTATTTCTACTTTCAAGAGGAAGGATGAGACATTCCATTGTTGTCTGTGCTACTATGCCAAAGTTAGGGGGACTGACATTTCCTAAGTTACTATACCTACTTTCCCTTTGAAGGATCAGAACATGAGTTACAAATTAGATGAGCAATTCAAAGAAGAGTATCCCCATACAACAGATATTTTACATCAATTGACAACCAAAACATGATTGTCTCATTTATTACAAGCAACAACTTTGAGTTATTACTTGACCCTCATTTCATTTGCTTATTGAGCCCTTTCCCTAACCCTAAGCTTCCAGTGCAGAGTTAGGGTTAGTGTTATCTAAAGACTCGGGTTCGCAGCGTTGTGTAAAATGTAACTTAATTCTTGGGAGTGACTTTTGAAGATTAGTCTTGAATGCAGCTACCCGTATTGTCAAAAAATTAAATTGATTTCTGTATTTTTCTTAAAATTTTCATCTTATATATATATATATATATATATATATATATATATATATATATATATATATATATATATATATATATATATATATATATATATATCCCAAAATATTAGTTTTTAATGGTATATCTACTGATAAAGTTTGACAACAGGCACTTTGCGTTATATGCTTTCGTAAATAACCCCCCCCCCCCCATAACTACCTAATTCAATAGGTACATGTAGGGGCTAGGTTATTACATTTTTTTTTGTAATAAGAAAAATATACATGTATAACGTCAGGTGCCTACAGCGTATGTGTGTGGCTCTGCCAAGGCTCAGACGTTCCATCATTACGACACCTGCTCTACTTTAGCTTCCTGTGCGCAGGCCAAATCTGATTCAATTATGGCAATTTTTTGTAATTTCTTTCTTGGAATCTGTAAATGATAACCAAAAAGTGAAATATATGCAACATTATTTCATTATTTATTCCGTGATCTGTCTCGTCTCTCCTACACAGGTGTCAAATGGTCCAAAACTGATTCAAATTAATAATACCAAAAGGCAGTGTCTAACTCATTATCATTAATTTATTAAAAATTATTGGACTTGCGTTATGATAATAAATTCAAAAGGGTATTTCTTTTGCGTAAACGGTGCATTGTACGAAAAAAGCAGAATTATTTGTCCGGGTGTTTCCACTTAAATTCTTATCTAAATTTGCTTGCATTTCATATCCCAAGTGTAATACGTCACCGCGAAAGTGATGACGTCATTATTCTCAGAGCTGTACCAATGATATTGAATATTGAGAATGAGCATGGTAGACTGGCATTGGCGGTTCAGTGTATCCATGAATTATACACTTGGGATATCAGTATTACATATATTTTCACGTAAATAAGAACATTTCCTTTAAATGTGGAATTTTTTTTATTATTCCATAATTACAGAATTACCTGGTATTAAAAGAAAAAAAATATGAATCTAGGGACCAGAGCTGTATACCAAGATTTTAGCTGGTTCTTAAATCTTCCTCACTTTAATAGCTTTGTAGAAGAATATACCAGTCTAACATTACTACCAAGTCTTAACGGTTAACTTTAGAATCTTATTTGAATAAAATACAGGAATCTTAAGACCTTTTGGAAAACGGAACCACTAGAAATTTGGATTTATTCCAGTGGTCACTGTTTTTGTGACCATTTCTAATTTATTAATGAATTATTTTACTGTAGCAATGGTGACCAAGAATATATTGTTTTACGTTTAAAAAATTGGAAGGGAAACAGGTGCATTGTTCCTATAGATCACTTATAGTGAGTAATGTCTTTATGTCAAAAATCCTGGACTTAAACATTTGTATTTTTACATATTGCGATTCATAATTTAAAAATTAAAAGACATTATCCGTGAAAAAAATAAACGATTCCTGAAATACTGAAGACTCCTTTTCCGATCCCATGTCTTCTATTTCAAAATGTTCTGCGAAAAACTGTAAAACCTGTGACATTTTGATAACTAACACTTCTTTCACCAGTAATCTTACTGGACAGAGCTTCTGTACCAAAACTTGGGAAAATCTGAACTGCAAATCTTCTAATGTTGTCTACGGAATAGAATGTAATCTTTGTGGACTTGTTTATGTTGGTGAAACTAAGGGATCACTCAATAAAAGAACATCAGGTCAAAGATTTCAGATAAATAACGGGGGTCAGCAACTTTTATACAAACATTTTAATTTACCTGATCATTCAATTTTGTCCATGAAAGTTAGAATTCTAGAAAAGATTTACCACCACACAAACAGTCCATCACTGAGTACACCTTTCCGTAGACAACGAGAAGAATTTTGGATTAGAAAGCTAGGGACAGCCTTTCCCTATGGATGTAATGACAATGTCGATAGTGTTGGAAATCTTTCCAGTCCACAGTGTAGCAATGTAAATGTGATGGGACTTTTTAACCATACACAGAGACGTAAGCGTAGTCATGGGCATCGGTCTTACAATAAACCTTTAATACACGATGCCTCTTTTGATTCATTACTACCTTACGTAAATCAACAGTTAGGTCTACTTCATATTCGCACCAAACTTTACTCTGTCCCTTTGAAACTTTTAAATAGTCTTCTTGAAAAGGTCAAGGAAAGTCCATTTTTTGATTCCTCGACACCAGAATATAGGCTCGGATCTGTGATTATGGATATTGCAAATCATAGGCTTTTTATACCCCCGGGTTTTACTGAAGAAAATGCAGCTAAAACAATCCGTTTTTTCCTAAACTTCAATATGCCAACAAAGGAATTGACGCGGTTAATATAAGTAATATTCTTAATCACAAAAGAGTCCAGTCTTGTATTCCATATTTCAAGTTAAAGACTACACCTTGTATTTCTTACAAATATACATCGACTATTGCTTCCAAACTTTTCAATTACAAGAAAACTTTACAGGGCCTGGATATCGAATATCTGAAACATAATCCTCCATCGTGTTCATGTTCTTCTTCGCCCTATAACTATAGTCCTGCTGGACACGTTATTACTGGTGACGTTAATATAGTTAATAATGAGGACCTTAGATCACTAATTTTAAAAGGTCCTAAATTTAGGGAACCCCGATCCTTCAACTGGCATTGGAATTTCATAAATATTATGGACTCTATAGAGGACTACGCCAGGCGATGGAGCAGACATGAAAAAGAAGACCTTGACACTTTGTCAAAATGGATTAAATGTATCAGATGTATGTTAAAATCACGCATTAAAAGATTGAGGGGCAATATGAGAACCATCTATCCTTCTGTATTCAATAATCCAGAAGTGAAAAAAAGAATTAGACAGATTACATGATCAGTACGTACTGGTTCCTGCTGACAAAGCAGGTAACAACATTGTCTTTGTTTGTAAGGCTCATTATATTAAATGTATTTTAGAGGAACTTGGATTTAATTCTACAAGTGGTAATCCAACTTATACTCGTAGTTCCCTTTCTAAGGAAGAAATTCTTCAAAATCATATGTCAGTTTTGAATATTTTGAATATTCCAAACAACCAAAATGAATTTGAATTACCATATTTATATTGGATTCCGAAACTTCATAAAAATCCCTACAAACAAAGATACATAGCGGGTTCCAGTAAATGTTCAACCAAGCCTCTTTCTTTACTCCTCACTAAGATATTAACAGTGGTGAAGGAGAAACTTCAAGAGTACTGTGCAACAATATATTCGAGAAGTGGTGTAAATCAGATGTGGATACTTAAAAATTCCAAGGAACTTTTGGAAAATTTGAAATCGCAAGATTTTACCAAAATCAACAGCTTAAAAACTTATGACTTTTCAACTTTATACACAACCATTCCCCACGATAAATTAAAGTCCAGGCTTTTTGATATAATTGACAGCTGCTTTTTCAATAAAAATGGAACTCGTAAATATACTTACGTTGTCATTGGTCATTTGCAAAATTATTTTGTTAAAAAACATTCTGATTGTACACACAAGTACTCTGAAGTTGACATTAAAAAGATGCTTGAGTTTCTGTTTGACAATATCTATGTGGTTTTTGGAGACCAGTTCTTCCAACAATCTATTGGAATTCCCATGGGTACCAATTGCGCCCCGTTATTAGCAGACCTTTTTTTGTATTCATATGAAGTAGAATTTGTCCAAAATCTTGTACGTGAAAAGAAGAAAACACTTGCTGTGGCCTTCAACTCGACATTTAGATATATCGACGATGTATTGTCAATTAACAATGGCTATTTTCATTCTTATGTCGATACGATATATCCTGGTGAGCTTGAGATAAAAGATACCACAGAGTCTGACACATCTGTTTCATATTTGGATATTTTACTTGAAAAAGACGTTAATGCTAATCTAACAACCAAGCTTTATGATAAACGTGATGACTTTAACTTTTCAATTGTCAACTTCCCTTACTAATGCAGCAATATACCTTCATCACCTCCAAACGGGGTATATATCTCTCAGTTGATTCGATACGCAAGAGCATGCTCTACGTATGAACAATTTCTAAAACGAGGTAAATTATTGACAAACAAGTTGATGAAACAAGAATATCAGCTGTCTCGTTTAAAGTCATCATTTCGTAAGTTCTATGGTCGATACAATGACCTTGTCAGCAAATACAATTTATCATTGAGTCAAATGCTGACTGACGTTTTTCATACTAATTGTTAGGCCATTATTTACACACTGAATTGTCGACGGATTTTCCGTTATTTCCCGATCATGACAAGGAGCACACGGCGGGTGTGACCGGTCGGCAGGGGATGCTCACTCCTCCATGGCACCTGATCCCACCTCTGATGTTTAGAGGTCCGTGTTTGCTCTGCTCCTGTTTTGTATTGTTTAATGGACTTTTGAGCTTGAATACTGTTCGTTATCTCCATATCACTTTTATCTACTTTTAGGGGTCCCTTGGTTAAAGACGTTCAGTTTTTAGTTATCATGATAATCTTGACATATTTTTGCAGTTAAATGATTTGCTTATTTCCTCATTTGAACAATAGACATGGACAGATGATACAACACTTTCTTCTGATGAGATTCAAGGATAAATAATTAGTTTGATCTTAGATTTTTAATTCTCACAACTAAATGTTTTCTGTGTCATAATTTTAATTTTTATACAAGTTCATATTTTTATCAAAACAGATTGGTTACGCATTATGAATGTTAAGGGGGGGGGGGCAACCCTCTGATAAGAGAGATAACTTTTAAAGTAAAAAATCCTAATATTACTCTTAGTTTATTTAATTGAGACCTTTGAGTAGTCAATTCGATCAAACCTGACAAATGATGGAATCATTATCTTCTATTTAATTCAAGGTTTAAAACCCTTTCAATTTGAATAAGTTCTATCTTTTAATGTACCATTTTAAAAATGCTTTAATTTATCAAGCAACATATGTAAATTTTTATTAGTATTACATTTTTTTTCCCATTGAAAAAAAATATTTATAAGAAAGATAACTCTTGATAATGCATTGTGATATTCTGCCTTAGAAAGCAGCGCTTTATTAAGTTTTCTAATATGAATTTAATAGGTATGACACTAAATATAATTTTCATATACACCTCATATTTGTAATTTTATTTTGTGATAATAAATTATTACTCTTCCTATTCTCAAAAATTCTTCATATTATGATCTGACATAGAAATCATTTCTGAAAAAAATAAGTAGCGCTTCATATTTTTCATTTGAATCTAATGCTATAGCTCTTGATGAAAATCAATGTTGGGAAGTTTGGAAGAAAATTGTGAAATTTAGAGCAGAGGGTCATTAGTCCTTAATTTCGATAATACTGATGATTTATTGTGGAATGGAAATCAGAAAAAAATTAGACTGGTGCAAGAATAAGATTGTATATGGTAATGGTATTTTCAATGTAACAGACATATTCAGGTTAACCATGGATAGGAATTGGCTTGTGTTAACAGAAATCTATAAAATGATGTAACCCTCCATGATCATACTTATACCCCAGATAAGTCACACGGGAAAACAACTTTATTCTCAAATAATGCTGAACATCCAGTACTTAGAACATTATTCTGGAGTACATTTCTCCAGAGTTTTACAATATATATTGGTTTCTCGTATAGAATATATCTCAGATTTCTATGTACCAAATACAAGCAAAAGAGATGTTATTTTGCTTGTTCAATATTTTGCTGGGTTTACCACAGGACTGACCCACAATCAATAATCAATACAACAAATGTGACAACCCCTATTGGGCGGATCGTGCACTGGGTAGGTCACAAGCGCATGAATGTCACCAATTCAATTATCAATCAAATTCAATCAATCAATTATTCAACCAATCATCAATGCGATATAGTTAATTTTGAGCAAACAAGTATATTTTAACTAAATAGTCATATCATGTTCCTTCTTCGTATGAAAATTGCTTATGAATGAACACTTTTCTTATTACCTGCATCGATTTGTCAAAAATGTTTACAATTTACTAGCATTGCGGAAATGAACTATTGGAATTCACTTTTTATTATTGCTGCATCCAGCAGAATTAATAGATTTACTAGTTGGAAATGACGGCCAAGTAGGTTTATAAGGATTTCAAATTCACAAAATCAAATGGTGGAATACAGATAAATAAAAGACATGCGATGTTTGCAAATAACAGCACAAACCGTAGGGTAAACAAGTTATGATTCTAGGTAATCAGTCAAAATGGTTCTTACTTGTAAGGATTTATACAGGTGAATAAATGAAAGTGTGAAAGGATAAGTGATCATGGTACCCTTTTCTCATCACCCCCTTTCTTTCCCCCGTCCTTTACCCTTATTTTTCCTTTTCCTCCATCTCCCAAACTTTCTACCCTTCTACCTTCTTAGATACAAATATGTACCCATATTAGAATTAGATACATACATGTACCCATATTAGGATAAGATTCATACATGTACCCATATTAGGATTAGATACATACACGTACCTATATTAGGATTAGATACATAAATGTACCCATATTAGGATTAGATACATATATGTACCCATTTAGGATTAGATACATACATGTATCTATATTAGGATTAGATACATACAAGTACCCATATTAAGGATTAGATACCCATTTAGGGTTAGAAACATACACGTACCCATAATAGGATAAGATACAAACACATACCCATATTAGGATTAGATACATACATGTACCCATATTAGGATTTGATACAGAGTATTTAAAGAAACAGATTATAATGATTATATGAGGAAATGAAGGTTGTGAATTTTTTTTCTAGATGAATAGATTGTTTCCCCTTTAGTTTTGTGTTTCACGTTTTATATCTGGACTTTTCTTCTCAATTTATCATTTGACATCATTTTGTTGGTGTCTTGTTTCTACAGCATTGCAACACGATTAAACCACAATTATTTTATGCCTAATTTCGGACAAATGAATCTTTGTTCCATGTTATATATTCACGTAAATAATAACATTTTCCGTAAATGTTGAAAGCAAATGGGCGAACAAGGCGAGCAAAATGCCTATAAGAAAGTGAAAAATTGAATCTCAGTTATGACAAAATTTCCTTTGGCATTTCATTTAAAGATAACGTATACTTGTAAAATCTCCTTAATTGGCAACAATCTCACAAAGATTGAAATCATTCGCTTATGAAATAGCATACACACACCAAAGAGGTAAAAAATGATCATCTCTTCATACTATAACAGAATTTTCCATATATTTGAAAGATTATACTCAAAGTATGCGGGAAAACATACCCCTTTCGGTTGACAAAAACATGGAGCAAAGACCCAATTTTCCATAAAAATACATAATTTTAATCAGGATTTTTATTGCTTGGTTTAGAAACCATAGAAGACCTCGCTTATATATATTTTCTGCGTGGACCTCGGGGTCAAATATGAATCTAGCTACCAGAGCTGGTTTGCAAATGAACTAAATGTAGACCAAGATTTTAGTTGGTTTTTAAATCTTGCTTGCCTTAATAACTTGGTAGAAGAATATACCAGTCTAAAATTGCTACCAAATTTTTCACAGTTAACTTTAGAATCTTATTCGAATAAAGTACAGGAAAAATTGCTAAAAATGTATTTTGTCTTTATCTTAAGACCTACGGAACCACTGGAAATTTGGATTTATTCTAGTGGTCACTGTTTTTGTGACCATTTCTTATTTATTAATGAATTATTTTACTGTAGCAATGGTAACTAAGAATATATTGTTTTACGTTTAAAAAATTGGAAGGAAAACAGGTGCATGTTTCTATAGATCACTTATAGTGAGTTATAAGTTTATGTCAAAAATCCTGGACTTAAACATTTGTATTTTTACATATTGTGATTCATAATTTAAAAATTAAAAGACATTATCTGTGGGGGGAAAAAAAGAACGATTCCTGCAGAATATCACGTTTTCATCATCCCGTGGTTTAAGAATTCCAGTTTTTAGTTATCATGATGCAGTTTAAAGTCGACTCTAGAATCTTGATATAGTTTTGCAGTTATATGATTTACTTATTTCCTCATTTCATCAATAGACATGGACACATGATACAGCACTTTCTTCTGATGAGATTCAAGAATCGATAATTGATTTGTTCTGAGATTTTTGATTTTAGAAATTAAAAGTTTTATGTGTCATTATTTTAATTTTCTAAAGAATTAAGTTCATATTTTCATCAAAGCTGTTTCATTTTTTATGCATTGTAAATGTTAATTTCGATAGTAGCTGAAGTTTTATTGTCGAATGGAAATCAGAAAAAGATTAACTGGGGCGAGAATAAGATTGTATAAGGTACTGGTATTTCTAATGTTAAAGACAGACTGAGGTTACGATGGATAGGAATCGGCTTCTGTTAACAAAAATCTATACAATGATGTAACCCAGCATGGGCATACTTACCTAAGACCAGGGAAAACAACTTTATTATCAAATACCTAATATTGAATATCCTGTACTGAGAACACTTCTCCGGAGTTTTACACTACATTGATTTCTTGTATAGAATATTATCTCATATTCTTTATATACCAAATACAACTTAGAGGTACTATAAGAAGTGAGCTCACAAAATGATAATCCCCCGGGCTCCCGTATGTATATATATATATATATATATATATATATATATATATATATATATATATATATATATATATATATATATATATATATATATATATATATATATATATATATATAAATATATAAATATATATATATATATATATATATATATATATATATATATATATATATATATATATATGAGTATAACTGCATTCTTGCTATGGGGAAGCCCACACATCTGCCCGATCAAAGCACAAAGTAGGAAGTGCACAATAGCATTATGAAATAAAGATTCCATTAGAGTATCATTCAATTTTATTCAGTGGTATAGGAGGAGTTGTGGATAAGAAATGGGTACCCCCATAATGTAGAAAGAATGGCAGTGTCCATGTTTTGCTATGGGAAACCCAAATATACTTTCTAGCAAAAAGTTAAAAAGAGGTCACCATGGCATTATGTAATAAAGATTCTATAAAAGTATCACTCAATTTTATTCAGTAGTGTAGGAGAAGTTGCGGAAAAGAGATGGGTACCCCAAAGTGTAATGGACGGACGGAGGGACAGGCAGACGGATGGACACACATACAAATGGACACTTCAAACACTAAACACCCCCACTTTTCAAGTCAGGGGTATAACAAAAGAGATGTTATATTGCTTGTTTAACATTTGCTGGGGTTACCACAGGGCCGCCCCACAATCAGTACTACAAATGTGACGACCCCAGTTTGGCTGATCGTGCACTAGGTAAGTCACAAGTGCATGAACGTCACCAATTCAATTATCAATCAAATTCAATCAACCAATTATAAATCAATCAATCATCAAGGTGACATTGGTAGTTTTGAGCAAACAAGTTTATTTTCGAAACGAATATAGCCATATCATGTTCCTTATTCGAATAAAAATTGTTAATATATGAACACTTTTCTTAAAGCTGCATCGATTTGTCAAAATGTGCACAGTTTACTAGCATTGCAGAAATGAACTATTGGGATTCACGTTAGAGTATTTTTTGTTTCATCAAGCAGAATTGATAGTCTTACTTATTGTAAATGACGGCCAAGTAGGATTATAGAGATTTCAAATTTACAATATCAAAAAAAAGCATACAAAGAAACAAAAAAAATTGCTATGTTTGCAAATAACAGCACAAACAAGTTACGATTCTAGGTGATCATTCAAAACGGTTTATAATTGTAAGGGTTGATATAGGTGAATAAATAAAGATGTTGGGTGATGATACTTTTTTCTCATCACTCCCCTCTTCTTTCCTCCTACTATCCCCTCGTCTCCATCATTTTCCCTTATTTTTACTTTTCTTCGGTCTCCCACTTTCTTCCACCCCTTCTACCCCGCTCCCTACACGTATCCATATTAGGATTAGATACATACACGTACCCATATTAGATTAGATTCATTAAGATTAGATACATACGCGTACCCGTGTTAGAATTAGATAGAATTAGATACATACACGTACCCATATTAGGATTATTAAACAGATTGTAATGATTATATGAGGAAACGAATGTTGTGCATTTTTTCTAGATGAACAGATTGTTTCCTCTTTTATTTTTATGTTGCACGTTTTATTTCTGGACTGTTCTTCTCAATTTATCATTTGACATTATTTTGTCGGTGTATTGTTTCTACATAATTGCTACACGATTTGACCACAATTATTTTATGCCTAATTTTCGACAAATGAATCTTTGTTCCACCTTATATAATCATAACATTTTCCGTAACTGTTGAAAGCAAATGGGCGAACAAGGCGAGCAAAATGCCTATTGTGCGACAAAAGAGAGAGTGAAAAATTAAATCTCAGTTATGACAAAATTTCCTTTGATATTTCCTTTAAACATAACGTATACTTAATGTAAAATCTCCATAATTTGCAACAATCTCACAAAGATTGAAATTATTCGTTTATGAAATAGCATACACACACCAAAGAGGTAAAAAAATGATCATCTCTTCATACTATAACAGAATTTGTCCATATATTTGAAAGATTATACTCAAAATATGCGGGAAAACCCTTTCGGTTGTCAAAAACATGGAGCAAAGACCCAATATACCTTAAAAATACACATTTATGATACAACATTCATATCTTTCCGAGAACTATTTGAAGTCCATTTAGTCAGGGGTCATATCACAAACATGATTTAAATGCCAATATTTGTCGTGAACTGTGTAGCGCAGTGGTTAACGTGTTAGTCCTGAAGAAAAAAATTGATACTCATGGGGCCCGTTTCATCAAAAGTCGTAAATTTAAGACATAACTTAGGTGTACTTCAGGGGCTTACGCCATAAGTTAGTAGGGCGTAATTTGCGTTTCACGAAATGGCGTAAGTCTAGTCGTAAACAATACGCTTAGTCTCAGGACTAAGACCTTGACAACGCTGCATTGCACATGCGCAAAAAACATAAACATGCGCACTTTTAATGTATGTAGAACAATACTTTAACACATAAACATTAACTTAAATGAAAAATTACCTGAATTTTTAGGGACCTTGTAGAAAACATGCATCTTAAATCTAATTGTTATAAAATATTAACTACTTTACAACATACCATCTGATTAAATTCCAAAATTAATAGTCTGAGAAAAGAAATAAATGTTCTTGTAAATGAATGGAAAGAAAAATATTTATTTTGAAATATTTACGTTATCCCCCCTCTTCATTTTAATTCAGAGAGAGAGAGAGAGAGAGAGAGAGAGAGGGAATCCGTTTCAATTTTATGTACTTGTATACAGTATTTTGGCATATGATGGACTTCTAAATTATTAAGAATCGATAAAATGATATACAAAATATTGACTTGGGTTGAGGGCAACACTGATTATGTTAGCCTGCAAGGGATAAAATATTGCCAAACGCGTCATCATGAAAAAAAAATAAAGATCCCCCCCCCCATTTCTTCTATGACATGACCTTGTACGCCATTCCGTTTGTTCCCAAAAATTGTATTTATTTTTAAAAATGCGGATTCTTTTTTATTTTTTCCGACAAAAAAGATAATTATCTTCGATATTCATTTTGAAATTTTCAGAAATTTTTCAATCACTGTTTAAACATTAATATATTATCATACAAAGGCATAATAATTGTTAAATTATAGCCATTTCCGAGTCCAGTTTTTCTGACAGATGATTCTCAGAAGCTTTCGAGTGACGTTGTTGCCCCTATTCCCTAAGGTAAAATCATCTTTAATTTGTATTCAATATCAGGATATATTGACTTTCAAGTATATTTAAGAAATCAACTGGAATCTTTTCCGTCTTTTGAAACGTTAACAACTTTTTCTGGATGTGATTTTTTAAGGGGGTAGAGGGAGCAGGGTAATCAGTAAACGAAAATTCCATTTGAGAAACTTGTTGACAAGCTAAAAAATCGTAAATTTTCTTTCCCAAACGTGAAATTTATTTTTTTTTTTTGGGGGGGGGGGGGGGAGTCCTTGTCGTCAATTCTTTAACTTCATAAATATTGTTCTTCCTATACCAACTTCCTTAATTCTTTAACAGGAGTCCAAGGTCATTTTCATTTTTTACTTACTTTACTCTAGATCTGTACATAAATAACTCTTTGTGGCGAAGGGGACTGGACCCCCTCCCTGACCCCCATCTTGATCCACGCATGTGGACGTGGAGTAAATAAGAAATGGAGTTTTCGAGCACGATAAATATTAAAAAGCCTAGTTGGTTTTACGATGAATTAAAAAAATCAGTTTTTTCAAATACAGACATTAACCAATTTTGTGGAAAAATTACTTCTTTCCAAAAAAAAAAAAATGTTTGGAAATATAGCTTTTTTTTTTTTTTTTTTTTTTTTGCTTTTGTGGAGAAAAAAATACTCCCCCCCCCCCCAAAAAAAAAAAAAATATGCTTTGAAAAATAGCTTTTATTTTCAAAATAGACATTTTTAATTTTTTTTCAGCGAATGACACAAAATGTATATCGTGTAGTCGTTTTATAATACCCTCTCATACCCAAAATAAAACAATCAAATGTGTACAAATGCAGGATTGTCAAAACTTCAGAGATGGTGTTAAATTGAATCCCTAATAAGGCAATATGTTATGAAGAAATTTATTAAAGTAAGTAATCTAAATACTGCATGTCAACTACCTTCCCAAGTGGGTGTAGCCCCCCTCCCCAATTTCCGTTCCCCCAAATCTTCATAGTTTGTGAAATTAAATAATGCATCGTTTGTATTAAAAGACCTCTTAGAACCGTAATTCTTCTTAAAGAGTGTCTAAATCGTTTTCAAATCGGTAAAGTCGCTTTATTTTATGTTTACGTCCGAACGTACGCCTACCCATGAGTAGACGAGTAGAAATGAGTAGAAATTTTAGCCTAACTTTAGTCCGGTGTAAGGATACGCTATTTAATAAAACGCAAATCTTTGTGCTAGTCCCGACTTTACGCCAGCGTAGCTCTACGACTGGGCGTACGACCTTTGATGAAACGGGCCCCAGGATTTTTATTGCTCGGATTAGAAACCCTAGAAGACTTCGTTTATATATTTTCTGCGTGGACCTCAGGGTCCACGCAAATATGAATCTAGCTACCAGAGCTGTTTAGCAAATGAAGTAAACGTAGACCAAGATTTTAGTTGGTTTTTAAATCTTGCTTGCTTTAATAAATTGGTAGAAGAATATACCAGTCTAAAATTGCTACCAAATTTTTAGTTTATTTTAGAAACTTATTACAGGAAAAATTGCTAAAATGTATTTGGTTGGACCTACATGTACGAAACCACTGGAAATTTGGATTTATTCCAGTGGCCACTGTTTTTGTGACCACCTCTCATATACTACTGAATTATTCTACTGAAGCAATGGTGACCAAGAATATATTGTTTTACATTTAAAAATTTGGAAGGGAAACAGGTGCATGGTTTGTATAGATCACTTATAGTGAGTTATATGTTTATGTCAAAAATCCTTGACTTTAACATTTGTATTTTTACGTGTTGTGATTCATAATTTAAAAAATTAAAAGACATTATCTGTGAAAAAAAAAAAAAAAGATTCCTGAGAGAATATCACGTTTTCATCTCCTTTTAGGGGTCCCGTGGTTTAAGACGTTCAGTTTTTAGTTATCGTGATGCAGTTTAAAGTCGACTTAGCATCTTGACATCAAAGTAGTTTTATTTTTTGCGCATTATGAATGTTAATTTTGATAATATAGCTGAAGTTTTATTGTCGAATGGAAATCAGGAAAAAAATTTGACTGGTGCGAGCATGGTTGGATACTGGTATTTCCAATGTAAACGGTACATTCAAGGAGCACGATGAATAGGATTTGGCTTCTATTAACAGAAAATTATACAATGATGTAACCCACCATGATGATACCCAAGATCCGTTACACGGGAAAGCAATTTTATTACCAAAAAATACTGAATATCATGTATTGAGAACATTTCTCCGGACGTTTACACGATACATTAGGTTCTCGTTTAGAGTATTATCTCAAATATTCCCTAATACCAAATACAAACAAAAGAGATGTTATTTTGTTTAATATTTACTTGGAAGATCACAATCTGGCGGATAATGCACTGGGTAGGTCACAAGTGTATTAACGTCACCAATTATCAATCAAATTCAGTCAATCATCGATGATCTACTGTTAATTTTGAGGAAACAAGTATATTTTCTAAACGAATATATGCAGATCATGTTCTTTATTCGTATAAAAATTCCTAATATATGAACACTTTTCTTGTAGCATGCATAGATTTTTCAGTTTACTAGCATTGCAGAAATGAACCACTGGAATTCACGTTTAAGTATTTCTGTATCATTCAGCAAAATTGATGGTCTCCCTTGTTGGAAATGACGACCAAGTAGATTTATAGCGATTTCAAATTCACAGTATCAAATGGTTACATACAAAGAAACAAAAGACATGCCATGTTTACAAATATATAACAGCAGAAACCGCAAGGTTAACAAGTTACAATTCTATGTATTCATGTAAATAATAATATTTTCCGTAAACTTGAGAGAAAATGGACAAACAAGGCGAACAAAATGCGTATTGTGCGAGAAATAAGAAAACGATAAATCTCAATTAGGGGAAATTTTCTGTGATATTTCATTTAACTTAATGTATACTCTATCTAAAATCACCACAATTTGCAATAATCTCACAGAGATTGAAATTATTCGTTTAGGAAATAGCATACACACACCAAAGAAGTTAAAAATGGTCATCTCTTCATACTATAATACAATTTTCCGTATATTTGAAAGATTATATTTAAAGTATGCGGGAAGGTATACACTTTTCGGTTGATAAAAACATGGAGCAAAGACCCATGCACTTTTATGACACAATATTCATGTTTTTCCGAGAACTAGTTTAGTTCATTTAGTCAAGGGTCATATCACAAACATGATTTAAATACCAATAGACCTATTTGTCATGTAAGCTGTATAGTGCAGTGGTTAACGTTTGTCTCGAAGGAAAAATTGACACACAGGATTTTTATTGACTGGGTTAATTAGAGACCCTAGAATACATCGCTTATATATTTTCTGAGTGGACCTCAGGGTCCACCAAATTTGAATCTAGCTACCAGAGCTGTTTTGCTAATGAACTACACGTAGACCAAGATTTTATTTGGTTCTTAAATAACTTTGTAGAAGAATATACCAGTCTAAAATTGCTACCAAATTTTAACAGTTAACTTTAGAATTTTATTCGAATAAAGTACGGGAAAAATTATTTTAAAAGTATTTGCTTTTAATCTTAGGACCACATAACCACTGGATATTTGGATTTATTCCAGTGGTCAATGTTTTTGTGACCATCTCTAATTTATTACTGAATTATTTTACTGAAGCAATGGTGACCAAGAATATATTGTTTAATTTGTTCTTGAATTTTTTATTCTTACAATTAAACGTTCTATGTGTCATAAATTTAATTTTCTAAAGAACTTCATGTTTTCATCAAAGCAGTTTTATTTTTTACATATTATAAATGTTAATTTCGATAATAGCTCAAGTTTTATTGTAGAAATCAGAAAAAATAGACAGGTGCGAGAATAAGCTTTTAGGTATTAGTATTTCCAATGTAAAAGACACATTCAGGAGTACGATGAATACGATTTGGCTTCTATTAACAGAAATCTATACAATGATGTAACCCACCTTGATCCGTTATACGGGAAAACAATTTTATTACCAAATAATACTGAATAACCAGTACTGAAAACATTTTTCCGGAGTTTTACATTACACTGGTTTCTTGTTTAGTATATAATCTCATATAACAAAAGGTACTGTGAGCAGTAAGCTCAAAAGATGATCCCCCCGCTCTATATGAGTATAATGGCGAAGTACATTTTTTTGTTATGGAAAAGCCGAAATATCTGTCTGATTATTAAAACATAAAGTAGAGGTGAACAATTACACTATGCAATAAAGATACTGTGAAAGTATCATTAAATTTTATTCAGTGGTGTAGGAGGAGTTGTGGATAAGAATGGGTAGCCCCGATAATATAGAAAGAATGGCAGTGTCCAAGTTTTGCTGAGAAACCAGAAATATGTGTTCGATCAAAAAGTAAAATAGGAGATTACAATGGCATTATATAATAAAGAAAATTGTGAATGACAGTCCATATTACCTGTAAAAAGGAATTTTTGTTTCACGGGGGGGGGGGGGGGGGAGAGAGAGATGTTTTAAAATTATTTTCCGTTTTCCGTTGATTTCTATAGTGAAAAACACGTTTTACCCAAATTATAGAGTTATCGCTCTTTGTTTTCCCAAAGAAGTAATGTTTTATGAAAATTCATATAAATATCTATATAAATATGAAAAATCATTCAAATGTGTTAACTTTTGAAAATTGACTTGGAGGTAGGCGGGAGAACAATGTTATCGCTCGCAGTTCTTCACAATTTCAATGGTTGCATACAAAGAAACTAAGAAAAATGCAAGGCGAACAAGTACCGATTCTAGATCAAAGTGGTTTTTAATTGTAAGGTTGTAAGGTTTTATAAAGGTTAATAAAGAAAGGTGTGAAACGATAATGTGATGGTATCCTTTTCTCATCACCCCTCTCTTCTTTCCTCCTCACTTCCCCTGGTCTCCTTCCCTTTTTCCTTATTTGTCCACTTCCTCACCTCCCAATTCTTCTATACCTTCTACCCCTCAACCTACCTAGATACATACACGTACCCATATAAGGATTAGATAAATACACGCACCCATATTAGGATTAGATACATACACGTACCCATATAAGGATTAGATAAATACACGCACCCATATTAGGATTAGATACATACAGTACCCATATAAGGATTAGGTAAATACACGTACCCATATTAGGATTAGATACATACACGTACCCATATTGGGATAAGATATATACACGTACCCATATTGTGATTAGATACATACAAGTACCCATATTAGGATTAGATACATACAAGTACCCATATTAGGATTAGATACATACACGTACCCATATTTGGATTAGATACATACACGTACCCATATTAGAATTAGATACATACACGTTCCCATATTAGGATTAGATACCTTTATGTACCCATATTAGGTTTAGATACATACAGGTACCCATATTAGGATAAGATACATACACGAACCCATATTGGGATAAGATACATACACGTACCCATATTAGGATTAGATACCTTTATGTACCCATATTAGGTTTAGATACATACAGGTACCCATATTAGGATAAGATACATACACGAACCCATATTGGGATAAGATACATACACGTACCCATATTAGGATTAGATACATACACGTACCCATATAAGGTTTAGATACACACGTACCCATATTAGGATTAGATACATACTACCCATATTGGGATTAGATACATATACGTACCCATATTAGGATTAGATACATACATGTACCCCAATTAGGATTAGATACCTTTATGTACCCATATTAGGATTAGATACATACAGGTACTTATATTAGGATTAGATACATTCACGTACCCATATTAGGATTAGATACATAAACGTACCATATTAAGATAAGATATAAATTTGACCCATTTTAGGATTAGATACATACACATACCATAGGCGTTGGAAGCAAATTAAAAGGGGGGCTAATTGAAAGGGGGGGGGGGGCTAAACCAACAAAAAAGGTAAGCCCCAAATTTTAATGCCTTTATTATGTCCATCTTTGCAAAAAATTGGGGGGCTAAGCCCCCCTATTCCCCTCTCCGGTTCCGACGCCTATGCGTACCCATATTAGGATTAGATACATACACGTACCCATAGTAGTATTAGATACATACACGTACCCATATTAGGATTATTAAGAAAAATAGATTGTTATGATTATGAGGATATGAATATGTTGTGATTTTTTTCCCAAATGAACATTCTTTCTTCGTGTGTGTGTGTGTGTGTGTGTGTGTGTATGTGTGTTGGAAGTTTTATATCTGTACTTTTCTTCTCTATTTATTATTTAACATCATATTGTCGGTGTATTATTTCTACAGAATTACTACACGATTAGACCACAATTATTTTATGACAAATTTTCGACAAATGAACCTTTGTTTCGTGTCAGTAGGAATTACGATTTTTATTGAATTAACGACAATTAACAAGTTTACGACTGTTTTAACCGCGAGATTCTAAATTCATTTAAGTGGTAAACCGCAGATAAATGCATCATGCTGCGTTCTCTTGAGGCATAATTGATCAAAGGCATGTGTGAAATATTGTCAACATAAATTGCAAAATTTTTGAGGGAGGAAATACTTTCAAACAGATAAGTTATACGTTCTATTCTAAAGTTTGAAATCAAGAAAAACAAGATGTGTTTGTGAAACACTGATGCCCCCGTATGGCAACTTATAGCAAAGGTTAAACTTTCTCTAACGCAAATCAAATATGTTGGTACCCAAAGTAAGGTCTTGTCTCGAGAAATAAACCTGTGAAATATGAAAGCCCTAGCAGCAACCATTGAATAGATATGGAAAAGGTTAAAGTTTTTCAAAAGTATGTCAAACATCAAGGTCAAAGTCAAATGGTCAAAATTAATCAAGGAAAGGCCTTCTCCCAAGAAATACACAGGTGAAAAATGAAAGATAAAGCACCAATCGTTCAAACGTTATGACCAAGGTTAAAGTTTTCCAAAAGTAGGTCAAACTTCAAGGTCAAGGTCAAAGGGTCAAAGTTGTTGGTATCCAAAGAAAGGACTTGTCACAAGGATTACATATGTAAAGTATGAAAACCCTAGCACCAACCATTCAAATGTTATGGCCAAGGTTAAAGTTTTTCAAAAGAAGGTCAAACTCCAAGGTCAAAGGGTCAAAGTTATTGGTATCCAAAGGAAGGTCTTCTCACAAGGATTACACATGTGAAGTACGAAAACCCTAGAATCAACCGTTCAAAAGTTAAGGCCAAGGTAAAAGTTTTCCAAAAGTAGGTCAAACTCCAAGGTCAAAGTCAAAGGGTCAAAGTTGTTGGTATCCAAAGGAAGGTCTTGTCACAAGGATGAGAAATGTGAATATAAAATCCCTAGCACCAATTGTTCAGAAGTTATGGCGAAGGTTAAAGTTTTCCAAAAGTAGGTCAAACTCCAAGGTCAAGGTCAAAGGGTCAAAGTTGTTGGTATCAAGAGAAAGGTCTTGTCATAAGAATTACAGATGTGAAGCGTGAAAGCCGTAGCACCAACCGTACAAAAGTTATGGCCAAGGTTAATCTTTTTTTTAAAAGTAGGTCAAACTCCTAGGTCAAGGACAAAAGGTCAAAGCTGTTGGTATCCAAAGGAAGGTCTTGTCACAAGAATTACACATGTGAAGTATGAAAGCCCTATCTCCAATTGTTCAAAAGTTATGGCCAAGGTTAATGTTTGGTAAAATTTTGCAAAACTGGGTCAAACTCCAAGGTCAAAAGGTCAAATATGGTGGTACCCAAAGAAAGGTCTTGTCACAAGGAATACACATGTGAAATATGAAAGCCGCCATAGCTCCAACCAATCAAAAGTTATGGGCAAGGTTAAAGGTTTTGCGGACAAACAGACAGACAGACAGACGGACAGGGCAAAAACTATATACCCCCGAATCTTCGATAAGGAGGCATAAAAATTCTGTCTCTCTACCAATCAACCCCCCCCCCAATATTTATTGATATCATTTGCCTATGAGCTTACTTAGATGCCGATGAAGAAAGATAATCTACAGTGTAGAATAAATTTGTGGTCATTCCATGCTTAAAACAAGATGTGTTTGTGAAACACTGATGCCCCCGTATGGCAACTTATAGCAAAGGTTAAACTTTCTCAAATGCAAATCAAATATGATGGTACTCAAAGTAAAGTCTTGTACCGAGGAATATACCTGTGAAATATGAAAGTCCTAGCAGCAACCATTGAAAAGATAGGGAAAAGGTTAAAGTTTTTCAAAAGTAGGTCAAACTCTAATTCCACGGTCAAAGAGTCAAAGTTGTTGGTATCCAAAGGAAGGTCTTGTCACAAAGATTGCATATATGAAGTATGAAAGCCCTAGAAGCAACTGTTCAAAAGAAATGGCCAAGGTTCAAGTTTTTTTTCAAAATTAGGTCAAACTCCAAGGTCAAGGTCAAAGGGTCAAAGTTGTTGGTATCCAAAGAAAGGACTTGTCACAAGGATTACACATGTGAAGTATGAAAGCCCTAGCACCAACCGTTCAAAAGTTATAGCCAATGTTAAAGTTCTTCAAAAGTAGGTCAAACACCAAGGTCAAGGTCAAAGGGTCAAAGTTGTTGGTATCCAAAGGAAGGTCGTGTCACAAAGATTGCACATGTGAAGTATGAAAGCCCTAGCACCAACCGTTCAGAAGTTATAGCCAATGTTGAAGTTTTTCAAAAGTAGGTCAAACTCCAGGGTCAAGGTCAAAGGGTCAAAGTTGTTGGTATTCAAAGAAAGGCCTTGTCACAAGGATTACACATGTAAAGATTGAAAGCTCTAGCTCCAACCGTTCAAACGTTATGACCAATGTTAATTTTGGGTAAAATTTTGTAAAACTGGGTCAAACTCCAAGGTCAAGGTCAAAAGGTCAAATATGATGATACCCAAACAAAGGTCTTATCACAGGGATGATACAAGTGAAATATGAAAGCTATAACTTCAACCAATCAAAAGTTATGAGCAATCTTAAAGGTTTTGCGGACAAACAGACAAACAGACAGACAGGCGGACATGGCAAAGACTATATACCCCCGAATCTTCGATACGGGAGCATAAAAAATATTCTAACAAGAGGAATGTTAAAACAAACAATGTATGTTAAGCAGTTCATCACTTTTTTTTCTCCTAACATGATCAAAACACATCCTTTGATATCAATGTCATTTATTAACAAGAGTATGAGCAATTAGTGAACGTATGGAAAATCAATTAATATTATTATCTTAAAATATATCAAGGGATAAAATTCCGCCATAAAGTTATTTAAAAAATAATATCGTATAGGAGTTGATTTATAAAATTGTATTCTTAATTATGCGATATTTCACAACAGTTCTTCGAAATGGAAATGTTTTCCGGGACATAAATTTTGGAGCCGTTGGTGAGCAGATGATACGGACCGCCACAGAGTCAAGTTTAAAATCGTTAAACAAACGACTTCCTGTAGAATTTTCATAATTTCCAAATTTGTCTCATTTTTTTGAAGTTTTGCATAAATATCAATGGAATATTTTATACAGGATTACACTGTCGCTGTTTACTGCTACTGATAGCTCCAGAATGCATGTCATTGTCTCGCTGCCGCCGCCAGCTGTTGAATGCTACTGCTAAATATCGAATACAAATACTGAAATGCATATGCTTATTCCCATCCCCACCCAATGACCCCCCCCCAAAAAAAAAAATAGGAGGGGTGCTCATTCTACTTAAATGAAAGCATCTATTCTTCAATGACAAAAAGTATATTTTACCGTTTAAACACAAGGAAGCAATCAGAAGTGTTGTAAGAATAGTCCTAAGGTCTTAGGATGGTCCTAAGATAGCTCTTAAGACAGACATAGAAGCTCTCTTAAGACTGTTCAAACTAGGATAGACTTTGAAGATTCTTAAGTTTTTAAAGTAATTCTTAAATATTGTAACATTGCATATTCTCTTTCTTATTTGGTGAATCAATAAAAAGGACCTCTCTCTCTCTCTCTCTCAATAATGAAGAAAATATGAGAACATTAAGCATATTGGAAAACTGAGAAAAAGTTTTAAAAGTTTTAGTTGGTACGGATATCCCATTTCAATAAAACTTGCTAATTAGATAAGTAATTTGATTTACACACTAACAAATAAAGGGAAATTTTTTTCTTAGCTATAGAGAGTGGTGTATAACGTATCTTGGGTACTGTCTCGCTATTAAGCTAGCTTTTCTAGTAATGGAGAAGAATCTCCCTCCATTTTGTAGAGTTACATGTAATAAAGCTACAGCAGACATGCATGAATAGCACTTGGATGGGTGAGAGCTTCATGTTACAGTATAACGTGAAAAAATGATATCTCATGCTGATTAGCATTCTTACGTGATCTTCAATTGAATAATGACCACTATAGCTATAACTTTAGACTTCAACGTACAATGTATATATTAAGGGAGCAGACTGGGGTTTTATTCTGTAAAAACTACTATAGAGAAACTCTTTATTTTTTTACCATATATACCTTACATTAATTTCGGTATACATGCCAAGTTTAGTGAAAATCTACCGTCTGGTTAGTTTTAGGGACCATCTCAAAATACATGTACACTTCTATAGGATTATATAGAAAAATACCATTTTTTCGCACTTCGGAGCAAATTATACAAATGCTACCATAGACTTTTTGCTCAAATTATATTATTTGATGGGTAATACAATATTGTACATTTTGTGCAAGAAACACAAAATTCTACCGTCTTGTTTCCAGAGAGGGCATCTCAAAATGTCAAAATTCATGATATTTTCCTGTTTTTATGGAGTATAACAAAACATGACAGATACCACAGATTTACATAAAAAATAAATAAAAATAATTGTTAGATCCTCAATTTCCTATGCTTGGAATTTCAAGAGCATGTATTTCATACCTTTTATTTTATGGCATAATCAATGACCCCACTTAAAGAAATTCGGTCATTCATAACGTCAGAAACAAACTATTACGACGTCCATCTACCCATCATTTGAAAAATCGTTTAAAAAATCAGTTATTTAAAAACGTAATAAGATTTTTCAACCTGAGATTTCCTAAATTTGTTAATTTTTATAAATTATGTAAAAATAGTTGCTTTAAAGAGTAAATACGCTTTATTTTACTATGCTGCGCGAAGTATTGCGCAATGAAAACCCCAGTCGGCCCCCTTAAATCAGTGAGCCGTTAAAGAAATCCTAACGATGTGCGGATCTAAAGGGGGGTCGGGGGTCCGGACCCCCCCCCCCTTGGAATTTGCAGAGTTATTAAAAGTATATACTGAAGCAAATAAAAACTGACTTTGAACCCCCCCCCCCTGGAAAACGTGGACCCCACCACCATCACCACCACCACGAAATAGGTGTTATTTTCACGAGTAGGAAAGGTATTTTTTGTTTTTGCTTGTCAAGAATTTTCTGCGTTTGATACCGTTTAGGGAAGGAGTTTTGTTTTTTTTTTTCTTTTGGCTTGTCAAGAAAATTCTGAGTGGGAAATTTTTTGAGCCCTGGAAAAAATCCCTGGATCCGCGCCCGCTAACTTCTTCGAAATGAAATTACAAATACTTCCGGACGTTTTACCAATCACCCTGACCAGACTGTACCATGACGTCACTGCTTTGACAGCTAGAAGTATCTCAAGCCTTCATGCATTACGTTACACAGCCAGGACGGACAAACTGAGTTTACTTTTATTTTCAATGTAGTAAAGTGGCCAACATCGACGTCTGGAAAGTACCTTAGAACTCTAGTATACCGTTTGTGAAGCCCTCCATCCCCTATCCCTCATGAGTAAACCTCCCCCTTGAAAATTAGGGGTTTTCTTATTTTCTCTGTACATATCTTTGGTTTGAACCCCCTCTCTCCCCAAAGAGGCTAACGGTTATTTCCCCTTTTCTTTTTACTTTTGGACAGAAGAAATATCCCTCAACCTTTCATTTCCGGTAAAATAATTTCTAAATAATGATATCAACATGATCAACTGATTCTTACTTTTTTGTTCCATTACATTAATCATAATACAATATAAGTATTCAACTTTAAATAATGTTATTCCAAACATTTTAGAAGATAATTCATAAAATACCGTAAATTAACAAAAAATATACTGTTTATCTAATAAAAATGTCTATTAGCATTTATGAAAAGGGGAATAACTCAGTTTTCTTTTTCACCTTGGAAAAATAGAAAATTGAGTTATTTCCCTTTTTAATGTCAATAAAATTGATCAATGTGGCAGTTTTTGACTTGATGCGGCGGTGCCTGAGACACTATTGATTGTTTTTTTTTTTGGACCTAATCTTTGGAATGATAACAAATACTCATCCTCGCAAGCCAGGGGTCCTGGGTCAACACGTTGCCATTGGACCCCTGGCATATTTCATTCAATATTTGTGGACTGACTATAGCGACGTCTTTCGGAAAAATTACAAATCTTGATTGTTTTTCTTATCTCTCAACCAATCACATTAAGCCATTCTATGATAAACAACTTGTAACATGTACATTTGAGGTGTCAACTGAATCTTTGTCTAACTATAAATGAAAGCTTTAATTTGATTGGTGCTTCTCAATGAGAGAAGCAAGCCCACGAATATTGAATGAAATATGCCAGGGGTCCAACGGCAACGTGTTGACTCAGGACCCCTGGCTTGCGAGGATGACAAATACTGGTTGAACTAATTTTCTTCAAAAATATTTTATTGCAAATTAATCATTTTGTTGTTTACAAAATAAAGAACTTCCCTAATATATTCTGTGTTTTCAACACAATGCATAATAAGAGTATTACATTAAGTATTACTGAATAATTTTTTTTTTTAAAGATACAAGTAAAATATGCATAATTATCACAGTTTGATAGGAGAATACTTTGTTTCCTAAAATTGCTTATAGACAAGGCACTTTTCTGACTTTTTTGTATAACAGTATCACAGATATTTTAAAACCACTTTCAAAACAGCACTATAATGTCTTGCTCAGTGCGAGTACATGTTCTATTAAATCATTCATACAAATGTCTACTTCTGTAAAGCTTCAGAATATTTATGTCCAGTACACACATGCACACACTTGTTTTCAGTATTTAAGTTTTACCCAATATTCATGAGCCAAACCAATTCTTTTTCTGCGTGAAAATTTACATGTACATTTTATAAGTGAAAGCTAGCTATAATTTTACTCTGGAAGACATGAAACATCCTTCAGAGAGAATGTGTGTATACATTCCTTGAAAAAAACTGCACACCACATAAGCAGGAATTTTATATTATATATGGTATAATTGCTGGATTCAAAAAGGAATGTCATACATTACTTTCAATTTTTGTCTCTAATTTCCAACAAGTAGGTTTCTTATTTCTATTTCATAACATTTAGTCACTTAAATACAATGAGACAATGGAATTTTCATAAAAAATAATGTTTTAACAATGTAACATTATATCTAGCATGAACAATAACTAACAAAAATAAGAAACAGGAACCTGGAATGGTCAAATGGTTGACAATGTAACATATGATGTATCTTTTTAAAAAAAAATATCATTTTTTCAGTCCTCACAATACATGAAGAAATATAACGATGACAATTTCAGCTTTCTTAAACCTGAACACTACAGCAAAGGATATTGCAGTGAATAAATAAAAAACATTTATATATATATATATTTTTTAACTGCTGCATGAAAACTCTTCTATAACAACAAAGTTTCCAACACCAACAAAAACTCCTCATTTTCTCATAAACAATCTTCTGTAGCAACCGTGAACATCACAATAGCTCAATCCCTGTTACTCACACAAATACCATCTTTTAAATATCATGAACAAATTGCTCTGAAGGGCAATAAGTCAGCTTCTTGAGTATAAGTCACATTTCACATGAAAAATGTATCCTATTCATTGAACACCTTGAATAACTGCTACATGACAATATCACATGTATAGCCATGGATACATTATATGGCACAGTCATATAAGCATCAGGCAGATAAACATCCATTACTGGAATGTGGTCTTAATGGCATTAAATGGACATCAATTTCAGGAATATTAGCATATCAAACCATGCTACTGTTTTCCTTAAAAAATTGAAACATGGCAGACTAAGATATCATGAAACTGCCATGTGGCAAACTAAGATGTCATGAAACTGCCACAGTGTAGACTAAGACGTCAAGTTAAGATATGAAACTGCCATATGGCAGACTAAGATGTCAAGCTACTGCCACATGGCAGACTTTTTTGAGCATGAGACGTAGCACCTTGCACTGGTCCTCGAGTCTGTAACAACGAGACACAGCATCCTTCTTTCTCTCCTCCATTAAGTAGAGAGCTTCCATCAAATCAGCGTTTTCTTTGTACAAGTCCACCACCAAAATATTCCTCTTCTCACACTCAGCATACTGTAAAAATGTTATATGATGTAAATAATACATAGGCATTTGTATTTATCTTAGAATTTCATGAATCTACTCCTGTGTACATGTATATACTTACATGAGCATTAATTTTCTCAAGCTGTTCATCCAACATCTTTTCAGTCAGCTTGAGTTTCCTAGTCAAGTTTGCCTTTTCTTCTTCAAAACTCTGGATTAGTCTCTTCCTCTCATCCTCCTTAACTATAAGCAAATTGACATGTTAAAAAAATTATCAAAACAAAGCATTACCTTGCAAACTTTAACTTCCACTACCAAATGATGTAGTTATCTAAAAAAGATTTTAAACAGGTATGCTGCTAATAGAAAATTTTTCTGTGAAGCAATTATTCAAAAGCAAATTTTGAAATGAGGTGGAGAACAGTTTCTGACAAAGCTTTGTATTAAACAAAATGCTGGCCTTCATACTATCTTAGGCATAATAAAAGAGTCTTTCACTCCATGGTGATGAATACATGACGTTTCAATAGTACATGGGCTACAAAATACTCAAGTTTGACTTTAAAAATATAGTTCAAAATCTCGTATTTCAATTTTGTAAACAGGACATTGATGCGTAAGGGCCATACCACAGGTAATAGTAAGAAGAGGCTTAGGTTTAAATAATTCTAAACAAAAAAAGCCTTTTAAATGATGTGATTAACACTATCTCATTCCCCATGACCTTGGACAAATGGCTTAGAGGCAAGAACATGGTTTAAATCAGTTAATGGACAATGATATATCCTAATGGTTGAATTAATTTAACTGAGGTTAACTAAGCTGGAGTCATGCCATGGCTTTCTGGGGGAAAAAAAAGGGGGGTGGGGTGAATATGTAAATCAATCCTTCATTTTACTCTTTACCTCTGAACTTTCGACACTTCTCATTTTCCTTGTTATCCATGAGTTCCTGTAGCTCTCTGAGCTGTCTCTGTTGATCCACCAGATCAATCTGTAGCTTGGTAAAGTTCTCGATGTCGACGGGACTACTGGGGCGACCTTTGACATACTGAGCATGCTGGGATTGGAACTTAGCTAGGTCACTAGTTGCTTCCTCCAACTGATATAAAAAAACATAGAAATATCATTAAAATACTGTTTGAACTTCCAATCTGACAATTATACTTAATTACTTACATTATGCCATGACGTCATAATTAACTTTGCTAATGCGTAAATTAATATTAGCGCTTCTTGACGTCACAGTAAGAATGTTGATTTTGTATTTATGTATAACTAAGCAAAATACTGTCAAACTCCTGAAGATTGAAAATGAAACCTGTAGAGTTTATTTCGGTGTTGTGTTTTATTTTATAGATGACTATGTGTGTGGATTCATACTATATATATACTATATATATATATATATATATATATATATATATATGGAAATAACTTTTGTAATAAGATGTTATCACAGTATAATATAGTGTAAGAGTTATTACATGTATTATATAAAGGGGAGCAACTCTACACATAAGACTTGGCGGTATATACACACCATCTGAGTGACTTTCCTGAGTTCCTCCTCTAGTCTTCCCTTCTCTAACTGTAGAGCCTGCATCTTCTCCTGAATCACAGATTACAAACATATCAGTACAAACAATCATAATAAACATGAAGTGTGCTAAAATGACAAATGCTTCATCTTTTACAGACTGTTTTTAAACAATGTAGTAAATGGTTTGTGTGCTTGTTGTTGTTGTTGTTGGGGGGGGGGGGGGGGGGGGGGGAGAAGACAGGTTTCAGCTTGTTATGTATGAGGCTGAGATCAGACTGGCATTGTCAAGGACCTGGAAAGAGTCTTCCGTGTGAAAGGGTAGTATTTGAATGCAATATTAAACAACTTTGGTTATCATAACTGTGATTGAGAGTTCGGAATTGAATTTCATACCATGGTGGTTTTAAATTTTTGGGAGCAATGTTTTGAAGCAAGGTACATGTTCCAAAAAAAGTTTTAACCGACTACTTACAATTAAACATTCTGTAATGAAGAACAATTTATCAAACAAAATATTTTTGGGAGGTTAAATGTATATACTGGCCTCAAGTATTTATGTACATTCCGAGAACAAAAATGAGTTCATTTGATATTCAATAAACACAAATACATGAATTTTTCTCAGAAATAAAAATCTGATTGTATCTATACTGACCCTTTCTTTGTAGAGATGATTGGCAGACTCGTCAGTTTCATGAGCATTTAGACTGTCCATCTTCTCGGCTAATTTCTTGTTTGATTCGTGGCTGTTATTGTTATGCTCAGGCTGAAAAAGTATTTTCATAAATAGCTTATAATTTAGAAGAAGATTGCATTTGGCCCTTATCATATCAAAACTATTACTAGTATTAATTGTCCATTATTTGAAAATGCATCAAAGTTGTACGTTAAAAAAAAAACAAACAAAATTCTTCAAGCACTTAGACGTTAATTCATCAAAAAATTGATTTGTATATTTACAAATACATTACAAAAGATAACATTTCTTAAATTGAGAAACAATTGACATGTTTTACTAGGAAATGGACAAAGAAAATAAATAATTGCAGAAATATGCACATGTACAATAGGACCACATCTATAAAACTGGATCATCAGTCAAAAATTACCTCACAACCTAATTACATACATGTAGCTTATGTCTAATTCAGTTAATCATAACGACGAGTATCTAATTATAAACAAAGACTTTAATTGATATTATTATGAAAAATGTATGTATAGCTAAAACAGAAATAAATTGCATGCTAGGATATATAGCACAAACACAGGAGAAAGCACCATACTGATACAAAATTAAAGAATTAAGACACATAAAGCAAAATACAATGGTTTTCTTCTTTTCATGACATTTGGATAAAAGAGGAGAGAAGAAGATAAGAGATTAAGGATTAGACTAGAAACAAGATTCAAGTATGTTGAACAATAAGTCTGCAATCAGCTTAGCTTGTTCTAGTAGGCACATTCTGTATATGGTTTGGAAGATGAGCTATAATTCTGAGCACTAAGGAAACCAATTAGATGCAAATTAAAAGAAGCTCTATGGATAAACTCAGCTGATACATATGCAAGCTAGCTGTGAATGAGCTGTATGACCAGGGACGATTCATGATTGAAGGGTACCTTGGGGTGAGCGAGTTTATCGACCTGATCATCCACCCGAGTCAGTTTGTGCTGAGCTGATGACAAAGTTTCCTCAAGAAATGTGTTCCGTTCTTGTAATTTGTCAATCACATGCTTCAGTTAAGGGAAGTTAAAGAAATGGTGACATTAGAATGGAATACTTTAACAACATGTCAGATATTTTGCCAAAGAAATGGGAAAGTTACTCTTTTCATTCTAAAAACTCAAGATTAATTTATATTAATTATTGGTGTAAACCATTTTCTTCAATTTGTTTATAACCCTTCTCCTAAACTTGTTTATTTAATGAAGTCATGCCGATACCTGTGCATGAGCTGGTATAACAGTGGTCTGGAACTGTTTCAGTTCAAACTTCAGTTTACGACTTTCTTCAAGAAGAGACATATTTTCCTCCTCTAAAGAAGTAACTTTTCCCTTGAGAGAGAAACAATGCACAGCATTAAAAGTGAGTTCACTTTTCAGATGATGTATTCTGAGATTTAATCTGAATCACTACTGTTACAAATTTTCAATGAATTGTTTGTTTTACCTGTAAATCAGATATTTGTCTTGCCTCTCTCTGCATCTCTGACATTTCCTTTTGTAATTTTTCAAGTGATTTCTCTAAAAGTTTCTTTTCTCTATTAACAGCATCTAATGTTGCCTTTGTACAACAAAAGTATTGTATTAGAATGACAATAGGGTTTCATGCTTTTCAGAATAAGTGACTGATGAGTAAAGTTATGTGCAAATAAACAACAAATTTAGGATAGCACACCAGTTTGAAAAACAGTTATCTTATCACAACAAACTTGGACACAAATTTTATAATCATAGCTAAATCATCATACATGCTTTGAGAACATTCTGCACGACTATTAGTCAAACATTTCAACTTGAGTAACATTAAGATATTCAGAAGAATAGGGTGACAACAGTTACAGTTGACACAACACACAAATATTTCACATCACATCACACTACCCATACCTTCTGTTTTCCTGCTTCCTTTGATGCCTGAACTAGTTCAACCCTTACAGCCTTCACAGCACTTGCCTTCTCTTCATCTATCTCTGATATCCGAGTTTCCATGGCAGCTTTAGTCATCTGTAGGGCCTTCTGGAGCTCAGATTGAGCTTTCTCAGCCTAGAATTTCAAAAAGATGATAATATGTTCTTAAATAAAAATAAATTCCCATATACACTATTTATTATTCTTGCTTACACTTCTTTGTTTAATGAAAGCAATCTTGACAAAGCTTTTCTGATAAGTTTGATTGCATGTCCACTTAAATAATGTTGGAGGAGATTTCATTGATTCATTCTACAGGTTTAGAGTTGTTTTATCCCAGGTTCACATATACAAACCAATTTTTTGTCCTTCTGTAGAGCTGTAATTGTCCTATTGAGTTCCTCCACTTTTTTGCTTGGTTTGGACTCCTTATTGAATTCCTTATACACTGTGTCTAGCTCCTGTTGTAACACATTTATCTGTTGCATCAGCTGTTTTCTCTCCTGGTTGTAGGTTTCTTGTAGTTTCTCCATCTGACTCACATATTCATCCTAAGCAACAAAACCATGTTCAATATTTAATTACAGGCTCTTTCTCACAGTAATATTTCTTACATAAATAGATTCCCTCTAAGTTTATGTTTTAAGAAAGACCTTCTCTCCTTATAGATAAGACAGAAACCTTGGATTTAAATACACAGGACATGTTTTGTGCATAAACTATGTCCCTGATATAAAACTGTATAATTACATATTGAATATCTTTTTACGTGGAATATCTTTTTACATGCAAAACTGCAAACTCTGGAACAGTGACTTCTGATACATAATGTATGATAAATATGAATGACAAAAATTACAAACTGATCTGAGATGAATGTTACACAGTAAATGTAAAACAATCATTTCATTCCAACCATTCTAGTCCACGACATTAGTAGTAATGTTGATTTGACAATGCATCTAAATGATTCCATGAAAATTGACTTAATGGACTGATGACTGAATTTTAAGCTGTAACTGACAGTGTCACACTGTGCACTACACACTTAGTAACATCACCTGCTTTGCCATTCTTCTCTGCCTTTCTTTGTGTCTCTAATAGTAAATGCATTCCGTGAAAAAAAACAAAGTCTGGAATTACAAGGCAGCCAACTCAAATCCAGTGTCATGACCTTTGAACTTATGACCTTACCTTTAGCTCCTCCCTGATGGCACATGCCAGCTCTTCCTCTAGTCCTTCTTTTTCCTCTTCATATTTCCTTGACATAGCCTCTCTTTCAGATTCCATCTTGTCCTCCAGATTGTGAAGCTGCTGTCTTAAAAACTGCACCTGCTCTTCATATTTCTTCACCAGCTCCTCCTTCTCCTTCTCATGTCCCTTATCTGTTAACAAATATTAAACTTTTTGTCAATTTCATAGTTTGAAGATGCATTTTAGAATTTTCTTTCATAATTCTCAGCGAAATTCCTTTGAATTAACATTGTGAACAGGTACTTGTGGACAGCCCCCCCCCCCCGGGTCAAAAAATATTTTATGTCTTTTTTTTCATAAACCATTCTTCTAGTACACATTTACAATGTACTCCATATGAAAAATCCAAAAAATAACGCAGAATTAACGTTTTACTAAAAAATCATACCAGCGGTATTATAAAATAGAGAAGGTAAGTCACTTCCATTTGTTAACACTGGACCCCTCTTGGATATCGGGCCTAAAATATCATATACCTACTACATGTCACCAAAATGTGTCATTATATCTTGTTTCGGTAGATATTTTTGTCTTTAATCGTGCTATTTAATTGTCCAGGCATTCCACAATAATCCGAGTATTCATCGTCAAACGTGAAAAACGCTACAAGATTGGGAAATGTCAGAGTAGAAATTACGGAAGTGATGCAAAAACGACACCTAGCGTGTAACTCTCGAGTTCCGAGTGTTATAGAATTGAGGGAAAAGCCAGAGGTCTACGAAAAAGTTCGGGAAAATTTTGATAAAGAAGTTGAAATTGATTCATTAGAATTTAATTCCGCTTAAGTTTTCGAGATGAGTGAGGGTAGTCCACTGTCCACAAGTACCTGTGACATTGTGTGAAACCATGATTTGAGAAGAATCCATTTTACAAAAGAGGCATAACTTGTGCTAAGTCATCTACAATTTTTACCAAGCTGATTTTTCTGGTGAGCAAAAACTTTCTCCATTGCCAGCCTCTCCTTCTGAAGATCCTTCATCATGGCCTCTTTTTCTGTCTCTGTTATATCCTTCTTGTGCTTTTCCAGAAGTTCATAAAAGTCGTCCCTCAGCTTTCCTTTCAGGGCCACTTCTCCCTGCAATTTTTTCTTAACATTAAGCTTTCATAAAAGTGTAGGCTAATTGCAAGAACATCAGACAACCAAAATTAACCTTAAGTTTCTCAAAAAACTGCTATACCCAATATCAGGGATGCTTCAATGTTTAGATTGCATTGGCTTTGCAGTTTTTGATATCTCAAACCCTTCTACCTACATGTACAAATACATGTATAAATCCATTTTGTCATTCTGCCAGAGTAAAAAATATCAAGGTTTCAGACTACACATACTTTGAAATATATGTAAATGATAATAAACTTGAATCTTTAATTCAGTGTGTTTAACTCTCTCAATTAAAAGACTATAACTCTTACCTGTGCAAAGATATTTTCAAAGTCTTGTAAATCTCTGCGGTATTCATTTTCTTGTTTTTGAAGTTCTTTTTCAAACTCCTCTTGAATTTTTAACTTTTCCCATTCAAACTGTTGAGACATGTCCTCTATTTTCATAGACAATTGCACCTTTTCTGTCTCTAATTTTTTTATTGCACTTTCAGTACCCATTAAAGTGGACTCGAGTTCATCTTTGAGTTCACTCTGTTCTTGCTCATACTGAGCTAAGAATTCCTCCTTCTGGAAGGCTAATTGTTCCTGCAAGTCATTTCTCTCTTGCACCATCTTCTGAATTTCCTCCAAAGAACATGCTAGTTTCACTTCCAAGTCTTTGTCTTTTTTACTTTCACTTTCCATTTGTGAGACCTGAGCCTGCAGTTCTCTTTTGTATTCCTCTTGTAAACTGAAAAATAATGTATCTCTAGAATATTTTTTAACCATGCCTTTCTATGTACATGTATCATTACATCCTTTTGAGAATCTCAGTGAATTACCTGTCAATGATTTTCTGCTTCTCCTTCTGGAAATCCTCTTCCATTGCTTTCTGTGCAGAGGAAAATTCTCTCTCTTTTTCCTCCATCTTGGTTTGAAAGTCATTCTGGAGATTTTTCTCATTTTCCTTCAAAAGTTTGTCCTGAAGAATAATAAGAAAACCATGCAGGTGTGAGACTTTATGAGATACCATTTTTCAACACTTTACACAAACTTCTGCACCAGACATTAAGTTTGACAAACCTGTTCCTTCTTAAATTTCTGTCCTAGTTCCTCCTTTTCAGATTGGTATTTTTCCTCCAGTCTAATGATCTCATTCCTGTGACTCTGTTGCAGTTCCTCCTTTTCCCCTTTGTATTTTTCCTCCAACTGTAACATTTCATTCCTGTGACTCTTCTGCAGTTCCTCCTTTTCTGTTTGGAATTTTTCCTCCAGTTGTAATATTTCATTCCTGTGGCTCTGTTCCAGGTCCTTCTTTTCCCTCTCATTGTGGATCTTCAGATCTGTTATTTCTTTCTTCAGGATCTCAATGTAGTCCCTGTCACTCTGTATGCTACTTACACCTACAGAAAAACCAGGAAGAATCAGGTCAATATATTATGATGGCAATTTACCTATATGTAAGACTTAAACATCATTTTACATTTTTTTGTGCAGTTTTATCAAAATATAATTTAACAATTTTCATTATCACAAATATGATTACAAACTATTTCACTTGAGCTTCAAGGTTAAGATGTGATCTTCAACTTACTACAACCAAACAAGAACATTTGATGGGCATACTTTTTACTTATCATTAGCAGTTTTAATTCATTGCTTACTACAAGTGTCGTCATCATCAGCGGGGGCCAAGGGGAGTCGCCTTCGGACCCTGCCTGGGTGGTTAGGGATGTGCAGACCCTCATCTTCTGAGTTCTCTGTTAACCAGAATAAGCAATACAGTTTCTTGACATTATTGAGTGAATAAGATATCATAAGATATTATCATTTAGCTTTCTTTTATATTTTCATGTTCTGTTGTTGTGACACTTCCTTGATCATTTCTCACAAAACAATGTCTTGTTTAAAAGTGTTGCTTGTTCAAAATATATATATATCAGTGAAAATAACTGCAGCATAAATATCAACTAATTTTGAGCAATTCACTTAGGCAAAGAATAAATCAAAAGTTTATATATATATCTTGAAGAATGAATAGAACGAAGTTTTTAGACAAAAAGCTAGACAGTGAGCCTCAAAAAATTGTAATAAATCTTTCAATATATAAGCAGAATTTCAAATCTTTGTGCTTTTGTCAGATACATGTAGTTTTAAAGGTTTTAACACTTATATATGGAAAAATACATCAGGTGATAGGAAATGTAGAGAATATATACAAATCTGTACACTCAGTGTATATACTGTATGTTGGTACAGAGGAGTAAACAGTGCTAGGTGGTTTGTATATACATACAAGAGAAAGCCACAACATCCCAGAGATCTGTTAGTCCACATCTATAGGTGGATGAGGACAGAGGAGAGCATTTTACCTGAGGACACAGAGGAGCGAACTCCTCGTTTGGTCTTAACATAGTCTGACAAGAAGGACCCCTCCCTGATAGGGATACGTGACCCGAAATTGGGGGTCTGGCTGCCCAAGTGCTCACTTTTATTTCGGGAGTAGATCTGTTGCTGAAGCTCCAATACTTGGGCTGTCAGTTCATCATTCATGTCCTTCAGCCTCTGAAAGATTGTTATAATAGGATAATGATATCATAATGGTATCAATTGCTTTAGAATATGAACATCATCAATAAAGAAATCACTCTGTTTTAAATACATGTATATGACAACCAAGATAAAATAAGCATATTTTTAATGTGATTATACTTGTAGTGTGTCCATGAAACAATATGAATGAAATAATACAGATTTACAGTTTATCAGCAAATTCCAAAGTTACAGTATTAGAGAAAAACTAAATATATGACAATCGTGTCTCTATTGATAGCCCTATCTAAGCTTTCCAGTAATTTTTCAACAGACCTGGTTTTCTGAGGTAGTTCTGGTGAGTTTTTCTTGGTGAGATCTCTGTTGTTCTGGGGTCATCAGGTCAGAGGCTTCATACTCCTCCCACTTTTACACAAAGGAAAGATGCATTAGCCAATAGAATTTTTCAGATCAGGGGAAAAAGGCATATTAAAACAAGAGAGCTATCAATCATGGTACCTTTTGTTGTAGTTCCACCACCCTCTCAAAATCTTTCTGTAACTTTGTGTTTAACTTTTCACTCTCTGCCAGCTTCTCGTTTGTCTCTACCAATTCTGCCTCCATTTTTTCCATATCCTGTAAAATACAAAACAGGTATACATGTAAAAACATATGCATCTCAATGAAGTTTTCCTTGAAATTTCAGTTTCTCATTTTCATCCAGTTTTTCAGATTTTGCAGGGAGTGCCTTAAGTAGAAAAAAACATGGTTATTTAATGTTTGATATTTTGATCCTCAAAATACTGAAGTGGTTGAAGCAACCAAATTATTATCACATCTCTATTTAATATTATAGTTTTTGCAAAAGAATAAATCAGGAAAATGAATAAAACTTTCTCCAAATAAAATTTTATTAATAGATGATACTGACTGAAAATTTGGAGAAAGTGGATCTCAGTAAGCCCATTACCTTCTGATTAGACATCAGCTTGAGTCTCAGTGACTTCTCTTCCCTTACCTTCTGAGTAGACATCAGCATGAGTCTCAATGACTTCTCTTCCCTCACCTTCCTTTCTGAGTAGACATCAGCCTGAGTCTCAGTGACTTCTCTTCCTTACCTTCTGAGTAGACATCAGCTTGAGTCTCAGTGACTTCTCTTCCTTACCTTCTGAGTAGACATCAGCCTGAGTCTCAGTGACTTCTCTTCCTTACCTTCTGAGTAGCCATCAGCCTGAGTCTCAGTGACTTCTCCTCCTTACCTTCTGAGTAGCCATCAGCCTGAGTCTCAGTGACTTCTCCTCCTTACCTTCTGAGTAGCCATCAGCCTGAGTCTCAGTGACTTCTCCTCCTTACCTTCTTAGTAGACATCAGCCTAAATCTCAGTGACTTCTCTTCCCTTACCTTCTGAGTAGCCATCAGCCTGAGTCTCAGTGACTTCTGTCCCTTACCTTCTGAGTAGACATCAGCCTGAGTCTCAGTGACTTCTCCTCCTTACATTCTGAGTATACATCAGCCTGAGTCTCAGTGACTTCTCCTCCTTACCTTCTGAGTAGCCATCAGCCTGAGTCTCAGTGACTTCTCTTCCTTACCTTCTGAGTAGCCATCAGCCTGAGTCTCAGTGACTTCTTTCCCTTACCTTCCTTTCTGAGTAGCCATCAGCATGAGTCTCAGTGACTTCTCTTCCCTTACCTTCTGAGTAGCCATCAGCCTGAGTCTCAGTGACTTCTCCTCCTTACCTTCTTAGTAGACATCAGCCTAAGTCTCAGTGACTTCTCTTCCCTTACCTTCTGAGTAGCCATCAGCCTGAGTCTCAGTGACTTCTGTCCCTTACCTTCTGAGTAGACATCAGCCTGAGACTCAGTGACTTCTCCTCCTTACATTCTGAGTATACATCAGCCTGAGTCTCAGTGACTTCTCCTCCTTACCTTCTGAGTAGCCATCAGCCTGAGTCTCAGTGACTTCTCTTCCTTACCTTCTGAGTAGCCATCAGCCTGAGTCTCAGTGACTTCTTTCCCTTACCTTCCTTTCTGAGTAGCCATCAGCATGAGTCTCAGTGACCTCTCTCCCTTACCTTCTGAGTAGCCATCAGCCTGAGTCTCAGTGACCTCTCTCCCTTACCTTCTGAGTAGACAACAGCCTGAGTCTCAGTGACTTCTCTTCCCTTACCTTCTGAGCAGCCATCAGCCTGAGTCTCAGTGACTTCTTTCCCTTACCTTCTGAGTTGACATCAGTCTGAGTCTCAGTGACTTCTCTTCCTTACCTTCTGTATAGACATCAGTCTGAGTATCAGTGACCTCTCTCCCTTACCTTCTGTATAGACATCAGTCTGAGTAGTATCAGGGACTTCTCTGCCTTAACTTCTGAGTAGACATCAGCCTGAGTCTCAGTGACTTCTCTTCCTTACCTTCTGAGTAGACATCAGCCTGAATCTCAGTGACTTCTCCTCCTCCTCAATCCTCTCCTTCTCTGAGTCCAGACCGTTCTTCAGGGAGCTCACCTGAGCCCTCTCCTGTTCTAACTCAGTCTGTAAGCCTCTTAGTTGTTCCTGATACTTCTTCTCTATAGAACTAATTCAAACAAGAAATATATGTAGATATTCAAAGTAAAAGTTATTTACTTGACATTTCTTGATATAATGTATTCTAATTATGATTCATGATGATATATTGCAGGAGTATCAATGAAACAGTCATTTCCCAATAATTTATACTAAAATGCACATTCAACCATGCATCAAAATTGAAATTTCTCTCATCTAGTCCAGTTTTCAGCTATCCAAAATCTTACCTTAACAGTTTTCATCACAGAATAAATGTACTGCTGTCAGACAACACGACAAACTCATAGCATCAACACAGACAATTTACAGTATTTAATCCAGAACTACCCTATAACTTTCCTGAATACTGAGAGACAGGGAATGAACTTATCCATTTTGTGATAAATGCAAATATTGACAGTACAATTACATGCACTGTCTAAAAGTAGATTTATCTATACACAGTCACAAACATAAGACACAGGGGCACACTTAAGATTGTTTACTTTTGGCACCAGCTTTGTCAAGTCTCTTAATAACTGTAACAAACTCCCATCATAAAAGCATGGATGTGAAGAAGTTGGTTATTATTGCAGATAATGTCAGATTTAAATTCCACTTTGAGGTAAATCTGAGATCGACAAAACAAATCTGAATAGTATCACAAGCCTTAAATGGAGAATTAAATGGTCAATAGAACAGGTAATAGAATTACAGTAAATTCTGAAAAATAACAAAGTAAATGCCTTCTTTATACTGGTGAAGTTATTTTGTCATGTACAGTTTGAAAAGATGTTCATATAGATTGTTATAATTTTGATTAACTGTTAATTGTTAAAATTCAATTTTGATAAGATCTATATAAAAGATTGACCTTCAAATTGAATGCATGAACTTAAGTCATATATGAGGTCATAAAATTCTGACACAGCTTATATGCATGCTCCCAACAAGAAGTCAGTGTGTGAAATGTAGGAAGAAATCCATGATATTCCAGATATTCCTCAAGTTTAATTCAAAATCAGGAAATGTGAAGCCCATGTCCTTAAGGTAACAAAAGTCTAGGAAGGTTTACTTAGGTAACAAAAGTCTAGGAAGGTTTACTTAAGGTAACAAAAGTCTACAAAGGAAGCTCAAGGTCACTAAACTTTGAATTAGCTAAAATGGTCTTATAAAGGTGAATCTGTTTATAAATTCTAAAGAAAAAAAGATGACCTGTTTGTGAAACACTGATGCCACCATATGGCAGCTTCTGGTCAACCTTAAAGTTTTTCAAAAGTAGGTCGAAATCCAGGGTCATGAGATCCAAAATGTTGGTACCAAAGAAAGGTCTTGTCAAAAGGAATACACATGTGAAATATGAAAGCCTAACACCAACTGTTCAGAAGTTATGGCCAAGGTTATCGCAAATCTTGCTTGAAAGTATACGCTACGACTGAAATAGTGTTGCGTTGAGTGACGACACTGTTGAATCTGACTGAAATACAATTGAATCTGACTGATATACAATTGCAAAATCCAACAAAGAATCTGATTGGTGCAATTTTTATAGGTCCGCCCACATTCTCAAATGTGGAATGTTTCCAAGAAAGGTAGAAAAAGGTCAAAAAAGTTGTGCTTACTGAGCTAAGTGTTTTCTTTTGGTGAAAGTGGGACGACGCATTACCTGATTAAATGATTGTGAGTGTTGGTAAACTGTAAAATGGTCTTGCAAATAAAATTTGTGCAAGGATTGACAGGAAGTGACTTGATACATGTACCACGGGGCATATTTCTGCGATTGAAAAATACGTCTGATTTTCCCCCAGCCCATTACATCGATAAAATTAAACATACAATTCTGTGAAAATTGTTTCTTTTTTTTTAACATGCAAGTATATAGGCCTATGTATATATGATCTTTATTATTTTATAATGAATATATAAATAATATTCGCCGTTACAGTAAAAATTCAAATGAAAAAACACAAGAATGTCGATTTTACATGTTGCATGTTTATTGCCATGATGGCCGTTAAAATGGGTACGCAATAGCACACACACATTTGAAATTGGTATTTTTGACAGCTGTGGAAATAAAACAGTAAACTTTTAAATAATTCCGACGTTTCACATTGTGTTTTACCAGCTATGAATACATAAATCATATATATATTTCAATAACACATTTGGTAACAAGTGCTCCAGTATCAGCTGGGTATGCTTTACAATAATACCTGAGTTTTCAATTTCCTTGGGTTTGCCTACCCAATGTAATAGTTCACTTGTTTACAATCACTAGAGTCTAAAACAGAGAGAAAAAGATTTTTAGTGCGCACAGACTATTCAATTTAACGAACACCAAAAATGGAAAATGTCAATTTATTGCAGAGAAATTGGCAGAAATGCATGTAGGATAAAATAGTGTGCTGTTGAACAATATACATGTACCGTCTGTGAAACGAATATCACATGCTGAAATATGATTTTATGATTTGTCTCTTGTTTTTTGTTCAAAAAGTCAGCATCAGTTTTCGACCATCAAACATGGCTATATGGCTGTTGGACACTATATAAAGACAAAGGATATCACACGAGAGATGGTGGCACTTAATCAACAAATTAAAACGCATGTTTTACAGAATGTAACCTTTGATTCAAATTGTTCAATTGTCAAATCAAATAGTGTCAACACTCAACGCAACGCTATTTTGGTCGTAGAGTATACTTTCAAGCGAGATTTGCGATCAAGTTTTTCAAAAGGAGGTAAAACTCCAAGATCAATGTTATAAGGTTTAAATTGTTAGTACCTAACGAAAGGTCTGGTCACATGGAATACACATGAAATATAAAGGCCTTACCACCAAAGCTTCAAAAGTTATGGCTACCGTTAAAGTTTATGCGGACAGACAGACCAAAAATTATGTGCCCCTGAATCTTCAATTACCTGGGTATGAAAATTATTTTCAAAAGTGCTTCAAAATGCAGATGGACAAATAAAGGACCTGAAGATGAACAGGACAAATACAAGAAGCCTCATTCATACACAATTGTTATTTTAAATGGCAAAATGGACACCTAACATTTTTTCATACCATTTTGTCTTACCAATATCCCACAAACTAAATATTTGTATAAATCTATATACTACAGTGCAACTGAATGTACATGAAAACCAAAAAAAATTCTTTCAATGAAAATTAGATGTAATGGTCTCTACTCCATTTACATATTGAACAAATTAAAGGAAACTAAAAAAAATTAACATAGCTAACAGAAACACATAATACATAAAACTCAGCAAACTGAATTCTATTAAATCCAATATTAAACAGTTTCTAAACCTTTGCATGTCTATGAGGATTTGATGTTACATATAATTTTTGAGCTGGGGAGGGGGGATGGACATAAATAGTACCATGAACAAGCTTCAGTTTTGGGCATCTACAATGCAGACTCTCTACCCTTAAGCCTAAATCCCTCTGTACTTACTAATAAGTATCTTTGATTTGAATCAAAATTCTCCTACATGTTTCAAGTAATATAAAACACTTAATCTTAAATTACATTGTATTGTTTAAATATTACGTAAATTGATATTGGACATAATTTCTGAGCGTTCCTTACCTGAGTTTTTTCTCGGTGGACTGCTCTATTTGGAGATGTCTCTCGTCCACTTCCTTGGCCAGCAGTGCATTACGAGAGTTGGCCTCTGTGAGGTCTTGCTTTAGTTTGTCAGTAGCCCACATCTGCTGCTCTAATGAGGATCTGAAACAAGAGTTATCTCTCTTTGTCCAAAATTGATATCAATGAATTATATGCTTTAGTTCCATCCAATTTTAATGAGACTATGATTACAGATAACTATCACAAGGACCAGTAAACATTTAATTATGATACTTTAATTGAATCATTAATACTAATTAATATTCCTACTTGATGTGTATAATCTCCTGCTGATAAGAAGCAAAGGCTGCCTGATAAATGGCATTCTCTTCATCAGCTGCCATCATTTCCTGTTCTAGAAGATAGGAGAGATCCAGGAGGCTGATTCTTGTCACTAAATCAAAGCCCAGGGCCTGTTAAAAAACAAGATATCACTAAATCAAAGCCCAGGGCCTGTTAAAAAAAGACATTACCAAGTATTTACATCAACATTAATTCTCAGCTAAAGATTTTCACACAGCTATTGTATATACACAGTAAATTGATTGGGTGGAGTAGCTTTTGAATTGCCATTCAAACTATTCTACTCACTTTTCTGTTATGACAATTAACAGAAAAAATCAAAAGCTGATCACATTAGACTCAACATAACATTTGATGCAAAAGAAAAAAAATTTACTCATGCTACTTAAATCTCCTAAATTTTAAAATCATAACATTTAAATCAAAAGTCCACCTGGCTATACTCAGGTCATCATGTGCTGACAATAGACAACAACTAGAAGTCATTAATGAAACTGTAGCTCTACTGGTTTGTACAGTGTATGTATATAGATAAAAGTTCCACCTTGACTCCAAAACTTAGTTACATTCATAGAATTGTGTGTTTTGATGTTTTCCAAACTTGTACAGTTTTACTGAATGTAGAAGTCAAGTATTATTTTAAAAGATTTTCATCGAGCTTATTCTTTGTTTTAGTAGCAACACCATTCATCAAAATCTTACATAGAGAATTATGAGCTTTCCTATAGTCTACATTGTACTAGTCATGTGTACCAACTTGTATTGAAATCATACTAAAACTGTTGGAGTATAGCATTTAGAAAAGAATTCCAGTTACTGTAATGATACTATTTTTAGTAACCACAGCAACACTGGAAATCAAAAGCGATAAAATATATTGTGTATCTCTGTGTAGTTTACCCATTCACCACATTTTATTGAAAATGGACCAAAACTACTGGAGTTTCACAGACATTTCCATTTTTAATATACATGGCAACACCATTCATCGTAATAAAAAAATAATATAGAGAATCGTGCAGATGCAGACCCTGATACATGCTATTATCCCTTGGTCAAGCAGCATGAACGGCACACACTCAATATATGGTTAGCACGAACGCTGAAACCAAGATCTGAGTGTACTAGTGTACAAAGATTTACTCATATTTAACCAAAGCTGAAGGAAGAGTGACATTTTGACAGAAGTTCAGAGAATTTTTTATTTTTTTGTAACCATTGGAATACATAAAGGGAATTATGTATGTTCATGTCTGGCCGGGTCATATGTCCTTCAAACCTTGTCAGATGATGGACCAGGGATACATCTTGGGGGTGAAGATAAATATATACAAAGCTAACAGATGGACAGACAGAGGAATGGATGGATGAGACACACCATTCCATAAAAGGGCCTGTCAAAAGAGGGTTATAAAATATTTACCACCAAACAGCTAAATGGACAGTCAACAGACACCTTACCAATGTATAAACTCTTCTAGTCTTTGACCAGTAGAGCTAAATAAAAGCATACGTTCATACAGACAGCTTAAATGTTTACTAAGAATGACCTGAAGCAAGTCATTGTGGGAGAAGTGACCCTCAGTTTATTTATACATTTTACTTACAAGAAGGATATCTGCACCATCGGTGATACTGTATTTTTCCCATAAATCAATTATGCTGTCTGGCATTGCAAACCTACATAAATAACAGGACAGAACTTCAAAAGAAATAAATATTTTAGCATTATAATAAAGTGCCATTAGTCCAATTCTATACATGTAATACCGGTACATGTATAATGTAACTTTTTAGCTTATATAAATTTAAGGAATTAAATCAAGACAAGCAATTTCAGCTTGACTGGAAAGACATACATTATGGGACTGTACTAAGAAAGGTCTGAAATTTGAATTAGGCGCATAAGATCTTTATGCAAAGTATTCCATAAGCAATAATACCATTTATGTCAACTGTTTGATTGAATATATAAATATCATTAAAATTTAAATTTTATTAGATCAGTTTTCACAAAAACAACATGTACCCTGTATGTTCTGTGTCAAGCACAGTAAAGAGCCCAGATGACCCACTACCACTTATCAATGATGGAGTTGTCCTTTCTTCTGCACCAGATGCTGTGGGTCGGAATTTTTTCTGGGCTGAGTGAGTTCTGGGTGTTAGTGAGCGTGGTGTGCCAACACGACTCCGAGATTGACTTGTGGCGCCCCCATTATTATGCTGAAAGACACCCCCAACAAAGTCCTCAAAACTGATGCGTCCATCACTGTCTTGGTCCAGACGGTCAAATAACTGCTGCAGCTCCTGCATACAGACAAAAAAATAATGCATAAATATTTAATAGTTACAGCTTCAAAGATATACATTTTATCAAATTTAAAAGAAATAACACTTATTTAGTAAAAAACTGAAACAAGTTTTCCAAAAATTTTCAATTTCTACAAAAGAAAGTTTGAACAATATCAAGAGGGGCTAAAAATTTCATTTAAAAAAAATGCTAACATTTTTATTCATTTCCATGCCAATATGGTCGCAGACTTGGCCCAGCTCCTGAGCGGTGATGTATCCACCGCGCCCAACATTTAACGTCTTCCAGATATTGCGTAGGTACTCCTCATGTCCACTTATCTCCTGTGCCTGTTCCAACTCGGACATGTTTAAATTCATTTGTCCTAAAAATAAAATAGGAACATATATAAAATACCATAGCTCTAATATTTAAGTTGGGGTATCTACCACTTTAATCACCATTACTGGTACATGTACCAAGATTTACTGTAAAACCACTTATTTTCAAGGCCAAAGGGGCCAAATTCTTGTGGATTGAGGAAAAAAGAATCATTCAAAGGGATCTGATTTACATGTAATTAGTGGTTGAAGAAGAAAATGATACCATTATGAAATTTTATCATTTCATACGGGACATAAATGTGCAGGTCCTGTCATATCAAGAAAACAATGAAATTAACACACACACATCCCCAAATATTAGTGATTTCACAGCAAAAAACAACATCCAAAATTTACAATTCAATGCTTATATTTACACTTATTGATTTCATGGTATATTGATAAAATATCGCTTCTTTATATGTATATTCTTTAGATATATTATGCTTATATTTAAATAATGTACACTGTAATTGTCGAGGTAAATGAAGGAACAGCCACTATTCTTCAATGTGAATTTTTAAATTTTGATTTTTGCTTAAGACTTTTTTGACATCAAAATAAAAATCATTACTTCAACCTTCTGACTGCAGTATATAACATCATCCACAAAAAAAAAATTAAATGATTGAAAATGAACTTATTGACAAGTAAAGAAGTGATATAAATATGAATATCTTTGTATATTTGTTATTTTTAAAACTACTCATAATATGGAACTTTCCAGCTACAATGTAGTCTCATTATTTGTTCAAGTTTTTTTTTAGCCATATATCAAGTCAAGTTTGTAGCATCAACACATTAAACAATTCCTATACCTTAATTACTTTAGCATGTTTTGTATAAAGATAAACAGACATTTGATATACATTATTCATAAATCAGGGTTTGTTTCTTGGTAGTGAACAACATATTCATATATAGACCTAAACGACTTCCTATCTCAAAATAAATGTAAAATTTATTCATACTTTTCATTTTCTTTAAATGAATTTCAAAATAGGAATGCTTTGTAAGCAAACCGAAGCTTTTCAAAGTGTTTATTCTTGATTTAATATCTGTTATGTCAATTCTTCAGAGAAGTCAGTACAATTTTTTTTTACGATATTCTTTAAAGTTCGATTTCATTCAGTCAACACTGTCTAATTTTCTATCAGAAATTGTTTTTTCCCCAAGTATTATCACGAGGAATGAAGCCTCTGTGTTTCAGAGTAAACCTAATCAACAATTTTTTTTGTATAATACAGAGACAGAGATAGGAATAGCTTATAAGACTTCTGTCTTATTTCAAAGAGATTTGTACACCCAAAATACATTTCCTAAAATAAATTATTAATGTGCAAGAGTTCTTATAAAAATAAGAATTTGATTGAAATTGGAATCAGTAAATATAGTCAAATTAATCAAACCTTATGTGAAAACTATGCCATTATACAACTTTCTTTTCTTTTCTTTTTTTTTTTTTTGTTTTTGTTTTTTTTTTTTTTGGGGGGGGGGGGGGGGGTCTACCAGTTCTTTCAGATCATTTTAACCAAGTTTTTAATTCAGGAGAGACATTTCAAGACTTGTCTACATGCATATTTGTTGATTTAATGCTGTTAATTAGACAGCTGGTATTAAATTTCCGGTTGCTCCCAGGTTACATGTTCCTTAATTTAATGTTTTTAATTAGCTGGTATTAAATTTAATAGTTCTTCCAGGCTACATGTTTCTTGATTTAATAATGCTGTTAATTAGTCAACTGGTATTATTTTTTTTTTGTGCTTCCAGGAACATGCTAATTAGTAAGTTAACGACCAATGAACTAAATACCACTAGAAGATTTATGTATGTTTATAATTAATTCTGGTTTCAAAGTGTTCCAAATTTCAACAATTACATGTACGACTTTCCCCTATTCTCTTATCTTTTAGCTCAACTGCAGTATCTTCTTATAAACTTAAAAATATAAATGTTGAAGTAATTCAGACCTTTTTTCTGCATTTCCAATTTCTCTTTCATGTTTTCCTTCATGTGATTCATTTTTTACATTTTAGCTTGAACTTATTAAGCCTGCATTCCTTTCTTATTATCTTCTAACTCCACAATAATATACAAAATTTTTAGTTAAATAAGTGGGCTTCATATTTTAGCACCTTTGGTGCAGACAACAATGCGCTAATTCATGAATACCATTAATAAATCATAAATATATACACTGTACGGTGCCGACATCTGTAACACTAATTCATGGTTACACTAATCACCGCATTCCAAGTCATTGTTAATTTGTTAATATGTTAATTTATGCACACGTACAGTCGAATCTACGTATTACCCTTGCTTCAATGTTCCATTAGGGGTGCAGAGATAAAAAATTCAATGTCTGACAACATTAGCTAAATTCACATAGTTTTCATCAAGATCCCTCTTTTCCATCCCCCTCAAAAATAAAGGTGATGTCAATGGTTGATTCAAAATTGATTATCAAGAAATTAGTACGAGGGGCATTTCAAAAGTTCTGGCAACTGGTATATAAAATTTTAACTAGGTTACGGATTAAAATGACTCTGATACCACTGTAAAGCTTAGGCAAATATGCATTAGTAGTGACGTCATTTTACATTCAAAATGATGTATAGGTCTGCTAAAATGACGTCATAATTAGGTATACTCTGTATACTGGGTGTAAAAATAACTGATAAGGAGAACAATTTTTTTGTTGAGCAAAGAGCGTATTGCAAAATTCGCTCATTGCTTGGCTTTACGGCAACAGAAATAAAAGCCGATTTAGATGTAGTATATAGAGAGCATGCTCTTTCATATTGAGCAATAGCAATATGATAGTTCAATTTAAAGAGGGTAGAAAATCAATTGAAGATGACCCCTGTTCGGGGCGTCCAGTTTGTGCATACGGCGAAAAAGAAATCGTCGCTGTTCAAAATACGATAGCTGATGATGCTAGATATACAGCTGAGGAAATAGCAGACTTAACTAAAATTAATTCGTCAGCAGTTTTTTGTATTTTAAAGGAAAACTTAAAGCTTAGGAAAGTCTGTGCTAGATGGGTGTCGCATCTTCTCTCGGAAGAGCAAAAGCGCATCCGGGTAGAAATGGCTTCACAGTTACTAACAATTTATGAAGATTATGACCAAGGGCGAATAAATGAGATTGTAACTGGTGATGAAACATGGATATATTTTTTGAACCGGAAACTAAGCTCAATAATAAAGTTTGGATCGGTCAAAATGATACAAGGCCTCAAATTGCACACAGAAACCGGTCTGTCCGGAGAGTAATGTACGCCTTATTTTTTGATTCTAAAGGCCCTGTTGCTCAAGTTCCTGTTCCAGAACACAGCAGTGTTACTAGTCAATTTTATGCAGAGAATGTCTTGTCTCAGGTTGTAGAGCACTATAAAACGACCCGACCAACAACCAGTACTAGAGGAATAAAGCTCCTCCATGACAATGCACCTGCCCATAGATCAGAGGTAATAACCAAATATTTAAAGGAAAATGGTATTGCCGTTTAACCACATCCACCCTACAGTCCTGACCTAGCTCCATGCGATTTTTGGTTGAATGCCATTATCAAAGAAGCCCTCCGAGGACGGCGATTTGAAAGTCGTCATGCAGTCGGAAGTGCCGTATTCCAGTGTCTGAAGCGTATACCGAAAGAGGACTATAGGGCAGCATTTTCCACGTGGATTTCAAGACTGAATATAATTTAATTTATGATAATGACGCTCATTAATTTACCGCACACCAGTTGCCAGAACTTTTGAAATGCCCTTGTATAGTTGAACTTTTAAAGTACCGTGAACAATGACATCTTGAATACCATGGATATGTCGAAGTGATTTGGAAGTCCCAGCCAATTGTTGTTCAATAAGTAATTTACTCTTGATATCCCAAATACTTGGATATCTCTCTGTTTTTCATAGGTCCCACTGAGTTTGACAGTACTAATCATACACAGCAAATATCTTATATTTCTTTTGTTTATTTGTAAAAAGAAACACTTCAAATAATAACATAATCATGTCTAATATGCACTTTTTTGTGTAATTATCAATGTCAGACAGCATAAACCTTTTGGGCTCTTTACAACAACAACCCCCCCCCCGTAATTTTTGACTCTTTAAATTTAGTTTTTCATCCAGCACCACTGTTTTGATCATAGCCCTTAACAAACATGACTGTATTAGATCCCGCTTCCTTTAACAAACATTACCTCTGTACATCTTCCCTTTTATAGATAATCATTTTACAAAATACTATATCCCTACATCTCACCTTCAGCTTCAAACATCTCTTTTTCCACTTCTCCATCGGATTCTTCTTCCCCTCCCTCCTCTTCCTGTCTCCGGGGTGAACCTGGGTCCCCGGTTTCCTCGTCATCCTAAAACAGAATAGATTGAATCTCCATTAATCATTAGGTAACACTTGGCATTTCACAATGTTGACTTGTGTCCTTCTGTCTCACAGTGTTTCATATATTGATTTGAATATGCATTCTACTAAAGATTTTGCCATGTGACACCACTGTATATTTGATCAGCATACTGCCATTGAACAAACGATCAATTCTAAAGTGTGCTTAATGTTTAATTCAACCCACTTTAGAAGCGAAAATATTTTTTATGTCAATTGAAAAAAAAGAAGACATGTAAGAAAATTTCTTCAGCGTATACTTACATCTGACAATTGCGCCAGATTTAACTGAGCAATGTGAAACTTCTGCTTAATCATGATCCTTAATATCACAAACTAAACATGAACTAGCATCTTTTTGTCTCCTAACCATGGAATAAAAGTCCACACGGAATTCTTAAATATTTTAATCTGAATAGAGCACAATTACAGACAATTGGTCCTGGGCAGTTAACGGTATAATGACTTTTGAAGAGTTTCACAAGTATAGTAATCAAAAATGTTTATCAACTGAAAACGGGGCCTTTCTTCGTGTCACTTTAATATCTTTAAAACCCCTCAACAGTATATTCTCAGCTGAAGATATGAATTTTAAACACTTGCAAGGCATTCATGGTATCAATATATACTGCAGATAGGGCAATACTTTACATATCACTCCCATCAACCCCAGCTTTGAACTTTAAACACAAACACCGATGTATAAGAGTTGAGTTTCTTACGTTCTGGCATCCAGTGGCATTCAGTATATATTACCGAAATTGTTTGTCATCTCATAAAAGAATCCAGATTTTAAGTACACAACTACTGTATAATCAACACAACCCAGGTTTGGAAAAATACTTCCATCCCTCCTACGAAAGAATTTCTTCGACACTGTCTATAAAAGACTCCCAGTGTAAGAATTAAACTGAACAAGGACCACAGAACTAAATCCTAGGAAAATATATCTTCGAGTACATTTGCTTATCTATTGTTAGTTCCTATCAGGAAAAACTGAAAACATTTAAATCTATCTGGCTGATGATTTTGGGGGCCCCATGAACACATACCCCGGTAGTCAATGTTATTTTTTCCCTGACATAACCCACTCAATGTCATATAACAGTCGTTCTGAAAGTGGAAAACTTTAATGGGCAAGGGATTATTAAATTCCCCAGCTTTATAATGAGCAGTGAACCTTTAAAATTACAGATCTGAGACAGTAAGAGTGCCAATTTCATGTCTAAGAGTGGGTTAAAACAGCTGCATTAACGCGCAAATTTAGCATGTGACATTATACAGCATTCAAGGTGTATTGATTTGACATATCTTTAAATGATTTTCTTTTTATTACAAATCAATATTTCTCCTTTTGATTCCTTAATAAAAGATATTCATGAGAATCCAAAATACGCACAACCCCGGCAGCCAGAGGTATGCATGTGTCAGTACCTCAAAAAACAAAGATCTCCTATTACAGATAATTATACATATTAGAATTTTACAGCTTATGTTAAACAATTGTGAAATTAGTGCAATTTTCCCTTCAGAGCACTGCAACTAACTATCAGCCAACAATATCAAACAATTAAATAAAGGAATAAGCAGCATTACTCTTTACCAGACCAGAATTCGAACCTGGGCTCCCTGAATCGTTTGTTGCCCTACCAACTGAGCTTTCTTGCCACTGGCGACTGAATCTGTCCGACTGCCACACTTGTTTTATTCTGAGTTTTTGACAAAGGACTGCATTTATAGTTGTACATATATCAGATTGCTTGGCTGAGAACTTTCTATTAGGAACTGTATTCTCATAAACTCTCAAGAGAATCAATTGTAATTTGCTATGAGATCATGCAGTTGATCTATTTTAACACCAATAGAAAATCACAGACTTAAAATTTCCCACATTTATTCTCCAAATCATTCAACATGATAATAACATTCAACATGATAATCATAAATAATTAACATTCTGTATTACATGTATACCCGATATACAGGGTTATTTTCATCCTTTGTTATATGCACCCTATCAAAACTCTCAACTATTTTGCCCCTTTTTAAATTTACCCCTGCATAGTCAAGTTAACAGATAACTTGTGTCTTCATTGAATTTGCCCCTTTTTAAAGTTTTCCACATGAGATGAAAGCAAAAGAGGCTAAAATAAAGCAGTGATGAAATTTTCCATGTATACTGTAAGTACAGTCAAACTTGTCATAGCGGTCACCTTTATCCAGCGGTCACCTGTCTTATGCAGTCTTTTCGTTTCCTACAAAATGTAACTCTATTAAGCAGTCACCTGGGTAACACAGTCAGCGGTCATCAAATTTCAAGTGAAATCGCCATTTTTCCTCATCTATAGCGACTATTTTGCTCAATCACATGGGCTCAGATGAAAACGTGACACCTGGAAGTCCAACAGAGGATAAGCAAGAGGACTCGAAGCAGGAGGACATTCCAACAGAGGAAACCACACCTAAGAGTCTGGTGATTCCCTATGTAAAGAATTGGTCTAGCGTGGCGAGATAAAGGAAAAAATAATCGACCTGAACAATAAAACCATTTAAGGTGTATAATCACTCTGTTCACTCAAATGAAATGTTTCTCTAATGCTCATTATTTCCCAAAAGAAAAAATATTTTGTAAGTAATATGCAACCCAATTTGGCATAGTCTGCAGGGCAAAATTAGACAAAAAGGTATTTAAACTTAATTGACAAATCTATAAAGGAATAATAGACATTTATCCGAGTTATCTCTCTTACCAGAGTATCAATGAACCTTAAATGATTGGAAAAGCATATAAATTATTGAACAAACTAACTTAAGTTTTTACAAAACTCAAATAAGGGTGCTCATAACCAATAAAGTTAGCAGTAAAACAAATATCAACAAAACAAATAAAACAAAGGAAATGGAAAACAAACATGATTATAATAATTATTTAGTGATTTCTGCATTTAAAGAATTAAGACAAAAAACTTGTATCTAGAATATCTTGGCAAAGAAAACTGTCTTCATTACTACAAAAATTAAATATCACTTCTTTGGACATTTCTCACACAACCTTGAAAAACAAATTACAAGAGCATTTCCAAAACAAGATACATGAACAACTGAAAAATATAAGCAAATCAAACTCTGGAAAGTTAGCTTTTTATAGTAAAATTGTAATTCAAAATAAATACAAATTGCAAAGTTATTTAAAGCTGCCTTTAAAGAAAAGTTTTAGATCTGTATTAACAAAATTAAGGATCAGTGCCCATCCATTGTATATTGAAACGGGCAGATACTGTAAACCCCCTATTCCTAGAGAAAAACGTTTATGCTATTCATGTAAATTATTTATTGAAGATGAAAAACATTTTGTTCTATACTGTTCAAAGTATGACCAATTTAGATGCAATTATACTGATATATTTAATGTAAACACATATACTAGTGATAATCCCATTAGAAAAATTGTCAATCCTACAAATATTACAACTGCTAGAAGGATATGTTGTTTTTTGAAAAAGTGCTTTGACAACAGAAAAGAAAGTCAGCAATGAATACTTAGAAATATATGAATATTCTCTACATTATTTTGTTCAACTCACATTTGTCACTTTGTATATGTATGTATTATTCTTGTTAATTTTTTTATGTCATGACTGTATGCCGACATGGTAATTGTCAATTAAGTGAATTGAATTGAATTGAATATCATAGGGCTCTTAAACTTAACCAGTCTAATTAAAATTAGCCCCTACGTTTTATTATTTGTTATGCTGTATGGCATAACAAATAATAAAAAGTAGGGGCTAATTTTAATTAGACTGCTTACAGAATTCAAATCTGATCTAAAAAATTTTAATGATGTCTTTTAATAAATATGATAATTAGATAATTCCCAGTTATTACTTCACGTTTTTGCATGCCCAATTCCAATTGCCATATCTGTGTAAATGCTTGACAAGCCTATTTTCACACCTAGGAAACTTGAATTCTGGGTAGAGACCCTAACTGGTATAATATAGACAATGTGGCTTGATCATCTCATGATTACCACCAAGGGAAGGCGACTGTTAGGGTTTAGTTACGCTCCATTGTTTTGGACACCTGTGAATATGATATGCACTTTGATCAACTGAGAGTACATATTACATAACTTTTAAACACTTAGTAGTTAGTTTTAGATATTATGTGTGTTTTTTTTTAGATGCTCTTCAGATAAAAATAACATTACTTTTATTCATTGTATAAAGTAATCATTTCTGATAAAATAAAGGTTTTGTTATTTGGACAGAAGGATAATGCAATAGTCTATTAGATTCAACATTTTTTTCCCCTTGAATTCATCGAATTTTGCTTGAACTCAATTAATTACTTTTCAAAAACCATGCATCTTAATTGGGACCAAAGTTTAAAAAAGCTTACTGAAAACACTTTGATATTTGTTTAATATACTATGATGTAGTAAAACACAGAACTGACAAAAATTGGAAGCAAATTTTCTTAGAAAAGACAAACCTCTACTCAAAGGTCACCTCTGTATAAAAGTCACTTTTAATGGTTTCTGCAGGTGACTGCTTAGTTCAGGTTTGACTGTATTTTGAAAATACTGAAAGAATCTGCATGTGCAGTACTCTAATGATATGTTACATCCTGGGATACACTATTATATTTAGGATGATACCCCCTACCAGTTCTAGGGTAGAGGAAATGAACACCCCCTCTTTGGTAACTCCCCCTTTTCTGGCTCTTTGGCGTACCAGAACATTGTTTTATCTCCCCCCAGCTCCACTTGGTTGTACTGGTCTCTGATGTCCTGTAACAGGTATCTCGTCATATAAGCACAGTACTCACTAGAAATAGTTAATTCCTCATTAAACTTGGATTCTGGAATAATTAAAAATTGTCCCTTGGAACTAGCATTGTTTTCAATAAAACAAAACCTTTCCATTAATAGCTGAACCACTTTAAAATGATTGACTTCATCAAAGAAATCTGGGCCCTGTTTCTGAACTTTCAACCAAAAAGATTTGTTAAAATGTTCATAAATAATAAAATCTATTCTACTGAAATTATAATAGATTTGGAATTCCTCATCTGTTGGCAGTATGTCATGTAGTTTATGCTTTCCAATGTTGCTACTATGATGCAAAATATCCTTTAATGTCCAACACATCAGACGTTTGAGTAAAATTAATGATTCAGTGAAATAGTCTGCAATCATGACAAGAGAAAACTGGGTGTCTAGTTCCCGGATATATTGTGTAATTGCAGTGTCATTCATAGATATATCCCTCCGGCCAGCAGGAAATCCCAATGGCATACCTAAACAATGTGCCATTAAATTCCTGACTAGAGAGAATCCATTAGGAAAGCAGAATCTCCATGCTTTCTTGTCTGGATGTTTATAAATTTCGTCGTATTTCTGGATATTCCGAACATACACACTGAGATTGACTGGGGGCTCCACAATGTAACCCAAACTAAAGTACGAAAAAGAGGAAGTTAGTCTGCGCCAGGGTTCTCTGATAATGGTTATATATAGGGTGTTATTTGGCATCATTTTAGCCATTCTAGTGCGATTATAAATTGCATGCTCCATTAAAATGTTAAAAGGCCTTTTAGATGGTCTATAATCAAGATCCTCAATTAGAAAAGGCCATCCCAAGTAAATGTTGTTCTTTACTGGAACGACAAAATTTAAGTTTCGCACAAGACCAAATCTCCTGACAATAGTTCCCATGGTTTCCGTTGCACATTTCATGCACTTGATGAACACAAAATTAGTTTTCTCTGTACAAGTCTGCTCACCATTCCTGTTCACACGAATGTCAACCCATTTCTTATTAGCATCTGCACTTGAACATTCCAGGATCAAATAGGAAACATTTAAAATGTATACTGATGCCACAAAGAACAGCATGAAAAACACAATGAATTTCAGTCTTTTCTTCCAAAGGAGCATTATGATCCTTCCCATCATGCCGTTCTCAAATTCAAAATCTAATCTTCATTAAATTTGCTAATTATATAGACTTTGTCACTATTAAGAAAAATATTAGACAGAGAAAATATTAGATTTCCTAATAATAACTGAACCACATAATATAATCATCTGATTATACAGAGCAATAATACTTCACTTTTTTCCTTTGGTATACAGAGCATTATCTTTAGTGAATTCCTTTGACAGATATCAACAGATAGCTCCTCCCATTATCAATTGATTTTGTGGTTCATTTTATTCACAAAATAAATTTTCTGGTGACAATATTATTCCATGTGTCAACTGAATATATAAGAACACCAGCCGGTCCATACACGATCATTATCATTTTGCTGTAAATCAAGACAAGCATGTATTCTTTGGAGCGCAACTATACTGTCACAAAAAAATCCATTAGGAGGTCTTAAAAAAAGTTTCGTCATCTCTATATCTCCAAGGTGTCACTGAAGTTTTTTTTCCCCCATTTTCCTATATACCCTTTCATAGTCCTCAGCTGAGACTGCATTGATCCAATTATTCTACTGCTCACTATCTAACTGTCGATATAAGCTTGACAATAAATGTTACATCAAAATCTGCGTAAAATCTAGGAATAACGCCACTAAATATCAGTACACCTTCATCTAAAGAGTAAGAGATGAATAACTTTGAGCAGTCTGAACTTTATTCAGATTTTATAACATCAGTAGATTTATCCAAATTTTCAGTGTAATTGGTCAATTTGTGCTAAGCACTTCCATCTCTGAATATGTCAGGCTTTATAACTTTAAAGGAGCATAGAATAACAAAAAATACTATCCCTGTATGGGTTAATTGGTATAATTAATGTGCTTTGAAACAGAAAAATCATTATAGATCTTGAAATTGTGAAAACATTTTGCTTTGTTTTCTGCATACATTTCAAATCAATCAATTTTTGAAAGCTTTTGAACTATAATAATGCAAAAGATAAATGAAAATTCTAAATGTAAAATGTGTTGTTCATCAACTAAATGTATGCGAAATTTCATGAAATTTACTGAGCACCAATTAATTGATGTATTATGTGACAGCTGGTTAAAACAAGATCCAGCACTTTCATTATTAACATTGATTAAAAAAAATTATGGAGGTGTGAGGACTATAATAACCTTGTGGATTTTTTGGGAAGGGGGAGGGTTTTTTTTTTATAGGTATTGGTTTTTGGGTTGTGTTTTTGTGTGTGTATTCATTTATAAAACTGCCAAATTAAAATGTCTTTCTTGTCCAATTTTGCCCACAAGCTATGTTAAAATTATTTGCATTTTACTTATAAAATACATTCTTCTGGAAAATCATAAACGTTAAAGCAATGGATGGTTTCACTTAATTTTCAGCTTTTCTGGCCCAGTGGTTCTTGAGAAGAAGATTTTTAATGATTTTTCCATTATATTTCAATGCAAAATTTTTATTCCCTATTGTGGCCCCACCCTACCCCGAGGGGTCATGATTTGAACAATTTAGAATCTACACTACCCCAGCATGCTTCCAAATACCTTTCAGCTTTTTTGGCCCAGTGTTTCGATATTGAGAAGAAGATTTTTAAAACATTTTCCATTATATTTCAATGTAAAAATTAAATTCCCTGTTGTGGGCCCATCCTACCCCAAGGGTCATGATTTGAACAATTTAGAATTAACACCACCTCAGGAAGCTTCCACATAAGTTTCAGCTTTTCTGACCCAGTGGTTCTTAAAAAGAAGATTTTTCCATTATATTTCAATGCTAAAACTTTGATTCCCTATTGTGGCCCTACCCTACCATCGGGGGTCATGATTTGAACAATTTAGAATCTACACTACCCAAGAGGTTTCCACATAAGTTTCAGCTTTTCTGGCCAGTGGTTCTTGAAAAGAGGATTTTTTTAATGGCCCCACCCTATTTTTGTCTTTTTTTTATCATCTCCCCTTGTAAGGGGGCTTAAAAATTTAAACTTCTCTTTACCCAAGGATGCTTTTTACCAACTTTGATTAAAATTGACCCAGTAGTTCTTGAGAAGAATTGAAAATGTGAAAAGTTTACAGCTTGGGTGGACAATGCACAAAGATCAGAAAAGCTCACTTAAGCTTTCAGCTCAGGTGAGGTAAAAAATTACTGGTGAATTTTTTTGTTACTTGAATTCAAATCATGGACCTATAATTAATAAAGGTCCCAGCTAGGTAAAAGAAAACCTTTTATATCAAATTCATATTCCATGTCTTTGTTTTTTGACCCAGCATGACCTTTGTCCTTATGACAACCAGGAATCAAACTGCCTCATGGATCTTGCCTTTGCTTGTCCTCATTCACAAAATAACCACATTCATCTTGACTGTTATTTTTATGATTATGCAGATTTGAAGCATTTCATACTTCACAGTGTCAGGGCCCTGACATGTGGCAAAGAAATTTTTGTTGTTGTTTGTTTTGTTTTGTTCTACAAAAAAAGAGGGGAGGAGGAAAAATAAATATACAGGTGACTCTCGATCTCTCGAAGTTCAAGGGACCGCAAGAAAATTTCGAGAGATCGAAGGGTTCGAGAGATAGAAAGTGAATAAAATCCGAAAATTTAAGTTCCGATCATCATTGTTCTACTATTACAAATACCGGAAGTATATGTTGATAATGTAATTGCACGTTTTCGTTCGTATTTTACAGGTAATTCACTTGATTTCAACAACAATGATCGTATTTTGAATAAATAAAACGATCTATTTAAGTGTCAATATATATTTGTTCACATTTCATGATTACATGAAATTTGAATAGCAATCGTCAGTGTGGCTACCCCCGGACTTGATCGGGTCTTTCTCCATGTCGGCCCTATCCAGGTAAATCCAAGCTGCAATAATTTTACGCTTGATTGGCGTGTACACAGGCGCAATCAAAACTTCGAGAGATAGAGAGTAAAAAAACAATGAAATGTATGTAACGGGACCCAGGTCTTGGTTCGAGAGATAGAGAACTTCGAGAGATGGGAAGTTTGAGAGATCAGAAGTGAATTTGCTTAGTTATATAGAGGGAAAAAACGGGACCGGAGGTTCACTTCGAGAGATCGAGAACTTCGAGAGATCAGAGTTCGAGCCATCGAGAGTTACCTGTATTGATTGATGTCTATGATTCCTAATTGCACCCAATTGTCAATGAATTCTTTATTATTTTCTTTCCTAAAACATTTGTATTTCTGTATATTTGATCTGTCTTTGGAATGAACTATCAGTAAAAATAAAGAATACCTCATTATTAGACTGGTTATGCCCGTCTCTCTACACACCGGTATATCGTGCATCTCAGACAGGCAAGGCCAGTCTAACCTCCATAGTGGCTATAGCATTTAAATCTCGGTTAAATTAATTAAATTGTGTACATAAAATAAACTTTAAATTATGCATTTCTGGAAAGGTACAGATAACCTTATGTACACATCACATATTTTTTTGCACTTTCAAAATATCTTATTTCATCATTGAACATTAAATTTGTTTATCAGCTCACATCACAGGAAGCATGCACTTTTAATACAAGTAAATGTAATGTACCAGATCGGGGTTTTTTTCCCCATATTGTAGGAAAAATTGACTGTGAATTAAATAATGATATTTTGATCACTGAAAAGGCAAGCATTTAATTTCTGTCTCACATAATAACAAAACTATCTTTTACTTTACAAAATTATATATTATTATAGACTAATTTATCAATAAAATTTAGCATGTTCTTTTATAAGACTTTAATTTTTCAGTTAATTCTGCATTATTTCTTTTCTGCAATAAATCCAAATGATTCACCTCTTCACCAAGAAAAGCACATTCATAACCTGTAAAAGTGAAATGTTTAAAAGAAATTTTGGCATTTATTCTTGACGATCGTCTAGCAGATGCACAAAATCTGTTCAATTCAGAAAGAATCTGCCTAAATTGTTTTAATTCACTTTGAAATCCAAGTCCACCATTTTGTATTTTTAATTCCATTTTTTCCCGAAAATGGTCGTACAATTTATAGTCTACAGAGCTCCATTCTCTATGTATGTTTTTAATATATTGTGGATAGGCATCCTTTGCATAACTTCCGACATTTGATTTTTTGTACACAATTTCTTTAAATGACCAACTCATTAGTCTCTTCAGAAATATCATGGATTCATCAAAATATTCCACTATCATAACAAGTCCGAATTCCCTGTCCAATTTCTTAATGTACTCATTAGCCAATACCTCGTTTTGTGAATAGTCTGCCCGACTTTGTGGAAACCCTAAAGGCATTCCTAAACAATGTGACAGTAGATTTTTGGTAACCGAAAACCCGTCAGGGATGCAGTACCTATATGGACGAGATTCATGACTTTTATATATGGATTCATATTTTTCTATATTCTTTAAATATTCCTCTTTTGGGTCCTGTGCTTTGATGCCTACTATTTTGTCCACTTTGAAATAGTGAAATGTTGACTTGAAGTGGTTCCAAGGTTCCCTGATAATTGTGATGAACGGAGTGTTTCGTGGAAACAGTGGCTCCATGATTGTTCGGTTGTATATGGCATGTTCAATGAGACAGTTAAATTTCTCCTCTGAAGGCCTGTAGTCTACTTCATCCATCAAATAAGGCCAGCCTAGGTAGATGTTGCTGTCCCTGGGGAGGACAACATTTAACCTACGGGTGAATGCATATCGACGTAGTGCACCTGCCACTGTTTGAGTTGCACACTTCATGCACTTAATGAAAACAAAATTGTCTCTTTCACCTTTATATTTGATGTTGTCTGCTACAAATTTATTCCAGTAGCCCACACGTTCATCTTGACGGAAGAGTGTCTCTGAATTTGGGGCAGAGTCCTCAATAGCCTTATTATCTGAATCATCTGGAGTAGTCTCCCTTATATCCAATGGTAAACGTCGAGTTAACAGAATCAAGCTAATCAGAAAGAAGACAACAGGTACGACTTTCCTGACAATAAAACGGGTGGACACCATGACTTGTTAAAACTAGCAGCAGGAAAATAAGGTATGATGAATCGATCCTCTCCAATTTGAATAAATTGAAGTATGTGCAGTCCTGCCTTAACACACATCCTGACATACATGTAGAAATGAATACTTTATAATGTACATCCTGATTTGAATATTTAATGACCACTTATAGCTACTGTTTAGCATGAAAACCTGTGGTATAAATTGTGGGGAGTGTGTACCTCTTTAACACACACACACACTCACCTGGTCACATACAATCAATAAGCCAAGGATTTACACACTTATCGCAGTCCTGCTTGGATAAGCCCTTTTATAGCACCATGGTTTCTCGTCATTATACATTATATATCAGTGCCTTTAATAATGCTTTTTTCATTTGAATACAAAACTATTAGGGTATCAGATGAGGTCTATACTTGTATGTTTTGACATGTGTATGTACTGACATTACTATAATTTACGGACACAGGTAAAGTGAAAATAGGTCTTAATACAAAATAATCCCTCACTCATACCTCTAATGGACAGATGTCTTCGTCAATATAGTATACAATCAATATAAATCTTTCAAATGTTATATAAACAAATCTTGATTGTTAAAATTTGTTGATTTCTGGTATAATGGCAATAATGTATACCTTTAAGCATTGTACTCAGCAAATAAATATACACCTACATGATTGTATTTCTTAATTCACAAAAAAGTAGTTTAATTCACAAAATTTAGACATATTGATACTGTATATTCATAGTCTTGTAAACATAAGGAAGTGACAACTTTTCAGTACATGGAAGGAAGTCACAAGTACTTAAGATACTCATATTTAAACATGCACACATCTTAAAATATATCAGTTTTTTTTCACTGGGGGCAGTGGCAGGGATCTTTGGCCCCCCATTTGTGACCAAAAATATACATTTTATGATTAAGAAATCAATTTTTTGTTGTTAGATGTTGCATTTATTATATGTCCCCCTTTTTTTGTTGTTAGATATTGCATTTATTACGGTATATGTCCCCAAGACCCTTAAACCCCCCCCCCCCCCCCCCCCAACCATTCAAGAATTAAGGATCCACCACTGGTTTTAGTTAAGTAATTAGTAAACTTCAAGCATTGACAGGCTTATAGTCCACACAACGCTCCTCAGCACTTGTTAACCTTTTAGAGTAATTCCATATTTGGTAGTACATTACATTATGATTTGAAAGCATTTTATGTACATTAATGGTTCATGAAGTTGCACCATGAAACAATGGGAATTAATTTTTTATTTCAGCAATCACTTTAACTGCTTTGCACACATGGTGTGACAAAATGTTAAAAGGAACAATCTTCTTAATATAGTGCTTTCAGCACCAGACAATGAGGACTGGTTTTCTAGATTTTTTTCTGCAATTTTTATCCATTTATATCTGCCGGTAGTTTTTTTTCCAGATGTCCTTGATGTATCTTTACATGGAGATGAGTACATATACATGTACCTACAAGGGGTAAAAATTATTATTTGGGGGGAAATTTAAGGATGGTTTGACTGGACTGATTCCATAACAACTCCAATTAGATTACTAAAACATTTTTTTGGAACACAAAGCTGAAGCAAATGCATGATATAGTGACTTCTTTTTAAACAATCCCTTTGATAAATTATGAAGTCTTTCTCTTATATTGTCACTTAAAAAGCAGAGCAACAGTTTGGGATCGCTTTGCTAGATGTCCGTTCATCTGTCAGTGTCTGTCACGCTTATACTTGAGAACTTTAACAGGTAGGGATCTGATATTTTGCTTATGCATTACTTAACAAAATGGCATTTGTAAAATACCTGGATTACTGACCTTCTGACCTTGACCTGTTTTTTTTTCCAAAAAGCTCATAATCTATACATTCTTTGAAAGATGAAAGCTCAACTGTATGGTCTACATTTAGACCACACAAACCAAAATTTAAATGCACTTTGTTCGTTGTATGAAAATAAATCAAGATTGGTATACCAACTCTGGTTACTAATTTAAGTAAACTTGTCAGCTGACAATTGCAGTAATGAGTGATGCAGACTGATATCTTTCTCAAGTTATGAATCTGAAGGATTGTTGTAAACATTCATGAATAAATGAACAATTATTCCTAATAATTTCAATCTAATTATTCAGTTTAGCTTTGAGAGATGGGGAATCTTATTTTTAGTTGATTGTCAAAATTTATGAAAATATTAAATGTAGTTTCAATATCTATGGATATTTTTTTCTTTTCAGGCACATGCATGAACTGAAATGCTTATATGAGAATATATAGCAAGAGGCTCATTGGTTATAATGCTCACTGAGTCACTTTGGCCCTGCCGTTCTTCATCAGGAGTTTTTCTTTTTTAATGTCCCTCTTTTCATAAAAATTTTGACTCCATATTGTGGACCAAAATATGACTAATAATGGTTTTGTTATTCTTGAGAAGAAAATTTATAAAGATTTTTCCTATACATTCCTATGTAAAACTTGGATCTTCTAATGTGGCCCCATCCTACCCCCAAAGTCAAGATTTGAACAAACTTGAGTCTGCACTTTGCAATGATGCATTCACGTAAGTTTCATCCTCTGTGACCCAGAGGTTTTTGAGAGGAAGATTTTTAAAAGTTGCCATTAAATTTTCACCAACTCTTAATGATTTGACCTTGAAAGAGGGTGTGGTCCTCGATAGAACAAACTTGAACCCTCTTTACCCGGATGCTATGTGGAAAGTTTGGATAAAACTGGCCCAATGGTTCTGGAGAAGAAGTCAAAAATGTAAAAAAAAAAATTACAAACAGACTGACAGACAGACAACAAACACTATTCAATCAGAAAAGCTCAAAAGCCTTTGACTCAGGTGAGCTAAAAAATTTACCATAGCTTGGCTTTATTCATATTAATGTAAGCTATTTCAGGCGAACATTTGCATTCCTTGGAATAGCTTAAGTTTTAATAGTAAGTGGCAGAGCCAATTAAGATTAGCAATAAGACCAGAAGTCTCTGACAAGACTGTATCTAATTTGGTTTGTACTTACTACAAAGTAGCACTTGGATTTGAAACTACGGCATTAGCAATAAAAAGAATAATGATCCTTCATTTGTCTATTTTTGAGGTAAGTTTAACTGCAATCAGACTAAAAATGTAAGAGAAGTAGCCCTTTGAAAGAATTTTACAGAAATTTCTATTTTATTAACTAATATGGCAAGATCGTTCATTGAAATCAGACACATATACACAGAATTACATAACTTATTTTTAGTAACCATGGCAACATCTTTTATTGAAATCAAAAACCGGAAAAAAGAATTGTGTATCTCTGTGTATTCTACTTGTGTACAAAGATTCTTTGAAATCAGATTAAAACTATAGGAAAAGTGGCCTTCAGAAAGAATTTCACAGAAATTACTATTTTAGTAAGAATGGAAACACCATTCATCAAAAACCAATACATAAATTATGTATCTTAGTGTAGTCTACTTGTGTAGAAAGTTTTATTGAAATCAGACAGAAACTGTAGGAGGAGTAGCGATTTGAAAGAATTTCACAGAAATTTCTAGGATTAGTATCCATGGAAACACCATACATCAAAATCAAAAACTGATAAAGAGAATAATGTATCCTAGTGTAGTCTACTTGTGTGCCAAGTACTGAAATTGGACCAAACTGTAGAAGTAGCATTTTGAATTTTTTTTACAAACAGACCAACAGAGAGACAGATGACAGACACCTTACTTTCACACAAGATCTTATGGTCTCTGACCAGTAGAGCTTAAAACAAACAGATACTGTACACACTGCAGACTTCAATCTCTGTGATATACATGTTCAACAATGTAAATACAGGTACTGAACTTGCATAACTTGGAAAAGTTTAACTCAAATCCATCCAACATATACCATTTATACTGCAAATTTTTGGAATACAATTTACCAACACCTCTTGAGCACTGATCAATCAAAGTACTATTAACTAAACAAATGGTATTATAAACCTTGACTTAAATACTTGTAGATTCCTAAATATATGCGAGGAATAAATTATCGCGTAATTACGCGAGAAGCACCAGTCGCGAAGTAAGACTACTTGCTTTTATTTTTTTTGGTGCTTTGATGTATGTAAAATTTCTAGATAAATCACACATTCGCAAATTATTGTTCTTGCGATTTTACGCCCTTGGGCCATTTCACGATATTAAGTACTCGGGTAGAATAAGAAATTTACAGTAATCAAAGTATAAGTACAAAATGTATGAAAATTACTGGCTTTAAGACAGGGGATCCAATCCCAAATGTACCCCTTGATAGATTTATAAGCTTACTTTATTCTTGGATTCTGTGTGCTGTGTGCCTTTTCTGGGGGGAAGAGGGGGCTTTTTATGGACTCGATCTTTTTCTGAGGTTAATTTCTCTGGTTGTGTATTTTGACTTGAAATCACTTTTTCTGACTCTGCGTTTGTATTCATGAACTCTTCAAAGTCCTCTGGCTGAAATGGACGTGATCGTCTGCCATACCTCTTGTTCCCTTGCACATACTTTGGAGTCACTTCCTCTTGGAGATCTAAAAACTCTGTAAAATGAAAAATACTAGCTTTTTACATTACAGTGAATGTGCTTAGTATACATTTAAAATTTCCATGAATTTCAATTTTTGGTACATTTGTTCTTTAACAGTTCTGACTCCAGCATCTTACTACAGTAAAACTCGTTTAGTACGAACATGGATATTGCGAATTTACAGATAAAGCAAAGCTTTTTGCAATCCCCAGCGAAATTCTGAACAATTCCTTGTAAAATTTTACAGATATAACAAATTCAGATATAGCAAACTTATGGTCATATTAAACTGATTTTGTGTCCCCTAGAAGTTAAAAAATAATGAAATTTACATCTTTTATAGCGAATTTTCAAAGATCTAAGTCTTTGAAATATTGAACCGATACTAATTCTGTAAGAATTTATATTTGAAACTCAAATAATCCAAAAACTTTTCAACTCCAAGGTAAATTTTGTATTTTATACTACCCTAAATACACATTTGTAGTCATACTTGGATGAAAAAATCTATATTGCGAATTGGTTATGTATACTTTAAGAAATTTGTTATACGGATATAACGAATTATGGATATAGAAGTAAATTTGCAGGTCCCTAGAACTTTGATATAACCAAGTTTTACTGTAGAAATCCTTTTACATTTTCAGTGTACAGGAACAGTGATGCAGTACAGTACAGTGTGCAAGAATTTAATTGCAACATATATTGTAGTTTTATAGCAGAGCTTCCTTTTTATCAACATGTACACAGTATATTGCTCAGATGACAGAAACAATAACCTAAGATTGTATACAGTGCATTGCTCTGTGTAAAGGGAATAGTACTGTGTAAATGTAGGGAATGTTTTAATACCAGGTGTATCTCTGGGTGTAAATGTAGGTAATGTTTTAATACCAGGGGTGTCTCGTGGTGTAAATGTAGGGAATGTTTTAATACCAGGTGTGCCTCTGGGTGTAAATGTAGGGAATGTTTTAATACCAGGTGTCTTTGGGTGTAAATGTAGGGAATGTTTTAATACCAGGTGTGTCTCTGGATGTAAATGTAGGGAATGTTTTAATACCAGGTGTGCCTCTGGGTGTAAATGTAGGGAATGTTTTAATACCAGGTGTCTTTGGGTGTAAATGTAGGGAATGTTTTAATACCAGGTGTGTCTCTGGATGTAAATGTAGGGAATGTTTTAATACCAGGTGTGCCTCTGGATGTAAATGTAGGGAATGTTTTAATACCAGGTGTGTCTCTGGGTGTAAATGTAGGGAATGTTTTAATACCAGGTGTGCCTCTGGGTGTAAATGTAGGGAATGTTTTAATACCAGGTGTCTTTGGGTGTAAATGTAGGGAATGTTTTAATACCAGGTGTGTCTATGGGTGTAAATGTAGGCAATGTTTTAATACCAGGTGTCTCTGGGTGTAAATGTAGGGAATGTTTTAATACCAGGTGTGTTTCTGGGTGTAAATGTAGGAAATGTTTTAATACCAGGTGTATCTCTGGGTGTAAATGTAGGGAATGTTTTAATATCAGGTGTGTCTATAGGTGTAAATGTAGGGAATGTTTTAATACCAGGTGTGTCTCTGGGTGTAAATGTAGGCAATGTTTTAATACCAGGTGTCTCGGGGTGTAAATTTTGGGAATGTTTTATTACCAGGTGTGTCTCTGGGTGTAAATGTAGGCAATGTTTTAATACCATGTGGCTCTGGGTGTAAATGTAGGGAATGTTTTAATATCAGGTGTGTCTATAGGTGTAAATGTAGGGAATGTTTTAATACCAGGTGTATCTCTGGGTGTAAATGTAGGGAATGTTTTAATACCAGGTGTGTCTCTAGATGTAAATGTAGGCAATGTTTTAATACCAGGTGTGTCTATAGGTGTAAATGTAGGGAATGTTTTAATACCAGGTGTGTCTCTGGGTGTAAATATAGGGAATGTTTTAATACCAGGTGTCTCTCTGGGTGTAAATGTAGGGAATGTTTTAATACCGGGTGTGTCTCTGGGTGTAAATGTAGGGAATGTTTTAATACCAGGTGTCTCTCTGGGTGTAAATGTAGGGAATGTTTTAATACCGGGTGTGTCTTTGGGTGTAAATGTAGGGAATGTTTTAATACCAGGTGTGTCTCTAGATGTAAATGTAGGCAATGTTTTAATACCAGGTGTGTCTATAGGTGTAAATGTAGGGAATGTTTTAATACCAGGTGTGTCTCTAGATGTAAATGTAGGCAATGTTTTAATACCAGGTGTGTCTATAGGTGTAAATGTAGGGAATGTTTTAATACCAGGTGTATCTCTGGGTGTAAATGTAGGGAATGTTTTAATACCAGGTGTGTCTCTGGATGTAAATGTAGGCAATGTTTTAATACCAGGTGTATCTCTGGGTGTAAATGTAGGGAATGTTTTAATACCAGGTGTGTCTATAGGTGTAAATGTAGGGAATGTTTTAATACCAGGTGTGTCTATAGGTGTAAATGTAGGGAATGTTTTAATACCAGGTGTGTCTCTGGGTGTAAATGTAGGAAATGTTTTAATACCAGGTGTGTCTCTGGGTGTAAATGTAGGCAATGTTTTAATACCAGGTGTGTTTATAGGTGTAAATGTAGGGAATGTTTTAATACCAGGGTGTCTATAGGTATAAATGTAGGCAATGTTTTAATACCAGGTGTGTCTCTAGGTGTAAATGTAGGGAATGTTTTAATACCAGGGTGTCTATAGGTGTAAATGTAGGCAATGTTTTAATACCAGGTGTGTCTATAGGTGTAAATGTAGGCAATGTTTTAATACCAGGTGTGTCTCTAGGTGTAAATGTAGGGAATGTTTTAATACCAGGTGTGTCTATAGGTGTAAATGTAGGCAATGTTTTAATACCAGGTGTGTCTATAGGTGTAAATGTAGGCAATGTTTTAATACCAGGTGTGTCTCTGGGTGTAAATGTAGGCAATGTTTTAATACCAGGTGTGTCTCTAGGTGTAAATGTAGGGAATGTTTTAATACCAGGTGTGTCTCTAGGTGTAAATGTAGGGAATGTTTTAATACCAGGTGTGCCTCTGGGTGTAAATGTAGGGAATGTTTTAATTTCAGGTGTGTCTATAGCAGGGATGGGGTAATTGAAAAAAGTAATTGTAATTGACTGTAATTAATTACATTTTTTGAAGTAATTGGAAGTAATTTGTAATTAAACATTTTTTCAATTACTTGTAATTGTAATTTAATTAATTACACTGAAAAAATACCATGTAATTTCAATTACTTTTTCAATTACATTCAATTACTTTATATAATACACATTCATGATATATTCATGATATATCATCACCACTACCTCCCCATTTTACTGGTTTTTATTTTATTGTTAAACATTTCCTCAATCCTTCATTTATACAAAATCTTAGGTTAATGCTTACAAAATAATTAAATGATTGGCTTGATGATAATAAACTAGTTTCTTTCTAATCATTATGTAAATTTTGAATTTTTTGATCTATGTTTATATATAAATATGAATTTTGAACCACCTATCTTAGGTCTATTCAGCTATGAAACACACATTTATTATATTTCAATCTTTGTTGTTTGATCAATAATAAAGAAAAAGAAGGTGTGTGTCATTAATTAAGTTCTCTCTTGTTGGGAAGAGATAATTGCCCTCCAGATCACAGCTTTCAATTGCAATCAAAACAAATCAACTCCTCTAAAGAGATATTCATTACATGATTTAGAAGACAAAGCCAATGAAGAAAATTATTTCAATTTAAAATGCTCCGCTAGCTTTAGGGAAAAAAAACCTTTCAATTTGATAATTATTTTAACATCTAAACAGATTTTTATGAATGAATTTTCTATCTGTACAATTCTGATTTATGAAGTAAAATTGTTCAACATAAATAGCAATTTAGGATGTTCAGGTTACCTTCAAAGGAAATATTTAATTTGAGGGGTTACAGTTGCGACTCATTTCACTCTATTAAAATACTCACTTTTAATCAAATATCATAAGCCATGCAATTTGTGTACATGTAGGTTTTGTGTGGTGGAAACTGCATCAAACTGATCTCGGATAGTTCTTTAAGGAGATTCTTATTGTTTTGTAAATAAATTTTATAAAATTTAATTAAACCAGAACAATACACAATGCCTATAGCATATTATTTCTTGTACTGTTTGTGCAGAGGCTGAGCTTATATACAAATAAATGATGTTCTGTATATTCATTGACAAGGATTATAAAAATTTTCAAAAAATAAAAAATGTAATTTGTAATTTAATTAATTACTTTTGCAAAGTAATTGTAATTTAATTAATTACATGTCTTAGAAAGCCTGTAATTTAATTGTAATTTAATTGAAGAAAAAGTCAAAGTAATTGTAATTTAATTAATTACTTTTTAAAGTAATTGACCCCATCCCTGGTCTATAGGTGTAAATGTAGGGAATGTTTTAATACCAGGTGTGTATAGGTGTAAATGTAGGGAATGTTTTAATACCAGGTGTGTCTCTGGGTGAATTCTCCTCTTTTGTTTCCTCTTCCTGGTGTTTTTCTACCCCTTCATTTTCTTCTTCACCCTCCTCCTCGTGTAAGTCATCACTTTCTTCGTCCTCAGCATCCTCAAACTGGTCAGCATCCATAAACTGCTCGTGTATGCTCGCACTAAGGCTGACGTCATTCTGCTGTTCTACACGCTCGATAGTCGACTGGCAGAGAATGTTCACGAAATTCTCCTTAAAATGCTCGAAGTCAATCTGAAATTGTCAGTTATTAAAAAAACTTTTATCAAATAATTAGTAATTTCAAATTCATAAGAAGAAGGAATAAAGATCCTATTATCAAAATTGTATGAAATTTATGCTTAATTTATGCATGCAGGGTCTACAGGAGAATGCAGCTAATATATCATTATTGCATAAAGATGTGCAAAGAATGATTATTATTGGATAAATGTGTAAAGATCAAGTGACCTATTTAACACATACAGATTTTGTTTTCTACGAAAATGAGAGGGCCCAAGGTCCTTCTCACTTTGAAAGTCATCAATCATTTAATACAATTATGTAATAATGACAGACTAAAGTATTGACTTGTTTGATACACATTACAAACTTCATAGAAATTCAGTCCAGGCTAAACACCATTTCAATCATTTGTCAAAAGTAAAATCATTTCTTTTTTACCTGTAACTCCATGGTTTTTTTTCAGTGAGAATTTATTTCTTCTGGGCATGGATACTTCTCATCCATTAATACTATTCTGATACTGTGACACTGACCTTATATCCAAATGAACTTGCCTCAGAGTCATATATTACATAACTTTTTAACACATAAAAACCTATATAATTAGCAATTAGCCTCTTCAATTCTTGTTTTCCTAAGTTATGGCATTGAGATCGGTTCTTATCAACTTATGAACTGGAACTCAAAATTTTCCTAGAACTGCACATTGGTGATTAGCATTTTTTATTTTGGACTTAGACTTGTACTCCATTTCAGAGCAATATACAGATTACTATTTGATTAAGACTAAAATGTTTCACAATCCTAGACCCAGAACAATTTTTTAATTTTTTTTTAATACATTTGAAGCCTGTGACCTTGTCTGAATGACGATACGATGTAGTCACAAACAAGATGTGGATCTATAACAGTAGTAAGACTCGGGCTGGAGAAGAGTTTTTTATCACCCACCTCATCACATTCAGCATTGTCTATGAGGTGATCCACAATGTCCTCCGCCTGCTCGTCCAGCTGTAGTTTGTGACAGAGGGCCAGAAGTTCGCTACGACTGAGGTAGCCACGATGGTAGATGTCACAGCTATCAAACACTTCCTTCAGCTGTGCGATGTACAGATCCACATCTTCCACCTCATCCACATTCATTGCTCCACTAACTCATCCACCTTGTCTATTTAAAAAAAAAAAAAAAAAAAAAACATGCATATTTGTACAAAAATTTTAATATTAACTAGAGTTTCAGTCGAATTTCAAAATGGGGTGAATTCAAGGAAAGATATAGTTATCTCAGTCACTATTACAACTCTGTCAGGGCAAATTTAGAAGGGGCAAAATCATTTGCAGTGAGAAATTGTGTGAAAATAACATGGGGCAAAAATTAACCCTGTACACAGTATATACATGTACATGTATCTATATGATTTTTATGATAACATGCATAAAGTTTTCTCCCATATTGATCTCTGACAAATTGAAAGTATTCACTCTTTGGGCAATTGAAGATGACAAGAGAGCCATAGTTCTTGACAGTCATCTCAATATGTCAATCACTTTTTATTCAAAAGAACTTTATTTTCAAATAATTACGCGAGACCGTCTGCTCACAAAAATTTTGTTCTTGCAAAAATTTTTATAAGTATAGATAATATACAGCAATAACCAGAATTCGTTAAATTTTTTCCTGCTTATAAGTACCAAGTACATAAGGTCTCACCAAAATTTGGTGATCTACAGTACTGTATACAGGGAAATTTTCACCCCAGATTTATTTTCACCCCTTTCATCCTAGCCACAGGTGGGCAAATTCAAACTGAGTGAATTCAAAGTACACAGTATAATTTCTTAAACAGAATTGTGTCTGGGTGAATTTAAAATGGGGCAAAATTGTTTGCAAGCGCAAAAGGGTGAATATAACAAGGGGTGAAAATAACCCTGTATACAGTATTATGAAACAATTATATTTGACAAATTCCTTATAACTAACCATCGATCTTTTATTATATAACAAAACACAGAGCATTCAGTTGTTTTTGTATTACTACTTATACCCCTAAAAAAGTTATTTTAAGATTACCCTATCCTTTTCAAAAGTCCTAGAATATAGTCTATGACCACTCAAATTGAATTTTAATTCTAAAAGTGGCCTCTCAGAATACCTGCTTATCAAGTTCATTTTTTTCACTTGATGCTTAAAACTAAAGAATAATTTTACAGTTATAAAGCATTATCCTACCTCCAACCTGATGCCTGAACCCTACAAAAAGGGGACATTTAACTGGTCATGACAATTTTCTCCCAAAATCCTAGAAAGATGTTCAGGGAAGAAAAAAGCTCATTACAGAAACCTTGTTTACCATGCTGACCCACAATGCACTATAAAATCATGGTACAAAAGAAATTCTGAAGATCTTTTTTGACTGTTGATATAGAAATATGTACTACGCAGAAAAAAACATCTACATCACAATTAAGTCACACATTTGCATTTTCAAGACAGCAGTTAAAGGGAGACAACTCAAAAAGAATTCCTGAACTTAATTGATACATTAATTTCAATGATTTCTTACAATTAATCAAACAATAATGAAATCTTCAAACACATTTCACTAATTAGTTACTAGGAAAATTGAGTTCTATATAAGAACAGAACTGATGGAGACTTACAGACAGACACAACCATAGTTCCTACTCTGATACGAATGTAATCTATGTTGCACTCAACTGTCTGCTTTTATCAGCAGATAATCTGGTAAAATTTTAACTTCTGTTGAACAAAATTTACCTTTGTTTACCTACAGTATATCACTCTCTCTTTCTTGGTAAGGTCAATCCTTTTTCCAAACCAATATCATACTTTTGGGGGACAAAAACCTTATCTGATCTCACTTTGATCTAAGACTTTACCCTGTCTCGGTCCTCTCTGATCATATTTTAAGTCAATCAAAAGATAATGTATACCAATGTATGATAGATGCCCTGCATGTAATATTTACTAATATATCACAAATACCACCCTCAGTGATAAAAAGCACAGCTGCCCTACTTGAACTTGTTCTAAAGGTCAATTTAGATAATATTTCACAGTTCTTTTAAAGAAATGAGCACCGAACTGCATGATAATAGCTACTTTAATATGTTAAATTAATATCCTTATATAGTCATCTGTTTTAGTCATTTTGCAGCTTGTACAATTTATTTTTTTTTTTTTCAGTTTACACTTAGGAAATGTTCTAGTCTTTATTTGATGAAACTCTCTCTACACTATCTTGACAAAATAATACAGTATATGACTTAAATATATAAAGATCACGGCTATAAATAAATAAAATTAGCATTTCAAATTATCGTATATACTCGTGTATAAGTCTGTCCGCCTATAAGTCGGTTGTATTTTTTGCAGTTATTTTTGAGCGATTTGCCATTGACCTACTTATAAGTCGGTACAACTTTTTTGCCAGAATAGGTTGACAATATCAAATAAATGCTTGTGTTTTAACCTGGTCCAACCTTTCCACTCGACTTTTTCTGACAAAAGTTTCAAACAATTCTATAACAATGGCTTGTACTTATGAAAGAGTTTACTGTTAATATTACAAATGCATGTTTGATCTAAAATACCAAATTTATTTAGTATGTATCTAAAATACATTTTTTTGTTTTAATCTGGAATTGTTTTCCATTTATTTCCAATATCCATTAAGTACAAGTCTATATAATTTCTACCTTTCTGATGATTTGAACTCCATTCCTTTTCTTTTTCCCATGAAGACAATCAGCTGGGTCATTTCACCATCTTTACATCTTTGTAATTCCTGCTTAAAATGAATGTATAGAATAAGTTACATGTATGTAACATATTACATTAGGTGTTGGTGACAATCAAATCCATATCTTTAATTAAGTACTGAATTCTTCACAACGGTTGTGTTAAAATCACACCAAATACACAACACAGATCATGTTAAGTTAGCATAGCTTGGATTATTATCAACATGAAGCTGTTTCAAGCTCTAAGTATTTAATGAAGATAGGATTGAAATCTGATGGCACTGGGTGACATATTCTATTGTTTTCAGAAAAATATAGTGTTGACAACATAACTTGGACAAACTCATCCAGAAACACGACACACCTAAAAAAAATCCCTACAGTGGCAAAAAAATTGACATTTTTGGATAACAAGTCCATTAATGTGTTTTAAAATCTAACTCTTCCGAGTGATCACAATAGATAAATTAACATTCCTATCCTATTTCAGTTTGTGTTGGACTGTTAAATAGTTCAGGTGTTGATTTAAATTACAACTATAAGGGTATTGTGTTATTTTTCTAATGATCCTGAAAGTGATCAATTTCTGGCTGTGCTAATTACATCTGACCTATAACCATATGTGTATAAGAGGTAAATAAGATTACAACATTAAATCCCTTTCTTCTGAGTAACAGTGGAGCGAGATAAGTCAACATTATCCAAATTATCAAAACTGATTGATTTCTATTGAAGAGGTCTCTGAGTGTACATTGTATAATGCATTTTGACCCGACCTGCACAAATCAATTGGTAACAAAGTATCAAGGAACTTACATCATGTAGCATTGTTGAAAGTTGAGTGGGAATCCAGAAAAATAATTGACATCTTATCTAAAAAAAAAATGTTTGTTTGTTTTTTTTTTTTCAACATTTTTCAAGAAAAAAAAATTTCATCCATGATCATAACAGCTAGGATTTGACCTTCCTACAACAACCTGCCTTTGATTTAACATTTTTATACTAAATTAACAGTAAAACATACTGTTCGGGGAAAAATTAACAGTAAAACATACTGTTCAGAGAAAAAGCCCCCCCCCCCCTCCCCAATACAATACTACATATCTGGTATCTGCATGCTGATTCAATATTCAATTTTTTTTTTAAATAAGATTATTGTATTCTCAAAAGATTTTAAGAATAAATGCATTGAAGATTTCTCTCTTTTTTTGATAAGTTGTCATACAGTAATACAATATACATCACAAGAATATGGGTAAATATTTTCATGAAAATTAAAAATACTCAAAAGACAAAACATTTTTAACAACATATGATGTAGTAAACTCCAATGTACAGATAATGACATCTTATTGTTCAACATACAATCAAATACATTACCTTGTGGTTGAAAGAAATGACAACCCAGTGACCTTGTACAATGTACTACATACATCACCGAAGCCAGACCACAGAAAGAAAATTTTTAATTTTTTTTTTAAAAGAAGATCGAGACATAAAAACTTTACCTTACTTGTTAAAATCACTGACTTTTTCCAATTCAATACATCAAAATTAACAGCTCTGAATTTTCCATTTGTGGGTGATTAATGATTCGGTCAATACCAGCCTGACTGGCCATTCATTATCAATTTATCTGCTTCATAATTCAATTGTCCTCATGATACACCTGTTACACAATCTATAACAAAGCCATCAAATGCATTAAAGTATATACTGACCTCGATACGCTCGTTAGTGACGAAGCAATAAATCGTTAACTGATAATCAATCCTTTGCCATTAGAAGTCAAAAACTTCCCCATTTCCATTTACTCTCCTCAAGATAAATAAATTACACTTTAATTTTTACAAAATTTTCTTGATTAATCCATGCACAGTAGCTAAAATAAAATGCTCCACATCAAATTTAAACAAAGATTTGCACATGCACAATCAATTGAACACAGACACCTCAAAGTCCATAATAGCTAGATCATCTTTTCTACTCTGCTAAACATTTCATTTTATTTTATTGACCTCAATATTTCACTTTTTTTTCTTTGTTGAAATAAACTTACATGTAATCTTGGGTTTTTAAAAGTTAAACATAATCTGGATTACTCAATCTTAGTGTTATAGCCATCATTTCAACATGTATTGTCTAAACATGGGGAACTAAAATATTTAAATCTTAATCTTTACAAATCTTAAAGTGCCTGAAATGTGTGTGCTTTTAAAATGTTATGATAAATAAAACTTATTATCAACAAATTTAATATTCATACCTTGACATTATCTTTTTTTTTTTTTGGGGGGGGGGGGGGGGGAGGGGCACTGAAATGATCAGTCACATGCCTAGTCACATTTTAATCTCTTTTTCAAAATAAAAGTTAATTTAGTCCAAGAACTCATGTTTCACAGAAAAATCTGAATGCCCTATCTTGGTTAAGCAACCCTTCAGCTTCCAAACTTGTCTTCTCATCTTCTTGTGGATTCAGTAAAACATGTACTCAAAAATAACTGTTAATTGAATTACAGCCCTTGAATATAGACATCTAATTCAATATTCTAGATATATATTTTACAAATAAAAATTGTTTTAATTTAATTTTACACTGGTATATACAGTCAAGTTGGTATATTAAAAATATAACATATTTCTCAAAGTAAACATTAAGAAAAAAAATTCTCATACACATATTTTTTTTTTAAAAATGTGAATTTCATGTCTGGCATTTTTTCAAACTAAAAACTTTGCCCATGTAATAATCTAAGCTGGTGAATTTCATACATCATAATAAGAAATGCCTGCTCAGCTACTGGCATATTATGAAACCAAATAATCAATAACTTCTGAATTAAAAATGTCAATTCTTACCAAGAAATTAATTTGTCAGCATATTCCACTCCAACACAAAAATCTTCAAAGATTAACCATTACATATCTTAAGACACAATAACCCAGCCAAAGAATTTGAATGCATTGAATACACAAATATCTATATCAGACCCAACTCTAGAAGTCTTAATAAGCCACATAAATCTGATAATCTCCAATCTAGTCTTTGTCTAATATCAACATTTTTTTAAAAAATACCTCACATTGCAATGTGTTTAAACTTGAAAGTCTAAAGAGATCAATAAGTGAAAATCTTATGGTTAAATACCACTTAACATATTGTTTTAAACCCCCTTCTAGGACAATTAATTTTGAGAAAGAAATTGAATTTTTGTGTTAATGACATTTCTGAGTAATTGGATACCATGCTTATTGAATCAGAACTCTGCAAACAAAGAGATTTTTGTGCCTGATTGACCAACACATTACATGATGAATATACATCTACCCATGTCATTGTTTTATCCAATTAGCTTATCTCGCCAGATTACAGTACATCTCATTCGTGTGTGTAAAGTCAACATATAACACACAATGAAAACATTTAAATACCTTGATCAAACTCGGCTGTGCATAATTAACTTTGTGCCCCACTTTATTGACATTCAGTCATTGTATATATCTTATCTTCACCTTTTTTTTAAAAACCCTCACTCTTAAAAATCTATGCCAAAAATGCCATATATATTTCTATGCTCGTTCATTTTCAGGAGCCATATTACATCATGTCAGTAAAGCAGGAAAATACAAATTCTTACATTTCTTAAGTTCACTGAATGACTGTAATTCTGTAATTATTGGATGAACAGCTATGATGTGACAGAACTTGACGACATGCTGCATAGACTGTCTTTCCACCCAAGGAAGATCCACCCACTGAAAGACCTCGACCAATCTCTGACAAACAGTCTCCACAAGTGCCTCTTCTGAAGATCATGGCTTTACTTCCTAAACAAGTTATCCTGTCAACCATTGAAATAATTCTATATAGCAACAAATGACAGGCAAGGCAGAGAAATCAAACACCTGTACACTAGCTGTGACAGAGGGACTTGCTTCTGATGCATAAAATATATTTCATAAAAAAATTATATCCAAAAAATCCATAAGAGTACTTTCGGTTATGAATTTTTTACAAACCAGAAGTAAGCCCATGAGTAAAGATTCATATAAAGACAGGTAGAACAAACATGTATTGTTTTTAAAAGTTAAACCATGCAGTATTACAACCAACTCCATAATAAGTCATTGAAGAAAATCAACTCCACACCCATTCACCATTTTTATTCACAGGATTTGTTGTTGTCTCCATGCAACAATGTGACTTAGCAGGCATGTCAAGGACAGTGTCCAGTTGGGGGCCTGGAATCAAAGCCCTCTCTCCTCCTGAATATCGGCAATTTAAAGAATTTCATTTTAACAATTTACCTTTATTTAATCAATGTATGACTGTGAAAAAATGCATCTAATTTCTTGTTTTTGTTTTTTTAAAGGAGGGCATGAGTCTGGAGCACCCCACCTGAATCTGTGCCTGCTGACTGTACATTTAGAATACATAAGTCTGAACAGAATTTACAATCAGACTACCGAGGTACTTTAGTCAGAATGAACTGATTATCCTTGTAATACCAAATTTAGAAATTTATGGGTGTTTATAAGAGAGTTAACATAAATGAGTATTTATTGCTAAAATAAAGTTGCATTTGTTGTCACTTTTTGCCATTACATAGCATTGACATAATGCTTCAATTTGTTGTTTCCAATATATGTATTGGATTATATGTATTATAAGTTGCTTTATCAATGTGCATGATGGCTCTTGAATATCACCTGATTATTATCAGATTATTTCCCATGGCCATGTGTTCAAATTTCATGGTGTACGGTAAATCTGGTACACATGTAGGTCTTCATAGAATAAACGGGATCGGGAACATGAGAAGTCCGAACTAGAAGCAGTCTTCAACTGTCTTAGCAAATTTTCTCGTTAAAAGATCACAATATAGGGAATTTTTCATAATAATTCTCCATTTTAAGTGTAATAAATTTCATAATTGTATTCAATAATTCATACTTGCTTAAATAATAAATATAAAGAGTCCAATATTCAACTCTCTATAAAACTAAAGTGAATCTCCTGGTCCAGCACGCTGCAAGACCAGTTTTCAGACACTCGATCCCGATCGCAATTTACTATATGTCCAAAAAGCTTCAAAAAATGGTAACCGCTCCAAAAAAATGGTAACCGCATGCATGGCCGAAGGAACCGGGGGGGGGGGGGGGCACGGCCCCCAATAATTTTGCCGATATATAGTTTACTATAGAAAACGTAGATATGCTTGTGCCCCCTCAATAAAAACGTCTGATAACCTTTTTTTTTTTTTTTTTGCTTGTCAAGAAATATTTGGTAGTTGATAGTGCCCCCTCAACTGAAAATGTACGGCTGTGCCCCCCCCCCCAAACTGAAATTGCTTCCTACTGGCCTGGCATGTGTATATGACGAAGAAGAAACAAAAATAGTACTGCAACAAAAAGTGTACCCGGGGGCAGACCTTTCAGTGAAAATTTCCATTGTTAATAAACATGATAAACAGGAAAACAATGGGGCCAGCTCCCCCTCCCCCAATATTACATGCCTGTGGTATCATACATGTAGCGTCAGCTTCCCATGGGCGCTGCCATCTAAATGGTCAATTTCTCGGCTGGTTCGCCCATCTTCTTCATTTGTTAGGCCAAAGTTACTAAGTGTCAAACATTGTACTTCAATAACGCACTTTATCTAAGTTAATTAAGAACTGAAGAGAAGAAAAAGAACCTTTAACACCTGTATAGTTACCTTCTTTTATCACTAAATATTTTAACATTTATGTCTTAGTTTATTTTCTCATTTTATCACTATGACATCAGCTATATGACTTTTTTTTTTGCTTGTCAAAAAATTTTGAGTCGGATTTCTCATTAGAGTGGACCCCCTGGAAAAAATCCTGGATCCGCGCATACATGCTCATGTTCTGTGTGTGTGTGTACATGTATATATGTGTGTGTGTGCGGGGGGGGGGGGGGGGGGGGTAGGGTCTTTCTGAGGGTATGTGTGTATTGTATACTTGGTCTTGTAAAATCCAAGTAAAAAGTAATACCTGTTTCAATTTTTTGTTGTATAATGAGAGATTCTACAAAATTATGATAAAAGTATATTCAACAAAAAACCTTGCATGGTTTTAATTCAAATGAGTGTACTTCCGGTAATCATCAGATCAGGCCCGTAGGAACCCAGAACACGGGGGGGGGGGGTGCCCCCCAATAATTTGACAATGATATATTTGACAATGGAAAGCAAACATTATCTACAGTTGTGCCCCCTCTATAATGTTGTCAGTATATATTGTATAACTGGTTGCGTCTATTTTTTTTTGGGGGGGGGATGCTTGTCAGGAATTTTCGTTAGGTTGTGCACCCTCCCCCTCCCCCCCCCCTAAAAAAATGATATTGCTTCTTACGGGCCTTTCAGCAACACTACAATTTAGGACTGCATATCCTAACTAGTTTACATTCATTGATCCATCTACACACTAACTATTCCCAAACCTTGACTTCGGTACTAATGAGTACATACATCAATTCAATGCAAAATGAATAACAACAATGTTATTGTAGAAATTTTCTATCGAAGAAGTTTGGGTTTGCAGTTGTCTCTTCTGTAGAAATTAAACTGTCGAATCAGTTGTTTGCTGAAATAATATTTATTTACTCTATACAAAGTCTGTAGACTAATTGGTTAAAAGGGTCACAATGCTGAGTCTATTAAACGTTCAGGACAGTTTATTTCTTTTCGATGTTTTGCAGTTGTCGCTTTTTGTCAGATACTCATTCACAAACTCAGTAGTTCGTCGAAAATCAGCATTATTTATTCTTTTATATTAGACTATGAAGTTAGTTTATTTCCACCTCTCCACGGTTTTGAAGTAGTCGATTTTGTGGAAAACTCATACGAAAAATCAGAATCAATGTTCGATGAACAATCAGGATGACACATACATGTACTATCACCAGAGTCTTTATATCTGATTGTGTCTTTATCGAGATTGCAGCTTATACGTAATTGTTTTCATCCAACCAGGTACAGCATTGTTACTTTCAGAATTTCCACATTTTTTCATACAGGTTTTGTATGTTCTTGGTTGTATTCTTTTGATATTTGTATTAATGTCAAATTCGTACTGAATTAAGTTAGACAACTCAACTTCGCCCCTAATTGAGACTATACGTACACGCATGCAGCGTTCATAGCAATCTGCAGCTGGTCATTCACAATTTTGTTGTTTCTATGTAAAACGTACCAAAAATATCAGATTTGAATTTGCAATAACTAAAATTTCCAAGATGAATAATTACAATGTATACGAATGCCCACAATTACGAAAGCCTATTAGGATCAAACTACGGTAAAAAAAAAAATTTAAAAGGCATTATAACGCCTTTTGATTGATTGATTGTATATTGTTTTACGTCCCATTCGAGAATTTTTCACTCATATAGAGACGTCACCATATACCAGTGAAGGGCTTCAAATTTTGACCTTTACTCGGCACTCAGGGCCATTGAGCAGTGAGGGATCTTTATCGTGCCAACGCCTGCCGTGACACGGGGCCTCGGTTTTTAAGGTCTCATCCGAAAGACCCGCAACTTTCACTCCAAAGTGCCGAGCGCATGGCGAAGGAACAGTTGCTACCTATTTTTTATCGACTTAGGTCTGTCGCGGCCGAGATTCGAACTCACGACCTCCCGATCACGGAGCGAGCGCTCTACCGACTGAGCTACCGTGAACGGTCCTATAACGCCTTTTGAAAAGGCGTTATAACGCGAAAAAAGGCGTAATAACGCAAATAAAGGCGTAATTACGCCTTTCCAAAAGGAGTTATAACGCGAAAAAAGGCGTTATTACGCCTTTCCAAAAGGCGTTATTACGCCTTTCCAAAAGGCGTTATTACGCCTTTCTAAAAGGCGTTAAAACGCCTTTATAAAAGGCGTTATTACGCCTTTCCAAAAGGCGTTATAACGCCTTTCTAAAAGGCGTTATTACGCCTTTCCAAAAGGCGTTATAACGCCTTTCTAAAAGGCGTTATTACGCCTTTCCAAAAGGCGTTATTACGCCTTTTTTCGAGTTATAACGCCTTTTAAAAAGGCGTTATGACGCCTTTTAAGGAGGTTCGATCCTGAGCTTTTGAGCAGATTTTGGTCTGGAGCTTTATTTCGAAAATCCTGCATCATTTTTAAGTTCTAACATTAAATCTGGATTCTACAATGCAAATTAAACTTTATCCAATGAAAAAAACCGCGATTAAATTCCATTCAAGTAGGATTAAGAAAGGAACTATATTTTGTGGCGGAAGTTTTTTTTTTAGAAGAAAATGATCAATTCTTCCCTTTTAAATATATACAGTACTGTTAAGTTTAGATTCCTATTTTTCCATGCTGGTTGCAAACAGAGCTGTTTTTTGCAGTGAAATGTTTTATGCTGGTTCTGAAATATCTATTAAATTATTTCTTATGAATTCTTTCATTATACTGTGACAAATATAGTTAATATATTCTGAAAGACCAGGAAAAAATTGAGCCAATTTTAACATAAAATTAACACTTTTTTTTAGTAATATCTAAAAAATTTAGATCATAGACCCCCACTCTTGTTTTTCTTTTCTGAATATATAAGATAAATTTGATCAATCTGCTTAAATTCAGCAAAAGTTTAAGACTTTAAAATAATTTTCTTGCTTGTTAAATTTTTAATGCCAGAAAAATCACATTTTGTGAGTGCAGAAAGGTCAAATAATTGATTATGCGAAGCAATTTGAAACTTTTTCTTATTCACAATTTTAATGTGTCTTTTTTTAAATAGACTAATAGTTTATTTTGTCCCATGATTTATTTGGATAAAAACTTTGGAGGGAAAACGTCGAAGATGTGATTTTTGATTAAGACACAAATTTCAGTGCAAAAAGGTCATATTAAATGTACTGTAGTGCCAAAAGAAGAATATTGACCCCCATTTTTTGTTTTGATTTTTAATTAAGCTATATGTGTAGAAACTAAAAATATACTTGACAAAAAAAGTTTAAGACTTTAAATATCAGGATCCAACCTCGTTAATTTTTTTTTACCGTAGTTTGATCCTAATGGGCTTTCGTACACAATAGTGAAGATAGAAATAAAAGTATTTTGTTCGTTGTGAAAGGGTTTTCGATTACAAGGATGCAGTTTGTTCTGCGTTTCAAATTTCCAAATAGAAAAAGAAAAAAAAGCAACATCAACTAAAATTCAAATCTCTGTGTGTGTGTGTGGGGGGGGGGGGGGGGTATTGCGTAATTGGTCTTGTCAAAATTAAGTAAAAAATATTATACTTGTCGCAATATTGTTTTACATTGAAGGATTCTATATACTACATGTGATAAAAGTGTATTTCAAATGACATTACATTAAATTTAACTGATGACTTCTGGTAATCATCAACAGCATTGAACCATTATTACTACATTAAATAAGTTTATTTCCGTCTCTCCACAGTTTTGTATTTGTCACTCTTGTTGAAAACTCATTTGCAACATCAGTATTAATTATTCAATGAAAAATCAAGACGAACTGCTATCCTTTCTGACATACATGTATTTCATTTTATCAAATAAAATTTGTCGTGTTAAAATAGTCAAGTTGCAGACTTTAGAATAGAATTGAATAGGATTTATTACCAAATCAGGGCCCAATGGGCATAAACATATAACATGTATAATTACAGATAGGATAACAGACAGAATACAACATATAATGAAGAGCAATTCTTCCATTTAGTGCATTGGTGGTGTTTTGAGTGTCATATGTAGACATAGGTTGTCTTGATTTAAGATATATCTGTACTCTTAATTGATACAACTTAATGTGCAATGATGTGCATTACTATTACTAATATTATACATATAACTGAACACATAAAAAATGTCTGATACATCAACAAGAGGCAGCAAGAGACGGTGCTAAAGGATATACAGAAATCCACTTCTGCCTCATGTAGAATAAACAGATACATAATCTATGGAAAATATAGTATTAAAAAAAAAATTAATAATAATAATAGCAATAATAATAATAGTAATAATAATTTAAAAAAAAAAAATAAAAATTCTATGTTGAATGGCATGTGTAAATTATATTAAACTGCAATGGACAGCAAGAGTCAGTGCTGAAGGATAGTATTATTATTTTAATTAAATGAAATATGTCAAAAAGAACACCGCCTTCACCAGAGCTTCCATTCTGTTGATGTTATAAACTTATTTCCTGGAATTCAGATTCATCTAAAACTTATTCCGAAATACACAACAGACCCCCTTCAGCAAGGTGAATACTGAAAGTAAACTTCCAAAATCTGAATCAGGATGCTTCGTATATATTTATTTTGGTTTTGTATGTGCTTGGTTACATTCTTTTGATATTTGCATAAATGTCAATTCTAACTAAAGTTAGACAACTCTTCTTACTTTCAAGACTAGATTTTGTATAACTATTTAAATCTTTAGTGTCTTAAAGACAGGGAAGAGATAACTGACAATAGTTTCGGATTAGAACAGGATTCACTCCCACTCTCCACCTTCCCCAAAAAAACAGGTGTTCTATCAACTGAACTATCTGGCAACTCGTGATTAAAGCTGACTGTCACATTTTCTTACTCTGTTACATTTGGTGACGTTGACCACCTCTGGATTATAGATAAAGGTCCAGAAAAGAACCGGCCCGGGTCAATCTGACAGCTTCAATCGCCGATGGCCAGATAACTCAGTTGAAAGAGAACGTGTTTAGAGTTCAGGGGCCCCGGTTCTAATCCTGGTCCATTTTCTCCCTTCCTGTCTCACTAACAAGATAAACAAATTATTTTTATTATTGACATGTATTAAAAAAAATCAAAATTTTTTCAAATTTTTAAATAGAAAAAGAAGCAATATCAACTGAAACTCTATACATGTAATCTCTCTCTCTCTCTCTCGGGAAAGATATTTATCGGCCATGGAAATGGTGCCGCTCCTTTCCTCTCTTCTTCGGTGGATCGTATACTTACACAGATCATACCATATTACAGTAGGATCGGACGTTACATGCATATTAATTAACACTAGATTGAATTTATTTATGATAAAATGAAAGAAGCCAACAAGAGAGGGGGTCTCGAGATAAACGTTTTAATCACAGCATGATTGTTTAAGATACATGTAGTTCACACCTTCTTCCTTTACACAGTATATATCACAGATCCAGCATTAATACTGTAATTAATAGTTTCTCTCCAAACTAATATGAACACTATAGGATTTTTTTTCCAGCCCGGCAGAGATAGTTAAGAGAACTGACTCTGACCAATCGACCAAAGTCAGAATTTTTATAAGCAACTGCACCAAAGCAATGCCACTCTCAAATGGAGACTGGCATAGATCTAATTGGTACGTTCGAGGCCTTAGAAATCGATTTGCTTATGAAAAAAATGGCGATATTGGTAATTGAAAGAAAGTTATTGAATATCACGCGATGCCTTTCAATAACAAAGGTTAACTTCCAAGAAAAACAGACAGTTTCTGTCAAACATGTTACCAGTCACAAAGATAAACAAGTACAGATTTGTCTTAAGTGTTTGATTCAGTCCTTGTTTGGCTTCATTAATTACAGATCCACAACACCAAAAATCCCCTCTCGTCATGAAAAAAAATTCCATTTTGCCATTACGTTAACGTCATATGTACGAGTCACTGAACAGATTCAAATACTGTTTTCATCAACCATGAGAGATAACCATGAATTCCCTTTGTATCACTGATCAGACAATTTGATTTGGTTTTCAGCGTTTATAAAAACTTCTGTTTGCTCTGCGACATGACAAGTTTTAGAATCCATTGTAGGAACAACGATTTGGTACACTTCATAATATGACGTCAGATCCTCGTTAGAACTGACGACACTGGATATGATGCTGCGGTTACTGGCGATTCGATGTTTTCCATTGTAATTTTCCCCAGCACGAAGGTGCCTTTTGCGAACACGAGTAGCTGAAGCAACTACAATTAGAATACAAAAAGCCTACAAAATAGCTGTACAAAGTCATTTAAAATTTATTGGGAATTGATACATCATGCGATGGATTGATAACAAGGCATGGTTGATACATCTTGCATTGATACCATGTGACATTTCATTTTTGTATATTAATAGTTTTAACAGTCAAAATTTGCCAATAATTATCTATAATAAGAAAATCTAATTTCCATAGTCATAAACCCTACCGTACGTGAGTAGCTTTTCTTGACCCTATACATGATCAGCACATTGTCTTGATTAACAGTGGCAATATCGTTTAAAGTGCAATATAGGTTAACTTTAGATGTAATTAAGGCACTATGATTTTCCATAAGAAATCAAAATTATAGCTATGTTCATTATAAAACATCTTACCCTTGGTGCTTTTCTTGTGAACACAAAGAACGACGAGACCAACGAACATTACGATGACAATGTTGATTCCTATAACCGACGAAGTCGTAGAAATCTTGAACTCCATGTTCTGTCATCATTCATGAACGCTCTCAACTTGTCTCTTGCTTCTACGCTTTGAATTCAGGATTGTATCATTCCGAATTTGATCGATGTGAACCGTGAAATAAACAAACTGATCTGGAAAAAAATGTTGCTTACAAACAAGTGGATATTTCTACGTCGACCAATTATCATAAAACAAAAACATTTAAAGAAGGAATAAAAAGATAAGGATTTAAAGTGCTGGTCCAATAAAGAATTCCTTTTGATCAAAAGACAACGAGTACAAAAGGAGGCCAGTCAAGGGGTATATCACATTTAAAAGGATAGTCCTTGTTTCAGGGTTATGCAATGGACTGTTTGTAGAAACAAATAAGCCTTTGATGTTATTTAAATGAAAAATAAACAAAACCTAAGGGAAACATTTACATTTCGATTCATTTCCCAGGATATCCATTCACAGTTATGGTCACACAGATTTCCATTAGAGCTCTGGGGGAAGATAGGGGACAATACATTGCTGTTATATCAGGACACACACACAGACACACGTGGATGCCATACTCTCCTAATAAGCTGATATTCCAAGGCCGATAAAACAAGTGAATATATAATAAACTATGCGCACTTATATTCCGTTCTTTACTCTTTTCGGGCAATACACGTTTGGACATTGGAACTACAATAATGCTATTAAATGAAAATCTGATTTCTATCGTTACCTATCCATTCATCACGCAGCACCGTGACACAGTCAAATTTCCAATATTATTTTTTTTATTTGTTATGGGATTTCGCAGTACCACTTTGTCAATATTTACATGGATAATATTTATCTATTAATACTAATTAGATGCTATTGTCAGAAGAAAGAAACGATTGAGAGCATTTTACCACGAATTCATATTGTGTGATAATCACAATTTACATCCAGCGGTTTTGTTTCATGCGTACTTGCATCTATCTCAAATATGTTACATACCTGGAGTGATCTCCCACGTTTACTTCTGTACTGTAACAAGGGTTTAGATCTATAAACAAGGATGGGAAACTAAGCATAGTGCGTACATATGCCTCCTCCCCCTCAATAAATAATGTGTCAAACATTATTCCTTTTTATAATCTCTCTCATGCCAGGGTCTTCGGTCCTTTTTAAGGTCGCCCAATATTTTTCTGAACAATGTTTACAGGCAGATCCAGCTCCGGCGTAGCCCGTTTTCCTCCCATGATCCGTTTTGCTTCTGTACATTTTAATTGTTCGTTTAACTTGAATTAGTTGTATATCCTTTCAATTTAGTCCACAAATAACGTAACTGAATAATTTATTTTACATATACAGTAACACATCTTCACACACTAATGGCTTAATTCATGTATTATATGAAAATATATTTGGAAAAATCTGGCGTAAATATATAGGTTGGAGAAACGCTGAGTAACATATACTGCTCCAAACACTGGAAACACGTGTCTAAGATATATAAAAAGAGTGGTATAAAAATAATATCTAACTCTTATCATCACAATACGGTTCTTCAGCTAGTAAAAATATAGACTCCCTGGCCCACCCTTCCCCATTCTAGCCAACTAAGCCTCCCCCTCCCCATTCTAGCCACTTCGTGAAAAAAAATGAAGTGATCACAGAGTAGCACATTCGTGGGCCAGACAAGAGGAAAATAGGATGTTCCCAACCAATTATTTCAAAGTATTGATTATTTGGATAAAATAAGAAGTTTACACTTCTGATATTTGTAATTTTCCGAAAGTTAATATACAACACCATTTGTCTGAGGCACGTAAAAATAAAATTAAAGAAAAGATTTCGCAACAAGATGCCTGTTTGACTTAAAAAATCTAGATTTGTTTTCTGGTTATTCATGACTCTTTTGAAGTAAAAGTTTGCACAATTATCAACAAGGTATTTTGTTACCCCGGGGAAGGGCGGAGGTTTGGACCCCCAATGATATTAAGAGTTATTGAAATTATAAGGTAGCAGCTACATGTATGTAATTTGATTATACTGTAAGCAATAGAGAAAATTGGGTATGGTTATTTAAAAGTTTCTTAAGAATAAGTAAATGAGACTTTCTTTTTTATATTTTTAATTTATTTATCTATTTATTGATTTTTATTCTTCAATTTTGAACGCTGAAGATGAATTATGAGTATCGATGAATTATAATATTGTCTGACATTTAACGGCAAGCTATTCGCAGTATTTTATGTAAATTAATGACATTTTGAATGAGGGGGGTATATGTGTTTATGGCATGTCAAACGTTGCAATACTCTATCTTTTCCATTTGTAATGTATTTAATTTTCCACTTGTATCCTACAACAATTTTCTATTTGCTTTGTATAATTTTCCATTTGTATTGATAATTTAATATTTGTATTGTATGGTTTTTCATTTGTATTGTATAATTTTTATAATATTTGTATTCTATAATTTTCCATTTGCATCAATTGATGAAAAAAAAGATCGAATATTGCAACTCTTTGACTAATTATCTGCCCTTGATCCTGGTCGCTTCCGCCAGGAATATTTTTACGCATGCGCACATGAAATTCGACAAAACGCACACTCAACGAACAAAGATATGGCTGGGATTCCGCATTTTTTATAAAGGTGAGAGTCTGGTACGAGAAATCAACAAATCACAACCGATTTCTCATACATCAAATCATTTTTAATAGCAAGATGTTGTCAAACAGCCCCCTTTCGTTTTTTGACAGTAACACAGAGGCAATCGTTGTGGAGGAAGATCCCAGCCCTAGCTTATCCGCGGGATCTCCTTGTGAAATGAGCGAATTAGACCTCTTTGATGGTCTCGTAACACTTCCTGATCATAGTCATTCAGAAAACAATAACTGTACGATGGCAGTTCCTCTTAAAACTTCCCAAGATACCGGGTTATTGGGGTACATATCTGAGGAGAATATGGAAATTGTTTCAGTGACCGTTGAAGATCGATTTCAGAAAGGAACCCATTCAAGCAGAGAATATGCACCTTGTATGTCGAGAAATGCTATAAATGCAAGAGAAAATCGCCAAAAGAAGAAAGAGTATGTGAAAAATTTGGAAAATTCTGTTAATAAATTAAAAACAGAAAATTTGGAATTAAAAAGTGAGTGTAAATCTCTGAAAGAGACTGTCAGTAATTTGACCTCTGAGGTTGAATACTTAAAAGGTGTGCTGGCTAATCAGTCTACACTGGCAACCATACTTAACAAACTGTCTGATATTCCTGGTCTTTCATTTTCAACATCCATCAAGCCCCCAACAGAAAAAAATAACAATAGCGTGAAACCCCCAACTACACAGTCAAAACGTAAAAGGTGTTTGGAGAATCAAGAGAATGTTTCAAAAATAAACAATTCAGAAGTGAAGAAACGGAAAGTTACTAGGTCATCCTTCAAACTGGTAGAGCCACCTGAAGAAAAAAATGACGAAACAGACTTGAAGAAAGATGGCAAAACAGGTACGCATGACACCAGAAATTCATTTGGAGAAAATCTGGATACATCAACAGACTCGAGAGGCATTTGCCTCCACGTTTCAGGATCTTCAGTATCAGTGGAATTGTGTGATTTGTGTTCTAATAAGTCGAGAAAGGTGCATGAAAATGATCACTCCTATGGCAGATGTGGTGATGATTAATTCACGAAATGAAGATGGCTTGAGCCATTGATGTGTGAAATATTTTGTGCATGGTCATGTTTTCTATTGTAAAATTGTATGACCTTGATGAATGATGTAGGGATGATTTCTTTGTTTCTAAAATGTAATATTTTTTGTGCTTGAGAACAACAAATCAAATTTTTATTGATTGTTGAAAGAAAAAATTTCTAAACAAATTTATTTACACTTCCAGCTTTCCATCCAAGGAAAAGATTTTTGGAAAAGTTTCAATCCTATAAACGGTGGAGTATAGAAAAAAAATCTAATGTATGTGTCTTACTGTCATTTTGTTTTTGTTATCTTCTTCATTTACAGGTTTTATAAATCTAGTTATGAAAACATGATTGATTATTCATAAATTAGATAACTCTAGGTTGCATCAATCTTATCTCTTTTTTGATGCACAAATCTTTGGGGGAGGATCTTCAAATTTAAAAAAAAATCATTAGTTATCAATTTTGATAAATTTTCTATAAATTGATCTGAGACAATCATATCTAATGTTTGAATTTATTTTCTCTTTCAGTTGATGAGCCATCTTAAGCTACTGTAGGCTTGAGAAGCGATGTGAGAAGCGATTCCATTTGTTGTCATGAACGTGGTAAGGTTCATATTGCTGAATATAAATTATAATTTCATCACCAAAAAAAAAATTAAACAGAATATGAAAGAGATTTAAAAACTGAAAAGGCAGTATGCTTTATTATTGTCAAAAAGAATAGAATTTGGGGGGTCTAGAACATCTCATATTTTTGCAAGCACACATTTGTTGTTCTCGAGCAGAGGTACATGTATATATGTCTGTACAAACATTTGCATTGTAATTACCATTCTATATCTAGCTTTTACCGTGACATTTTTACAAAATTGTTGAGCATTGTATTAGATTGGTAGTTATTTTCAATTTCAAGTTACGTCAGAGATGGAAGTTGACTGATATATACAGATGGAGAGGATGTTCGGGATTTTAAATGTAATAAAGCCCTCGGCAGAGAGGCAGCTTGCAAATAATTGCTTAATACTTGTGAATAGTGCTGAGGACAATGGAAGTGCATGATTCTAGGTGAGCAGATTTCAGGTACAACAAAATAAGGTTGAAGTTTGTTCATTGCAATTTAATTTTGTAAACGTTTCACGGTTTCATGTTTAAATATATGTATTTATGTAAATGATGTGTTCATTAAACAATTTGAATATCTGAATTGTTTGTTATTTAAATGATATTAAAACAATTATTGATTTTCTTTGAGGGTCATACAAAGATTTGTCAATCCAAAGAATCAAGATGAGTATACGAACCAAGGTGAAGCCAAACTCTTCATGTTTCTTTGGATTGATAAATCCTTGTATCAGAAATTAAAGTGAGTAATTGTTTTATTATACAGTCAAACCTTGTTATCTTGAACTTGATGGGACCAAGAAAAAACTTCGAGATATCTGAGGATTCAAGATATCCGGGATAAAATACTTAAAGAATAAGAGGTTGGGACTTCCAATTCACTTTGATATATCCATGATATTCGAGATATCAGTGTTTGAGATACCGAAGTTCAACTGTATGAAAATTTCATTCATAAATCTTTTGTATTTGCCTCTGACATAGGCCTACTTACAATATACACAACCAACTTGCAAAATGATTGAATGGAAAAACATGAACAAGGCACTCTGAAGATTAGATAATAGGCTACTTTCGGTTTTCTGGATTTACCAGGCATCAGAATATTTCACTTCAAATACATATAATACACATTTTTTTAAATCTTGTTCTTTTTTAATCTGGCTGCTAATAGATTTAAACTAAATAAAATGTTATGTACCTTGTAAAGCAATAGACTATAAATACATGAAACAAAGGGAACCTGAAAATAGATACATCATACTGCAAATATTGTGGGAAATAGGATATGGAAAGAATCTGTTTCTTGTACGTAAGTATAAAATTGGACGTTCTAAAGTTTTTTAAAGCAAAAAAAATGTGTAAAAACCAAAGTAAACAAAATATTTAGAAATTTTACGGAAGTATGTATTAACCGTTTTCCACAAAAATTACGTTTAAATCCCCAATTGCAGTATCTTGGTCAAGGAAAAAACAGGCCCGTAGGAAGCAATTTCAGTTTGGGGGGGCACAGCCATACATTTTTCACTTGACAGCTGAGGGGGCACTACCAAAAATTTCCTGACAAGCAAACAAAAAAAAATGGTCACCTACCAAAAATTCCTTGACAAGCAAATAAAAGAAAACGGTCATCATTCGTTTTTATTGAGGTGGCACAAGCATATAGTATCTATGTTTACTGTAGTAAATTATATATCGGCAATTATTGGGGACACGGGGGCCGTGCCCCCCCCCCCCCCCCGTTCCTATGGCCATGAAAAAGGTATGATTTTGAAACATCTATCGAGATATAGAAAGGGGTTGGTCATGTGATCAAATCTTTACTTGCTACCAAGTCTAACAAAAAGTTGGAAGGCCATGTAGCAACCACAAATGATAAAACGCCGTTAAATGATAGAAATATCATTAAGCGTTGCAATGCAACGCTTAATTCATAAATTATTGCATTAATAGTTGACATTCTCAACCGCTTAATGAGAATGTCAACTTTTAATGCAATAATTTGTGGCAATAAGCGTTGCAATTGCAATGCCATTTCTATTATCAAGCGGCGTTTTATCATTGGCGGTTGCTACAAGGCCACTCATGAGGGAAGATAATTAAAAAATACAGAGAAAAAAAATGCAAGGCCATTTGGACAATGCCAGGAACGAAAAAAAAACTTGTGTGGAGTTTCCTTGCATCATCTAGATACAAGCTCAAACCGTTACGCTGAGATACGTCACAGTAGGAGTGTTAAGTTTTGAAAACGGAAGACCTACAGGGAGTACAAATAATAATCCTGACCGGCACGTAGTATCGTTTTTGAATGGGAAGGGGTGAGGACAGCCAGAAAAAAATATAACTTACCTGAAAGAACTGGCGAGCAACAATTAAAAGAAAAAAATTATTCAACTCGAAAATCCTATTTGTACCCCTCGATCGCAACTATTTCCCCCGGCTGCGCCTCGCCGGATAGTTGCTGTCCTGGGGGCAAAAACTTGCTGTTGGGGGGTAGGGGGTGATTTGAATATACTACAACAAAGGGTGGGGGTGTTGACCTTTCAGTGATCATTTTCAGCAAATGTTATGCTTGGAAAAAAGCGGCCCCTCCACCCCCCATCCCGATACTACGTGCCTGCTTGATACGCAAAGATCATCATGTAGAAATCGGGGCTTGAAGGTTCAAAGTTTATAATAAAACACCTATTTACTGACCAGTCGGACAATAGCAAGAACTAATTTCTTCGACTGCGCCTCGGCAAATAGTTGCCGTTCTGGGGGACAATAAACTTTCTATTATTCTCATAGCCAGTAAATAGGTGTATATTATAAAAATGTATATTATAGAACACTATAATATGTAGTGTTCTTGGTTTATTTGTCAATAAAAATCTGCATGATCACTTCTTTGGTGAAGAATTTTAATTTAACGATTAAAAGAAAATACATGTATGTCGGAAAGACAAGAGTATTTTAAAAGTTTTCACATCTTAAATCCGCATGTTTTTTAAGATTAATGCACCTTCTCCCATTAAGCAGCACTAGTCTCAAGCAAATTCCTTGTGACCTCGAAGAAAACTATTAGTTGTAACAAACAATCATGTTTATGAACAAATTTTAAACAAAGATGTATAACAAAACGATATCTTACAAGGATAAAGTCTGTAGATTAAATCAACTTTCCTCACAAAGTGCCTGAAACTCCTTTTCGGCTTTTACTAAATTGTCAGCAAAACCTCTAAATTCTACCACTCTCTCGGAAGCCCAAGAAAAATTTGTTTCATACTTCTTCTTAAAGTACTCTTCAATTGTTAATCGTCGTTTTGCCATGCGCTCTGGATCATTCAAGTCCTTTCGATTTTCTCTAGCCTTCCAGATTTCTTCCTGTTCCGGAGTTGTGATGTCATTTTTTACGATATCCACCGGAATCACATCCCATCCGGCTTCTCCATCAATGGAAAGATCGAGGGCTGGTACATCATCAAGTTCTGTCCTGTGTAGTTTTGTGTCGTCAATTTTCATTTCATCACTGCCCTTTTCGAACAATTCCCACTGTTTCAAACTGAAATCCCATCCGTCTCCCGGCCCAACAATAGTGTCCATTGTTTGCCAATTCTCAATCCAGTTCCGTATAAGTTTGGGATTCTTTTGGAAAACATCAGGTAATGGAAATGTTTGTTCGTTTGGATCCCCTGATGGTCTGCTCACTTCTATTTCTCCTTGAGAAGCAAGGGTAATCTCAAATCGTTTGTACGCGCGTTGAAGCTGGTCTTTGTATTCCATTTGATTTTGAGTTGGTTCTTGGATATTTTGTGTAATCTCTTCTAAGAGTACGTTCACATCCTTCTTTAGATCGTTAGCCTCCTCTTTCTTTCCTGTCCTTAGCGTGCTAACCCGGCACTTTTTCATGCACATTGATATAGTTTTGGTGTCAAGTCCATCATGGAGTAGGCTTGAAATCGGTACTGGATAAGGGGATTCAAACCAATGGTGAAACTCCGAGGTAAAGTATTCAGACTCGGGAAGATCTGGCTCATTTTCCAGTAATCTAGTTCTTTCGATCGCAAAAATATATGGACTACATAAATCGAATAATGCCGGCATCGAAACAACATCACCATGGAAACTAAACAATTCCAAATATTCCTGATCAGAATTGTGCTCACTGAGTTCCCTAACATTATAACTCTCCTTGAAGACGCCGTACTCGGCGAGTCTTGCTTTTATATTTTCAACGCTTTCTTCTTTAGACAATATCGCATTTGAACTTGCTATTTTTGAGTCAAGCTCCATATAATCGTCGATGTCAACTGCAAGACCCGAGCCTGTGTTCAGAGGGTGAGATGGTGCAGCGTATTTTAGGAAAGGTTTGCCTTGGACTTCGTCACTTTTCTCATTCTGATCACTGAGTATGTTACCCTTTTGGATATGTGCAGTGTCCGATGACCGATTTGGAGGTTCAATTGCTGGTGGAGGGGAGTTGTTCTGGTTTTGTGTGTTGTGGCTTATCATTGTTATTTGCTGCTGTTGGTCGTGTGATTGATAGTTTTGATGTTGACTTCCATGATTTTCTTGTTTGTGATTTAGTTGTTGGCTTTCATAATGTTGTTGTTGAAATTGCTGTAGATGAGGCTGATGATGTACATGGCTATTGTTGGTGTTGATCGTTGGAGAAACAGCTCTGACTTCTGTGCTTGAAGAACAACCCATTACTATTGTTGTCTGAAAATATTAATTATGTAATACGTATATGCCATTCAGAGATATTTAAAAGACGTGAATGTATAAAAGAAAGTCCCTTGACTTTCCAATTTCAAGCTTTACCGAATGTGTATCAGTTGCACGGGCAGTATAATGACTGTTCCTTTACTTGAGAAATAGCCTCATAGAAGTTTTTTTTTTTTTTCGCAAACATAAACAACCAAAAATATGTTTAATACAGAAAAGATACCCGTTTGACCAACTTATATCTGATATATTATAATGTGCATGTATATCTGAACTCGACCTTGTACATGTAAATTCAAAGATCGCCCTACTGAAGTTATTTTCTATTAATTTATACACAAGCTAAGCTTTACTTACCGCTTTGGTATTGACCACTACATAGAGTGACGAGCATTGCGGATGACGTGAATGAATTTTAAAATCCATGTCGTCTCTGGGGGTTACTCGTCAATATTTGTCTTTTATATTCATGAATGCGTTTTTGTTTTGCGAAATACTTTTCTATGTATAAGTTTTGCACAGCGAAGGCTCTTCTGAAATTGAAAATAAAAACAAATAGGAATTGAAAGGTAATACTCTTTAAATCAAAACTATAAAAGGTGTATTCCGAATATATTGCTTATTAATTAAACTTTAAATGGCTATGAATATAAATGCGTACATCCATTGTTGTCAATTTCCACGATACGCCCCATTGCCTCAATGGTATATGTTCTAGATACATGTATTGAAAAAAAAACTTGCGCAATACTAATTATTGGAAAGTTTTAAAGTCCCTCTATACACTGAGCACTTAAGAGTTCAAAATTCATTAATGTTTCTGCATTGTGATCTATCTTAAATTTTCAAGTTTAAAAAAAGAAATCTATAATATATAACTCAATTTGTGATCAATTTCAATAGTTTTATATATATATATATATATATATATATATATATATATATATATATATATATATATATATATATATATATATATATATATATATATATATATATATATATTTCATTACCCCGAGATAAATCATTCTTATTCCATGGGATTTTTATTTTATGCAGTAAGAGTGATGTGTCCTTAAATCTAAAATAAAACAAGCTATTTCACAGAATTTGTATCCCCCTCTTAAGGAAAAAAATTATAGGGAAGAAAAACTGGGGGAAAAAATTGCAGATGGAGAAAGAAAACAAGGTCATTCTTGATCTTTCACCTAATGGCGTTAACGTCAATAGGACTCTTTTTTAAAATTACAGGAATTCTTGACCGAAAGTTTCATTGCAAAAGTTTACAGAAAAACTAAAATTATTATGTGAAAACTATATATGCAATATATATCTCTTCGACCTTTTGACCTAAAAATCAATATGATTTTTTTTAAGGCCATGGAAATTCACTGCAAAATCTCAATGGCAAAGGCTTTTTAAGACGTACATTGGGAAAAAAAGTTGCACAGACAGATTATGACCTTGACCTCTGACTTTTTTCTCCTCAAAATCGACAGTTGGTTCTTCTTTAGGTCATAGGGAGATGAGATATAAAATTTTATTGAAGAAGCTCAAAGAAAACTAAAGTGATCATCTGGAAAATGTTAATTGTAATTGAATTTTTACCTTGACCTTTACCCTTTTGCCCTCAACATTAATAGGGGTCGTTTTTAACCCATAAAGAGTTGGATACTAAATTTCATTGCAAAAGCTCAGAGACTTTTCAAGATATCGCCTGTTAAACGAAAGTATTAGTTTGTGTGGGGAGGGGAGGGGGGGGGTGTCAATTTTGGAACTAAACTCAGGTCCGAGTACTGGAAACCTTAATTTTTTTCTTGGAGACGATATCTAGTATTTTATTAACAATTCAGACGAATACTTTGTATGTGAGGAACATATAACATTTAAGCATATTACATTTGAGAAAGGGTTAAAAAAGAAAAAGGATTATGACAGCAAATAGACGAGAAAACAGCTAGACAGCCTTAAAATATTTGAAATATATGCAGAGAATTATCTTTTAACTTTTTATTACACAGAATTAACTTTTGAATTTGACTTAGAGGCAGAAAAGTAAATAACAATTGGTCCACTACAGTTTTTCCTGTTTGACAATTAATTTTATGACTAGAAATTCCATCAAGGATTTGTCAAATCAAGCTCATTTTTATAATCTAAAAGCAGCTTTCATTCCATCCTCACAATGTCAAGGTTTTGTGATTTCGGATCATCCTCACAATGTCAAGGTCAGGCCCGTAGGAAGCAAATTCAGTTTGAAGGGGGGGGGGGGGGCAGCCATACATTTTCAGTTGACAGTTGAGGGGGCACTATCCAAAAATTTCCTGACAAGCAAAAGAAAAAAAAAGGTCATCAGACTTTTTTTTTTTGAGGGGGCACAAGCATATAGTTTCAAAGTTTACTATAGTAACTATATATCGGCAAAATTTGGGGGGGGGGGGGGGACGGCCCCCCGGTTCCTACGGCCATGAAGGTTTTGTGATTTCGGAACTCCACACAGTGGAGTTACGAAATCATAAATCCTTGACATTGTGAGGATGCTTTCATTCAACCAGCACGCAAATGCACTTTAAACATGCACCAGTATAGTTACTTAACAACACAAGATTACGTGAAACGTGTAAATTCATGAAGTTTATTCGAAAATTTGACACTGGTCTTATTTACAATAAATACACTGTAACTGTATTGTCAAATTTGTACCAATGAATTTATTTTCAAAAACGCCCAGTGACCGTTAAAGACCAAAAAGCCGCCTCTTATTTTAATATCATACCTTAATTACAATACATGTATGTAGATTCCTTGGCGGGCGACCATTTCATTTGTCCTTAGTTAATATCTTAGTTTATCTAATCTTGTTTTATTGATAGGAACATTTTCATGGGTAATGCGAGGTCCACACTAACCCAATTTTGAGGGAAAGGGGGATGGAGAGCAAACGCATGAAACAAAGAGGACCATGGGTCACAATGCTCACCTTATTCACTATGGCCGTTCTGTTCTTTATCAGCAGATTTTCCCCAAATATTCCTACGTAATTAAGATCACATATTGTGGCCCTAATCTAACCCCACGGCTCATGATTTGAATCAAACTGAATCTAAGTTACCTGAGGATGCTTCTGTATTAATATGACTTAAATTATGGCTTTGCTATTCCTGAGAATAAGATTTTTAAAGGTATTTCCTATATATTCCCATGAATAACTTTATTTCCTGTTGTGGCCCCACCCTACCCCTGGAGGTCATGATATGAACAAACTTGAATCTACACTACCTGAGGATGCTTCTAAACTAATAGGACTAACCATGGCTTTGCTGTTCTTGAGCAGATTTTAAAAGATATTGATTTCCTATGCATACCTTTCATCCCCTGTTGTGGAAGTTTGGTTGAAATTGGCCCAGTAATTCTTGAAAAGAAATCGAAAATGTGAAAAGATTTCAAACAATAGACAGACACCAGACACATTTTGAACAGAAAAGCTCACTGGAGCCTTTGACTCAAGTGAGCTTAAAATACTCTCATCTAGATCTGATTCTCTACATGAATTAAGAGTTAAAACATGAAGTGTATGGTGATTATATATACATATATTTAAAATGTGCAACACATTAGATTTGTTTTACAATGATATTTATTTGTGTAGATGTTATACTCATGTTCAATTAACTGTACATTAACATGATTAATACATTTTATATGCAACACATAATAAAGGCAAGACTAGTTCTGGACATGCATGTAATGTACACTATACAGTGCAAATAACACCCTGTGATTTGTGAAGCAAAAAATTCTCAAAAGCACTTAAGGCAGATTTACAAAATAATTCATCAAAATACTGACAGTGTATATATAATATTATGCCCTAAAATTTGATTGAATCTTCAAAAAGCCATTTTTATTTGATTGCCAGTTCATTTACAGAAGAATGCTATATATTTTTTTTATAGAAGTACATGTAGCTACTTATTACTGTAATCACATAAAAATAAATCAATGAACACTAGTGTATTATTTTGATTCTGACCATCTGTGTAATACTGCAAGGTTATACAGAGCCATTTAGCTCTGATATCACTGGGATCAGAGTTCACATTGAATAACAAATAAGTCATTTTATGACCTCTTCTTTAGAAGCATCATGCTTGGGATGATCTGCGTTTTTAATGGTGACTTTTTGTCATGTGACCTGTCATCTCTTTGCCTTCCTCAGAGTGTTTGTAACACTGTCTTTTAGAGAGGTGACACATCCAGAAAGCTTGTTTTCTATTTCCTGTAGCTTCTGTTCCTGTTTACCAAGTGCTTGTTTTATGTTACCATTGTCTGAGGAACCATGCTGAGAAACTTTAGCTGTAATTTTGATTTAAAATATATTTAATTCATTATACATGATGAATAGGATGGACAGCAGGCAAAAATGCCTATATTAATTGTTCTCTCCATAGGTTGTTGTAATCGGCAAGCTATAATTTTAAATGAGACGTACACCAATTTAAGCCATTCATGTAGATATAAAAATTATTCATAAACAAATATTTCTTTGCTTTAAAAAGAATAGATTCCCCAAATTCACAGTAAATTAGAAGTTGAGCTATGTAGATCTTTACCATACTCCTTGATCTCTGACAGTTGACCCTGGACAGTTTTGACCTCTCTGAAGAAGAGTCTGAGAGCCTGAGCTAAGTCTGCATCCAAACCAATGTCTCCTGTACTGGCTATTAAAAAATAAAACAAAGTATCATCAACTCTTACTTCTATAGGAAATGTTTACTTCTAAATTGAAGATTACATTGATAAAATTGTGTATCAATTTTAATTTCATTTGAGTCACTAAGGAAAATTGTCATCAGGTTGTCCATCTCCTGGGTTCTTGCAGAGGAAATCCCTAAAAAGTCTCTGAATTACCCAAATCATTTGATTTCTTATCTTAGTTAAGAGTAGTACAATGTATTTTTTCCCTTTTTTTAACCATATTTTCCTTAAACAATTTTAGTACTCAAACAGTACCCAGACTTCAATGAGAATTGTTGCACAAGAGTACTTAAATCTCCAAGTTAAGGCCTATAATAAATAGAAGTGATAAAAGTGTCACTGTTTTTTGGAGGGATGGACTTTTGTTAACAGAATGTGTGATTAGTGTTCCTCAAACCAAAGGCTTCTGATATAGAGTGCAGTGTAATTAAAACACTCTCAGTCATCAAAATGTACATTCAGAGTAAAATGAGAGAAGATTTGAAAAGTACATGATGACTTCTTGTGGTGTTTCATACTTTTTGCTCACCTGAGAAATCCTACTACATGTACTTATACATGTACATTTTGGGAAATCTCTTGGTTAAATATATGTTTATAAACTTTTCTTTTAATCAACAAATATCAATATAAATTTCAATTTTGAAATATCATTTTCACTTCCCCATATGTACAGTGTAATCACATATACATGTACATAGTTTTAACCTTTTTCTTGTTACATGTAATATACAGTAAAACCTCATTATCTCAAACTCAGTGGGGTCAAGAAAAAACTTTGAGATATCCGACGATTCGAGATATCCAGGGTAAAATACTTAAGAATAAGCTGTTGGGACTTCAAGATCACTTCGACATATCCATGGTATTTGAGATATCAGTGTTCGAGATACAGAAGTTCAACTGTATTGGACTTTGTTTGAATCAAGTGGTCGTTTTAACCTTCTATGTCTTTTCAATTTTAAAATAATTTGTAGTTTAATTAACATTTTCATAAACCACTGTTCACAGGACTCAAAAGTTTGTATTTTGACATGAGCTGATACATGAAAAGTCACAAAAGCAGTAATATATTAAAGTTAAAAAAAAAAGTTCAACCTTGACCTATATAAACAAGGGCTGTCCATAAAGTTCATAGACAATTGCTATAATTTCTTAATAATGACCACACTGCCAAACCTGTGTGATAAAAATTTAATATAGACCAATAATCTAGTGCAGTAAAACTTTCCTAATCTGGACGTTGTGTACTCTGAAATTTTTGTATAATAAGACGTAAACTTTTAAAAGTATTGTCTTGTTTAAAATGTTGTCTAATCCAGAAAATGACGACAGCCACTTTATTTGTGACACATTAAATTTTTAAGCCTTTGCTTGTTTAATAAAGAAAATAATGTTTATCTGGAATTTATTTCAAAGTTTATAGCACTTCAAGGAAGGCAAAATTAAAAAAAAATATATTAAGTTCAAACAAACAAAACCAAATTATTCTGACTTAGATTTTCATAACAAATATTTTGGTATACAGTGAAGTACATCTAGGACCATTCAGTTTGACAAAAACATCATTGTCCACAAACTTTAAGGACAACCCCTTGTATATTACATGTAATAGTTCTATGTTAATTTGCACTATCAATTATAAATTATTATTTTGCTTTTCCTCATTTTTTCCTTTTTTCTCTCATTCTTTTCTTTTTCTTTAAGGAGGCTGGGGGGTCAACAAATTAACCATCAGATATAACTTTTTTTTTTTTTTAGATATGATATCTTAAGCTGTCAACTATCATTTGGCAAAGAAAAAATTCATACATTTTAGTTTTAAAATTTGATCATTTTTGTATATCTTTATATGGAGCTCTTCTTCTAAAGAAGATCAATATAGTCTAAAAATGGCCACGACCACCCAGCCCTCTTAAAGGGGATGGAGGTATCTCAACGAAAATGTTATATTTATGATAAACGGTAATAAATTGTAATATAAAGTTTACAACACTTAAATTTTTATTATGGATTTGCAGTGCAGTGCAGTGTTGTAGTCCAGTGTATGTTACTCTGAAGTGCTTTCTTCCTTTTAGTTAGAACCATTTTGTAAAAGTTACAGTAAAAAAACAATAGTAGCTAAAAAATTAGATCTGACCACACAGTTCAATATACCTTCTGACACACCTATTGCAAAAAAGTAGAGGGCAAACCATTCATATATAGATATATAGGCTCCAAACAGAGGAGTAGAAGATGTGTAAACTCAAACTTGGATGTGCACAACTTCACATATAGGTTTGGATTTTTTTCTATCATGCAAAATGGTCACTTCTAATGAGATTAAGAACAAATCAAATTTGATGGAAATTTAATAAGTAATATGCACATCCAAGAATGTATGAATTATAGTAGATTGGAAAGTCTGAAAATTTAGCATCACTCCTGACATGTAACTCACCTGCTGGAGGAAAACTGCTTACATCTTTTGAAGCAAATTTTTATCAATTTTAAAACTCAGAAGTTCCAAATTTTATATCTAAAATATTACATTTTAAGGAGGGGTCGTATAGAAAGAGAAAAATTTTAAATCAATTTTCAAATCTTTAGTATAAAATGAACTTGTAAACATATTAAGTAATCAATTTATCAAAATTACATTTTAACAAGAGTCCATGGACGACAACACTCACCTGAGTCACTATCTCCCTGCTGTTATTCATGAGCATTTTCCCCCTATATATTCCTATGTTAAACTTTGATCACATATAATGGCCCCACCCTATTCCCAAAGTCATGAATTGAATCTACACTACCTGAGGATGCTTCTATATAGATATGACTAATCATGGCTTTGCTGTTCTTGAGAAGAAGATTTTTAAAGATTATTCCTATATACTCCTATGTAAAACTTTGAATTGCTCATTGTTGCCATTCCCCACCCTCAGGGGTTGTGATTTGAACAAATTTCAATCTACACTATTATGTAATAAAGCTTTCATACAAGTTTCAAGTTTACTGGCCCAGTATTTATTGAGAAGGTTTTTAAATTTTCACCAATTCTTAATAATCTCCCTTTAAAAGAGGGTGTGGACCTCACTTGAACAAATTTGGATCCCCTTTAAGCAAAGATGCTTTGTGGCAATTTTGAATGAAATTAGCCCAATAGTTTTGGAGGAGAACATGAAAATGTGAAAAGTATACAACAACAAAAACGCCAACAACTGACAAATTTTGATCAGAAAAGCACACTTAAGCTTTTGGCTCAGGTGAGCTAAAAAGGGAAAATAAAAGAGAAATGCCCAGATTTTCTCTACCAAATTTCTCCTTGTCCTTATTTAATGGTTTTAGCTACCACTCAAAATTAAATGTGGTGTATGATACATAATTTTACAATACTCATAATATGTAATTAGATCCATACTTGAAAAGTAAACTTTTTACATGTAGTGCAGCTAGATACTTACACAAGGTTAACAAAACTATGTTGCTTATACTAGCCTTATATGGGTGATGTGTCTTCCTAGGTAATTTTGAATTCTTACTGAGAACTCATTTATAACCAGATTTATTCTTCTGAACTAAAGCACTTACTAGCTTTATAATTATTAGTCAAGTAAACTAAAACTGAGTATCAAGATTTAAACTTGGTGACAAATTAATAAAATATAAAAGGATATTCAATATATTCTTACTGAATAATTATAAAAATTGATATCAAATATAAAATCTTAACAAGTGACAGGTAGACTCTTACTTGTGTAAATTTTTACTGGTCAGGGGTTAAGTACCAACTAGCCCCAACCTGACACTCAAGCAGTCCCAGGGACTGTAAGAATGTGCTTAAGTAGATAATTGACATTTGTTTATTGATAATCTGAGTGATGACTCAATGGCTCCACCATTAACTAAATTAATCCTGCTTACCGAGTTTGCTGGGACTGCTTATAAGCTTTTTTAGTTTATTATTAGTTTTTTTTTAACAATTTATGTTCTCTTTCTGGGACCACTTGGGGACTGCTTGGAGACCACCGAGGGATGTTTGGGGACCACACTGAGACCACTTGGAGACTGTTCCTGGGTTGCTTAGATGCACCAGAGCAGACCCAGAAGGCAGTTCCAGGGACTTCTCTGGGATTGCTCTTCGTCAGGTTGTGTCTGGTTTATACAGTATAACACCTATGGTACCGTAACTAAAGCCTCTGAATTACCCCTGAATTTCTCATTTGTGTACAAGCTTTTCTTACCCTTTCTATTCCGCTTGATGTCAATCTGTTGCTGCTGTTTGTCTAACTTCTTCTTCAGGTTAAAGTTTTCCTTTTTCAGAGTGTCTAGATCTTCATTAAGCCCTTCAATCTCCAGTTCCTGATAAGAAGTCAAGTTTTTATTAAATATTTTCACAAGATACAGACAAACCTCATTATCTCAATCTTGATGGGACCAGGCAAAAAGATTCGAGATATCAAGATTAAAAAAAAAGAAAAAGTGATTGGGACTTCATATCCATGGTATTCAAGATATCAGTGTTTGAGATACTGAAGTTCAACTGTATTTCCTATCATATCACATAACCAGAAGTCTCTGTAGCTCTACCGGTCTGTAATTATAATACAGGAAGAGAAAAGTAGCACCTATAGACTTATACTTTAGTAACTATAGCAATTAACACAGACTAATGTAGTCAAGATCTTTGGCTTAGTCTAATTGTATATCTAGTGTTATTGAAATCTGATGGAAAATATAAGTGGGTATCATTTTGAAAGAGTTTCATAGAATTTTCTATTTTTAGTACCATGACAACATTGTTTGCTGAAATAAAAAATAAAGAGTTATGTATCTTAGCAAAGTTTAATTGTGTACCAAGGTTTATTGAAATCAGAATAAAACTGTTTGAGGAGTAGCACTTTGACAAGTGGTTTACATATAGATGAAAAGCCCAGACCAACACATAGACACTTTACCATTGTATGAGCTCTTGTGGTCTCAAATAACTAGAGCTATGATAAATTCTGTACAGTTTTTTAATTAAAATATTAATTATAGAGAAAATTCCGTATGTACCTTATTTTTCAGTTGTGAAAGAACATCACCATTAATGTCATTAACCTGCAATAAACAGTGAATTTTAAATGCTATCATTACTATTAATTTCTTGCTAAAATAAAACCACTAAAACTGAAGTAAATATTTTATGATATTTACCCCATTGCCATTAAATGTCTGATGAAGCTGATCCTCTTCATTCACTGTAAAAATAAAACACATTATTAAAAACATGCCATGTATTAAGGTATAATATCAGTTTTTACTGACACCTGGTGTTAGGTAATTTAAAATAAAAATGATGGCATAAATGCAGGAAGAAAGCATCCGCATAACCCCAGTATAGGCGAATATAAGATATGATAGCTATACCAGCATTTCACTGGTTGACTTAATTAAATTGAACATTCAATTTCTATTGTTAAAATCATATTGTCCTACAGACCCGGTTTGTGGTGAGGGCTTGTTCCAAAAAAAGTAGTTGTAAGTACTTGATTATGGAAACTGTCCTATACCATATAAACCTTGAATAAATTGACTCATCAAGGTCACGTGTAGCATCTTAACAACATCAGTCCAACAAACAGATAAACACTTTACAAAGGTATTAAAGTTTATAAAACAGGAAAGCTCAATTATGACTATCATTTATCACAGACTGGTTTCAACAGCTGATAATTAAATAAAAATGTCATGTATAATAGTTGTTCAAGAGAACAAAATTCTAAAATACGCACCATCAGTATATAGACTATATGACATGGCCAAGTGTATATATGTATAATGCAAAAAACTTTCTAGCTATACTATTAGACTGAATAGTCATCAAATTACCAATGACAAAGATGAGAGACAGATGGACAAAATTAACAATGTACCAAATTATTCTCCGGAAGAATTGGGTATAACAACGAACTCCATATTTAAATCTTAATAAGGTTTCCTCATTAAGATGCTGGTCAGTATGTTAGATATTGAAAAAAGCATTTTGGCTAAAGTACTACATAATTCAAAAACATTAGATTGAAAAAAAACAAAACAAAACTGAAGCACAGCATGTCACTTTGCCATCTAATGGGTTAGATTTCAGTACAGATGTACATATATCAAAGTCACTTGATGTTTTGTGTGTGTGTTGATCTCCCATCATCATGGTTTCTAATAATCTGCATGAATATAAAATTATTCTGTGTTTGTGATATTATTAACTTCCATGTTTCATAAATCAAAACCAAATGATATAAGGAGGCAATGTTTTTCCTTAAAGTTTGTTTCCTGCAATCTGATGCTTTAATTGTCTATAAGAGATATGTGTGTTTATCTCCAAATACCCTACATTGAAAAACCACACCCAATCTACTTACACATAGCAACCATATACCAAACTGATGTATAAAACCAACAAGAAAGTGTTGCATTAAGTGAATTGCTAACTTAAATAGTCCACATTGAAACCAAAAGAATGATATCCTATTCAATGCATTTATTACTCTGCCTTTTCTAATCTTCCATATTTGCTTTATTGTTAAATTTTATGTCCTCCCAAAAGCAGATACTTTTCAGGCCCGTAGAAAGCAATTTCAGTTTGGGAGGGGCACAGCCATACATTTACAGTTGGGGGGCACTATCAACTACCTAAAATTCCTTGACAAGCGAAAAAAAAAAAAAGGTCATCAGATATTTTTATTGAGGGGGCACAAGCATACAGAAGCTATGTTTTCCATATTATTTTACATATCGACAAAATTAGGGGGGGGGGCACCTCCCACCCCCAACCCCCCGCCTCCCTAAAAACCAGAGACAATGTTAGTGGCACTAGCATGGAACATACACCTTTCTCCTTGGCTCACAGATGTCAACTGTCAATATATCAATAATGTTGTGGGAGGGACCTAAGTTTATCAAAGTTTTAATTTGTATTGGTGAAATAAAACAATGTATTTTTTTCAATTAGCAAGATCTTGGTTCCCTTAATCATTGCTAAGGCTTTGTCACAGGAAATACATTTTATATCAGAAAACCTGGAGAGTCTTACTAACTCCCTAAACAATAAAATTTAAATATGAAATATTATGGTTTCATCATTTTTTATTGTTTTTTTTTAGGTGGTTGAACAAGACCATGAAATTCAGTGATCACTGAACTATAAATTTTACTTAATGATAGAATAGGACAAGGTAGCTGTTTTTGAATTAACATATCAACAAAAATTGTATTTTTTACCAAAAACACAAAATGTGATCACAACAACACTAATGAGAAAATGGCAGTATTCAGGTTTTAATGTAATCTAGATCAGTCTAATTGACCAAATCATTTTGTTCTTCATTTATTTATATACATGTAGTTTGTTTGTAAAAGAACAAAATGAAAGACACAATTTATTTTTTAGAGAAAATGAAAAAGGAACAGTAATCAATCTAAAAACAATCTACAAACAATACAAATCTGTGATCAGGGCATAAAACACGGACCTCTGAAAATTCCAGAGGTGGGATTGGGTGCCTAGGAGAATTAAGCATCCCTGTTGACTAGTCATGCCCACCTTGAACCCTATGTATTGATCAAGTAGACAGAATATTCTGTAGTCGAATTTAGTATTAAATAAATGCCTAACAATAATTATTGGTATGAAATATGTCCGTCAAAATAAGACACAATGGTAGGATATATTTGCTAACGAGATCATTATAACAACCATAGAACTTACGAATTGCTGACTTTAAACAAGGATGTTGAAATCCAAGTAACATTAACTTATATGTCAGTATCTTGTCTTGGTTTAAAAGTTGATTGTACTCAAGCATGCTCTTGAGTATTGAGTAAGATGGGAGACATAAACACATATGCAGGTGATAGTGGGATATTACTACATAAATAAGGAAAGTTGACGATGGAAAAGCTAAAGTTATCTCATTTGTCATACAGTTTAGTTGTTAGTTGACCCTTATCATCTATAGTTAGTATAACATCCATATATGAAACAGATGTGGCAGATTCTGTGGTGTCTTTAATTTCAAGTTACTGGGATATACTGAGTCAACATATAAATGGAAGTAACTATTATTAATTGATAGAATGTTGTTGATTTATCTGAATGTTGAGTTGAAGGATGCAGAAAGTGTTTTCTTCTTCTCATGTAGAAGTTTTTGAATAGATTCTGCTTCATAGGAATATAGCAAAAAAATAGGTCACCTAATAAGGGAGCATAAATAGTGCCCATCTGAATTCCAACAGTTTGATGGAAGGCCAGTACTTGTGTGTAGATTCACAACTATGTGAAAATGAAATGCCAATAAACAATAGCCATATTTTCAAAGTTCAAAGTTTGATTGACTGTTCAGTTTGACAGGTAATATATGGGTCAAAATCTGAATCAAGGAAAAATTTAGAGGGACAAATAAAACAAATGTAGAAGCATATGCATATTGTTTTACATATGGCAAGCCTTTTTTTGTATTCCAGATTTTGTAAGAATTCAAATTCTACTACAAATTATTTGTGAATTTATGCATGTTTGCCTGTGACACTAAAAATAGGGTTGTTTAAGCATGGGTAATTGGTGTCCCACACGGATGTCTACAACTAGTATGGCATCTAAGAATATGTGATGAAAAAGAATCTGGCATATAATGATTTAGTATAGCATGATGCGCAGTAGAAACTTCAGGAACAAATCACTGGTATGCCTGAAATTAAAGTTCCTTTCATATCATTTGCATGTATGATAAATATGCAAGACTGAAGAAATGATGAGGATAGGACCCATAATTGATATATCAAAGTTCAGTATTAATTATAATCTTAACTGACAAAGAACTTCATAGAAATAAGCACGTAAAAAGAATTTGAACTGATAAGAAATTATATAGCATTGAGTCAAAATATCTTATTTAAGCAAAACCTGCAATGATGAGAACAGAATATGTTAAAGATGTTATGGTACCGAAATTCCCAGCTACCATTTAAATAAAACAATTACACGAAGCCATCATGCGCTCACAATACTTACATGGATTACAACAAGCACATCCAACATCTGCAGAAAACAAATCCGTGTTGATTTGAGCCAATTTCTATTGGTTAATTATGAAAAACTAAAATTGAAGATGGATCACCCACAGTGAATTCTAGATTTGGTTATGCATTGATCAGGAAAATTTATTGATTAACAAGCGATAAATGTAAGTTCTTGGACACTGCAACAATCTTTTGCAGAGAAAAAAAAAAATAAAATCTGTTCTTCATGTTGTCAAACTTTTGTTAAGGTATTATATGATGTAAAGGAGACCATAAAAACATCTTTGCAAGAAGAAAAACCTGGCACAGTTAATACCATCTGAAATGATTCAATTCTCTAACACAAACAGTTTCAGTTTCAAAAAGCTTTCTGTGATAAGTGCTTGTGACTTAATGACTTAGAAAGCACTTGCTTTGGTATTAGATCTTTAGTACAGTGTTGAGTATTGCTTGTTATATAACATTTGTATGTCAATTAAATTGTGTTGGTAAGATTGTTGTAGATTGATTTATAAAAGACATACACTGTACTTATTTTGTTCTCTGTCCAAGTATGCCTGTGGATTCTCTGTGTACAGTCTCTGCATACATTTTTTTTGTCAAGTTCTTTACAATCATACTCTCTCTGTCTTTTTCAGTTCCTAAAAACCCTGTGTGAAATCTCCATCTCCACATAGCTTATGTTTTGGCACTTAATATTTTTTGACAAGTTGAAATCTATGTGACCTTTACCAAGTATTTTATGTAATTATTAACATTCTCAATTTCACAAAAGCAGTTACATTTTTCAAATAAAAGAACATTTCATTAGTCTATATTTAAACACTGGTCAACATCTTTCAAGTGTATGCCTTTTGATAAGGCACCTTGATGTTAAACATGCCATCCAAAACATGGTGGAATAAATTCAATACACATCCAGGATAACAATAACTTGATCTGCCTTTCACAGCACATAAAATGTGTCAGATTTTACAATGATAATGTATCATTAAGAAGTGCATTGCAATCAGTTACTTGTTTATACCTTGTCATGTGGGTTTAACTAACAACTAAACTGAATGCATTGGTAAGATTTCATGTTGACTGATACTCTTATGAGATCAAAATCTCAAATTATTTCATTTTCTGTTATTTACAAGAATGTTGTTTTTGCATTAGTCAATACAAACAATGTGACAAGTCTCTCCTAGCTTAAGTCTATATATATCCTGTGACAAGTCTCTCCTAGCTTAGTTCTATAAATACCCTTTGACTTGTCTCTCCTAGCTTAAGTCTATATATATCCTGTGACAAGTCCCTCCTAGCTTAGTTCTATACATACCCTTTGACTTGTCTCTCCTAGCTTAAGTCTATATATATCCTGTGACAAGTCTCTCCTAGCTTAGTTCTATACATACCTTTTGACTTGTTTCTCCAAGCTTAAGTCTATATATATCCTGTGACAAGTCTCTCCTAGCTTATATCTATACATACCCTTTGACTTGTCTCTCCTAGCTTAAGTCTATATATATCCTGTAACAAGTCTCCCCTAGCTTAAGTCTATATATATCCTGTAACAAGTCTCTCATAGCTTAAGTCTATATATCCTGTGAAAAGTCTCTCCTAGCTTAAGTCTATATATACCCCATGACAAGTCTCTCCTAGGTTGTTTATACATACCCTGTGTCAAGTGTCTCCTAGCTTAAGTCTATATATACCCTGTGACAAGTCTCTCCTAGCTAAGTTCTATATATACCCTTTGACTTGTCTCTCCTAGCTTAAGTCTATATATATCCTGTGACAAGTCTCTCCTAGCTAAGTTCTATACATACCCTTTGACTTGTTTTTCCTACCTATATATATCCTGTGACAAGTCTCTCCTAGCTTAAGTCTTTGTACATCCTGAGACAAGTCTCTTCTAGCATAAGTCTATATTACCCTGTGACAAGTTTCTCATAGCTCAAGTCTATGAATAACCTGTGACAAGTTTCTCATAGCTTAAATCTATACCCCTTTGACAAAGCTCTCCTAGCTAGAGTCTATATATACCCTGTGACAAGTCTCTCCTAGCTTAAGTCTATACATACTCTGTGACAAGTCTCTCCTAGCTTAAGTCTATACATACTCTGTGACAAGTCTCTCCTAGCTTAAGTCTATACATACTCTGTGACAAGTCTCTCCTAGCTTAAGTCTGTACATACCCTATGACAAGTCTCACCTAGCTTAAATCTATACATACTCTGTGACAAGTCTTTCCTAGCTTATGTCTATACATACCCTATGACAAGTCTCCCCTGGATTAAGTCTCTGTATACCCCAATTCAAATCTCTCTTTAGTTTCTACATATACTCCCTATCAAATTTACCCTGACTTTAGTTTCATCATATCCAACATCAAGTCTCTCTTATCTTCTTAAGTCTCCATATATACCCATATCATATCAAATCTCTCCTGACTTAAGTTTGATCATATCCCAAATCAAGTTCTCTCCTGACATAAGTCTCTACATACTTCATATCAAATCTCTTCTGCTTGAAGTTTCATCATACCCCAAATCTCTCTACATACCCTGTGTTCCCCAGAGCTCCACCACCAGGGAATGTGTCTGTAGGTAGTTTATAAACTCATGTGTGACTTTCTTCTCCTTTACTTGATACATCAGGTTGAAGTCACAGTAGCTTTTTCCCCAGACTGTATCACTCTTCACTGGCTTTTGGTTGACTAAAAACCTAAATAAATTATTTTCAGATTTTAAAGATCATATAAAAATGGTTTCCATAAGAATTACTAAAAAGTTTTAGTTTTTGTTATTTGATAAAGATAATTTTCCTTTATTGTCTGAAAGAGCATATTCAATCTTTCTTTGTGACAACTTTACTTATTGCAACTCAAGCATGTGAATAGTAATATTTTCTCTGATATCCCCTCCCATCTATAATTATCTTCATTTTCAAGATAAAAGTAATATGCTTGATAAAAGTATACTTGCTTGATGCAAGATAAAAGTAATATGCTTGATCAACATGAACAAACATTCTGAAATTTCCTCATAATCCTCAACATTTTTGTTATGCACAAAGTGGTTTGCAACAATTAGTAAGACCTGAGAAGTGAGTTTCCCAGTAGAAATATTACACATAATCAGATGAGAACAATCTACCATATTACTCACTTGCAGTACACTCCCCTTGACCTATCTTCTGAGCACCACCTGACCCCCATGGCTTCGGGTATGGTAATCTCATAACTGAATGGTTTCCCCAGCAGTTCTCGGGGTTCTACTATGCTCTCCTCCCCCAGATGTACCCCCTTCTGATCCAGAGGGAAAATCCCCACTTTTATTACGGCCTCTTCTCTGCCGTGGTAATTATGTAGGGTAAAATGTTCATCCGTTTCCACGCAGTATGAAAGACTTTGTAACATCACATGGCAGCTTTGAATTGAATAATAGTAAAAAGACTTTGTATAATGTTTAAAAAATGGAAACCTTAGGTGTAAATCTGTGTTTCTACAATCTGTACAGAAGCGTTTCATTAAATAGCCATAAGTTTTAAAAAAAATTAATCAAGTTTTACAATGTCTCCAGAATACTTTCTCAGAGCTAGCTTAAGAAGTCATTTATTTTGGTATACCGCACATTTTTAGCGAGATGAAAATTTAGCAATTCTTCCTTGAAAATCAGTATTTAATTTTAGTACTAGTGAGGAGTAATTTGAGTGATTTTATGATGCCTAGAAAGAAAACCATGACCTCTAAATGTGAAATAAACTGTTCGCGATACTCAACTTTAGCTATCTCAACACTCTCACTAATAATGCCAAAATCGAATCCTCACTAAAATTTCTACTTGTACTGTATTATAGCTATTACTATTTTTTTTTACTCTGAGCGTATCAGGCATTTCTTACCTCCCCAAAAAAATGTCTTCCACAGGGTCCCAGAAGGGGTCTTTGTCTCTGCCCTGTGGTATGGATTCCCCATCCATAAATTTACAGTACAGTTCCTCCATTAAATCCTTCCGATGAAGGAATTTATCTCTAGACCAAACCCACACCTACAAGAAATGGACCAAGTGGTATTTATTTAAGGAATAACTGTCTAATTTTTTGGATTCATGATGTGATCAATCGAGTGGCTTGCGTGATAATTTGCATAAATGCCGAAGGCGTTTATGCATAAAATTATCACGCAAGCCAATCGATTGATCATCGTCATGAATCCAAAAAATCTGACAGTTATTCCTTATATTTACATGCTTCTGATTCTGCAAACTCCCGTGCTAATAGCCCCGCTTCTGTCTCTATTTGTCCGTCCTGCACGTGATTTTTTTTTAACCGCGCCCACCGATGAACCAGTAGATTTATGTAGAAATAAAGTATTTTTACAATTTGTTATTTTATCTCGGACAGAGACATTGGAAATGTAAATATTATACATGTACTTTGTACTTTCAATGCTACAGAACTGATATATTTAGAGAAGTCTCATATAACTCGTCTCTTGGGTAGATAAGAGGGGTGTGTCGGAGGGTATATAGACATTCTTTTTCTTCAAATTATATCATCTTCAACTGAAGCAATCCTCCATCCCTCCTCTTACTTATTTAATTTCTTTTGTTTTTGCTTTTCAAAATATATATTCTCGAGAAGAAAAAAAGTCTAGAACTGAATAAGTACACAAACAAAATTACCTTCTTGTTTCTTTGATTAGTGACCCTGATTTGAACTTCTTTTGCTGCCTGCTGTGGCTGAAATTCATTTGTTTTGATTTCTGCCTCAAATTTCAATCCCTAAACAATAAACCACAAGTCAGTTAGGATCATAAAACAATTTACAAGTAACACTATTACCTAAGAATTTTTGTCTCATGGTCTATCTAAAACAAAAACCAAAATAGTGTAACATGTAACCTTACATTAAAGTGTTCATAAAAATTGTTTTAAAAAAAAACTAAAATTAAAAAAAAAAAACACCCCATCTTATAACTTAAATAACATGTATTCAAGAGTTTTCAAATTCAAATTTAGGAAATCTCTTTTAGGAATTATCTGAAGGGGTTTTGAAAATTTTCAACAAAACAGTTTTTGCCTCACAAATGAGCAATGTTTTGCCCTGAAAATTTTTGAAATACTTTTGGACATAATAAGCTCATCTACTTATCTGACCAAATTCCTTTAATTAAACACTGAAACTTTTCCCCACAATTTTAAAGAAATCTTAAGAGAAATTTGATCAGCAATTTGATAGCAAGCTGTTCTAACACGTGCATAATAATGGACAAAACAATGTACTGAGTCAAACCTTTTTTAATTCTAGACTAATGGCATTGGCTTCCGATATTTGAGGAAGTAGGTCCATAAAGTCCTGAAATATGACATACGACTTCAGATTCTCCATGGATTCACTGATGCGTGGTGTTTGTAAATCTAGGGCCACGCCTCTGTGTTCTGCTAACTCAGCCATGAAGAAGTCATAATCGTAGCCTTTCTCTTCATTTGGTTTTCTTTCTTTCATTTGACCCACATACAAGTACAGACAACTAGATCCAAATTTGATCCTGCTCTGTAAAAAAAAAAAATATATATATAATCGCTAAAGATGATGTGAAGAATATTAATTTTATGATTGGTTTAAGGAGTATACTGATTATTTTTTTCATCTACCAATGTCAAGGGCAAGGTCAATGTCAACCCTACAGACAATGCTAAAAATGTATCATTTACCTCCATGAAAAGTTTGAAGAAAAGACATTGAATATGTCACCCATGACAGGGACAAAAGTAATAAATGAATGAATTCACGATTGTTCCAGAAAGTTAATCACAGACCTAAATTTGCCTTAATTTTTGAGCAGGGTAGGATACATGTTGGTACAGGTACATTAAGTTTAAACAATTCAACCAAACGGGTCTCAATTAAAATTTTGTCACTTTTTTTTTTAGCAACTCTCCATTTTGACTCAAAGACATGTGTTAAACAGTGCTGGTAAATTAATTTTTAAGCAAAATAATGGTTAGTACATTAGAATATTACTTGCTTGAAAAAGAAAAAATGAAAATAAAAAAAAAACATCCAGAGAAACAGCAATGTAGTTGTAAGTAAGAGTATTGTTTATATGTTCACTGCACAAAAATATTGTTTTTGTACTTTTGTACATGAATTCATGTTAAAGTAATAAATCCTGCCTCTTACCAGATGAGGCAGCTCCTCTTTAGATTTAAGCTTGATTCCATTGACATAAATCTTAGATCCATTAACAGGTTCCAGTGTGACCTTTGACCCTGTGTTTTTAATTATGGCATGCTGATCCTGAATTCTGAAATGGATAAAAATTTCATAAAGTTTTGAATACATGTACATGTAGTTCTAAATATTGATCATCTGTGTGAGGGGTCTTATATATCCAACAAAACCATTCTCAACTGCACCAACTCACTAAAGCAATACTTTGTTTATGCCACACATACAATATTAAGATAAACTTTGAATCCCCCCCCCCCCCCCCAAAAAAAATGGCTTTATTTTCTATAGGAGTTTCTTTTTTTCTTGCTGAGATATGTAAATTATCATATTTTAACCAAGATCTAATAGGCTCAATAGTGAATAAGTTACCCTAGTCCCCTGATAGAGTGTGTTGCTGTGGCACTTCTTCCAAATGTTGTTTCACCTACATAAAAATTATAAACATTCTCAATACCACTACACAGAAAACACTGGCAAATATACAATTTCCTTCACAACTTTGTTATAGCTATGAAAGTAAAATACAAGGATCATATACAGTTCCATTTGTAAAGCAATAGACAGTCACTTACTACACATAAAGAACTACACAAACTGACACATATACAAAGTTTGACACTTACTGACACGTATACAAAGTTTGACACTTACTGACACATATACAAAGTTTGACACTTATTCACACGTATACAGAGTTTGACACTTACTGATACGTATACAGAGTTTGATACTTACCGACACGTATACAAAGTTTGACACTTACCGACGATTATACAGAGTTTGACACTTACCGACACGTATACAGAGTTTGACACTTACCGACACGTATACAGAGTTTGACACTTACCGACACCTATACAGAGTTTGACACTTACCGACACGTATACAGAGTTTGACACTTACCGACACGTATACAGAGTTTGACACTTACCGACACCTATACAGAGTTTGACACTTACCGACACGTATACAAAGTTTGACGACTCCTGAGAGCTGCGAGTCCTCATTGATGTTGGTGAAGTAAGGAACTGTCCTCCATTCTGCATGCTCCTCCTCATGTTCCAGACTGATCCCATGTCCTCTCTCCCACTCTTTTCTGTACAAAGATTAATTTTTTAATGAAAGAAACTAGTTGTATTGAAAGATTAATTTCTAAAGAAAAAATAGCAAAACCTCTAGCTTGAATTCACCTATCCTTCTCAGTCTTGCCAAATATTCCAGGATATGAGTTAAGGATTCATAAATCAATGTCATTGTTATATGTTTTGACCTTGTCCACCCATCTTAGGATTAATGTGATTTTTCTTTCCATCTTTATTAAGATTAAATGACTTGACCTTGTCCATCCTTGTTAATGTTGTAGGAAATTAATCTTACCCATCCTTGTTAGGTTCATACATGATTTGACATTGTCCATCCTTGTTAGGGTCATAAATGATTTGACATTGTCCATCCTTGTTAGGGACATACATGATTTGACCTTGTCCATCCTTGTTAGGGTCATACTTAATATGACCTTGTCCATCCTTGTTGGGGTCATACATAATTTGACCTTGTCCATCCTTGTTAAGATCATGTGTGATTTGACTATGTCCATCCTTGTTAGGGTCATACAGGTATGTAATTTGATCTTTTCTAACCTTGCTAAGCTCATTTGTGATTTGACATAATTTGTTGATCCTTGTTAGGGTCATATGTGATTTGACCTTGACCATCCTTGTTAGGGTCATACATGATTAGACCTTGCCCACCCTTGTAAGGGTCATACATGATCAGACCTTGTCCATCCTTTTGTGGGTCATGTGTGATTTGACCTTGCCCATCCTTGTTAGGGTCATACGAGATTAAACCTTGACCATCCTTGTTAGAGACATGTAATTCCGTCTTACCTGGCCTCCTCTAGTTTTTGCTCCCATGACTTGTTCATATCTGCCATCCTGGATTCATTCTCCTGCAAAAGTCTCTGTAATTCTTAATAAAAATAGACACAAATTAATGTAGTATTCTTTGTATATGTTTTAGAGTTAATGCATAATAATTGTTACAAAGGTCCATGGGCCAAAACACTCACTTGAGTCATACTGGCCCTGTCATACTGGTCATTTAATTGTGGGCTCCACCCTACCCTACTGGGCCATGATTTGAACAAACTTGAATCTGCCCTACCTGAGAATGCTTGAATATTAATATCAATTATCATGGCCTTCTTGTTCTTGAGAGGAAGATTATTTATAAAGATTTTTTCCAATATATTCCTATTTAAAATTTTGATCTCCTATTGTGGTCCCAACCTGTCTCCGGGGACAATAAATTGAAAAAACTTGAATCTACAATTTGTCAGGAAGCCTCCACACATGTCTCATCTTTTCTGGCCCAAGTGGTTCTTGAAAAGAAAAGAGGATTTTAAGTGACCCTTTCCTTCTGCCTTTTTTAAGATTAAGATTAAGATAAGATTTCTTAAGACATCTCTTAAGATTATTTTAAGATCTTTTATACATATATCTTAAAATTTTTAAAAGGTGCCACCAAATTTTCCCTAATTCTTAATTATCTTCCCTTAAAAGAGGGCATTACTCTTCAATTGAAAAAAAAAAACTTGAATCCCTTTTACCCAGGAGTACTTTGTGCCAAGTTTGGATAAAATTGGCACAGTGTATCTGGACAAGAATTTGAGAATATGAAAAGTTTACAGATGACACACAGACAGATGCTAGACATTTGGATTAAAAAAGCTCATTTATTTGAGGCATTGGCTCAGGTGAGCTAAAATATATGTTATCAAGGTAAACAGATCCTTAGTATAAAATAATATTTGAAAAAACAACTCTGGCATTTACCAATAAATTAACTCTATGTACCCTCCTAGTTTGCTGCCCACATCCCCCACTTCCACCCAATCCCCCAACCCCCTTTTTGAGCACTCTTTTTATACTTCACATTGGATAATAATCATAAAAAAGTGTTTCATTACATTCTGATCAATAGTACAAGATAATATAAGAAAAATAAATTCATTATCCCTGCGTACCCTCTGAGTCCGCTGTTTTCCCTCCTCCTTTTCCGAGAGCAGCCAGCAGCTTAGCATTTTCCTCCTTCAGTTCACGGATCAGTCTGTCTGTGGGACTCTCATTTACTACAGCTTTATTCTGAATCTTCTTGGCCCTGAAGAATAAATGCCACATTTCAAATATTCCTCCTCATCCTTTACTACTTTTTGCTTAATGTATGGAATTGTGTGAAGTTAAAATAAATATGTATTTTAAGTGACTTTTAAAGTATGATGCATGTATTTTACATATGTTTTTCAGGTTCAGGTTACTCTTGCCTAGCAATCTAGACTTGATGTTCAAAATGTTACAATATAATAAATGATCTTGTGCAATTATATCCAACTATGCCAATTGTTATTCTCTGTAAGACATATTAAGTCTCATTGCTGTTACAGGGAGGTAACTCTTCCGGCCTTACCTGTCAGCATATCGCAGTGTAGAAAGCGTTTCATCATAATTAATGTCTGCTGGACTCAATGCTGCTATCTAAATATCAACAAATCTCATTTATGATAGTTAAACAAATAAAATATTCAATACAATAATGCAGTGGATATTTATATTTCATATATATGAACACATTATGAATTGGCATATTTTCTCAAGGGAGAGATAAATTTAAAATTCATGCTGGGTATTAAATGGACCATAGTTTTCAAGAGAAATGATACCCTGTTGTAATGTGAAATATGTTAATTTTGCATTTTAGAGCAATAGTTGTTGGAATTAATAATTATATTCGAGTTTGTGTTGTCAACTAAAAACTGTCACAAGATCAAATGCAAAGTTACCGTATCATATATCAGTAATATTCTGTTGGAGATCAATAAACATGTTTGAGTCGCAGTTTATCAGATCTTGGGTTGCAAGGGTATTGCTCAATGCCATCATGTTAACATTAGTAAATAAACTGTCAACATCAAGCTTTTATTCATAATTTTGCTCTCATAAGATTCTGGCACTCACAAGTCGACATATTTTGTACTCGTGAAATTAACAGCTAGCATAAGCAAAAGTCTGGGTAAGGTTTGCATGACAACAGACAAGCAGTCTTACTAATGATGAATTACTTGGAGATCAATTGTTATGAATAATGCATAGCTTTCTTGATTCAACATCAATTATAGAGTGTAGACTACAGGGTTTCTTAGCTGCTTCATAATGTGACAGTCTGACTCTACCCCTAAATTAACTGTGCGTGTTTAGTTTAATAATCAAACTCAATGATTATGTTTATTATCTTTTTTTCATAGTTCTACATAATACCCTGCATCAATATATCATGAAATTTTGAAATCTGAATTTTGAAATTCAATGCTAGTAAAATTTGTCTTGAACTTTAAAAAAATAAACGTGAGGTTTTTAATCTTGTCAAGGAGTGTGAATCAGTAATCTCCTTAACGGAACACGTAGTTTTGTATTTTTTAGAGCTCGACATAAAATTAAGCAGCAAATTACAGAGTTATCAAGAAAATATCAGCAAACACTGATGTAATTGTCTGGCAAGTCAAATCACTGCAGTAATAGACATGGTTGATCTTTTTTTTTCCTTTTAAAGTCCACTTTGCATTTCTTTTTTTCCAATTGTTGACTTATTTAACATCTTTAAACCACATAGGTTAATTATGCAGATATTCACCATACTGCATACTGAGTTTCAACACACTGTGCCAGATCAATTTTTTAATAGCTGTAAATTCCTTTCATTTACATTGATAATGATTAATTTCTAAAATTGAACTCATTTCTTTTGCTGTTGCTACTATGCCTTGACTACCATCTTTTTATTTCAAACAACATTATTTTGCTGTCAAGTATCTTTTCATTTATAAAAATGACTCCTATTTAGAAACTATAAAATATAGTGAAATATACCCATTACAGTTAAACTTCAAGAGAAACAGGATAATTTAAAACCTCAATTGTTAATTTTTGTAAGCATTATTTTTAGTCATATTTGCTTCCATTAGACATTTTCTCCTTAATTCTTATGAAAGCCATTGCAGTCATTTGCAGCATTAACAATAATTTACTTCAGTCTAAACAACTCAGATCCTGCTTTTTAAAGAGCCAAACTGCCTGTATATGGAACAAGTGTAATTCTTTTCTGGCACTTCCTATAATGTATCATAAGGACTCATGATACAATACTTCACATACTTTCACCTAATTTATATAAATAGTTTTAAGAAATATATTTTGAATGAGTCTTTAACTTAAAACATGCTTAATTATTCAGCAAAGTAAAAAAGTGATTTACTGTAATAATGACTTTCTTTGGGAAATGATTTAGATTTACCATGATGGTTCGACTGTTGCCTCCAAGTGCCGTCTGTAACAGTTTGGTGAGGACAGAGTTACGATAAGGAACCAAAACATTCTTCTTGCCTCCAGCAATGTCTGCCAATGCACTAAAACCAAGATTTAATGTATATAATTGACATATTCTCTAAAATCAAAATCCATAAATTAATATGAGGTGATTCTAGTGGTACTTTGTTTGTTGTTTGTTGTTTAACGCCCCTCTCGAGAGTTTTTCACTCATATGGAGATGCCACCACTTGCTGGTGGAGGGCTGCAAATTTTTACCTATACTCGGCACTCAGGGCCATTGAGCAGTGAGGGATCTTTTTTGTGCCAGCACCTTCTGCAACACGGGACCTCAATTTATATGGTCTCATCCGAAGGACCGGTCTCAATGTCCCACAGTGGGATTCAAACCCGCGACATAAGGATCAACTCCTTACTTCGTGACTCTAGAGCGAACGCTCTTACCACTGCGCCACGCGGGTGACTGATTCTAGTGGTACTGATGAATGAAATCATAATAATCACAGGAAATGTTTTAAAATTGCTGAACTTATCATAGTTACCCTGCACATCACTGACATATGTATTTGCCCAGTGTTATAGTTTGTTATACCAGATTGCATTGCCCATTGTTGTAACATATGGTGTGGTATGCAGTGTAATACTTAATGACATGGTTCGGAGTTTTCTATGTATTGTAGTGTACAGTATTTTACAGTACAATGTCAAAACCAACAACACTGCCCCTGTTTTTGTACTTTGTGATGTTGTATCTCTAACTAATGTGAAGTGTTGTATATGTAGCTGCCCAGATTTTGTTACAGTAATGTGTTATACCTGAAGACATTTCCCAGTATTGTAATTTGAAGTGTTGTATCTGTAGCTGCCCAGATTTTGTTACAGTAATGTGTAATACCTGAAGATGCTAGCTGCCCAATATTGTAATGTGAAGTATTGTATCCACAACTGCCCAGTTTTTGTTATGTGAAGTGTTGTATATGTAACTGCCCAGTTTTTGCAATGTGAAGTGTTGTATCTGTGACTGCCCAGTTTTAGCAATGTGAAGTGTGGTATCTGTAACTGCCTTATATCGTTATGTGAAGTGTTGTATCTGTATAACTGCCCAGTTTTTGTTATGTGAGGTGTTATATCTGTAACTGCTCAGCTTTAATAATGTGAAGTGTTGTAATGATAACATTGCCCAATATTGTAATGTTTGTGCTATGAAACATTACCAAGTTTTTGTAATACATGTATTTAGTGTTGTACCTGATAACAATACCCAATATCGTAATGTTCATTTTATCTAACATCAACCAGTTTTTTTGTAATGTTTGTTATCGTAACTGATGACATTGCCCAGATTTTGTAATGTTTAGTGTTGTACTGATGACATAGCCCAATATAAACATTACACAATTTTTGTAATGTACCTGATGACATTGCCAAGTGTTGAGAGACTCTGGTTGATGGCAGATCCCTCTTTTAACCGATCCCCTGTGGCACCAGTTGAGTCGGCTCTCTCACTTCCTGCTAAGTCCACCAAGTTAATGTCACTACTCCTAGTGTTGCTCTCACCCCCAGCATTTCTTATCACCTATAGTAATATACACAGTAATAACTGTACAGCACATCATTAAAAAACAGAAATAAATACACAAATGTAGCACATGCTCTTATAAAACTAATGTCAAAAGTAGCTGTAGCCCACTTCCATTCTCATTGACCGTATAGTGTAGGGCAGTGCTGTGAGAATTCCATCACCATCAAAAGTACATTTTAACTTGCCTAATTGGTCAAGCAGTTTAGCTCACTGTTCCTGCACTGCTAGCTAGGAAACAGGTACAGGAGATTGAAAGTTCAACACCTGGTTGGGGTGGAAATGGGTATCCTAATGTATTGGGAATTTCTATGTGCTTTCTGTATGAAATTTATTTTACAAGCAGAACAGGATTTTTTAAAAATATTTTCATGAGTTAAAATTTAAAAAAAATCCTTTCTCATGCATGATATAAACTATAATTCCAACTACAAAATATTGAAATTTTCTGTTTATTACATTTTCTTTGGTTATTTTCTTTTTCCCTGTCATTTTGTAAGACATTGTGTTGGCTGTGACATGTATTATATCATGACTGAGGAGCTGCGAGACATAAAAACTAAGTGATTGTGAGATTGAAAATTATAAACATGGATTTTAACTATGATTTAGAGAATCTTTGGCAGATCAATTCAGCATCAGAAAGGTTTATTCATTCTTGCTATCTATAGGGAGTATCTGTTAACTTTAATTTTCATTAACTTTAATTTTCATAAGAAAAATAGCCCCTTTCATGAGTCATTTTGAGGCTTTTTCTATTTAAAAGTTAGAGAAATGTTACAATTTAATGATGCCATATTTCCACATTCAGGTCTTCCCCCCTTATGCCATATTCTTTTCTGATTTATCATATTCATATATTCAACTATTTATTACGTCAATTTCAAAACTTTTTGAAGACATCAAATTTTTAGGGCAAAATAAAGCCAAAACCGTACCTACTTCTTTCTCAAATTGACAAATACATGTACCTTTCCCCTTAATAGCAGTGATAAATACTTGTTCAGATATTCACTGTATGTTCAGATGACTTTTTGCACTGCATGACCTTGGGGTCAACTTTAATTTCAGTTTGTATAAATTGTATCTGAGAGCACGTCTGGCATTTAATTAAAGGTCCAACATTCCATGGACTATTAACAGGAAGGAAATCCAGACTGGCCATGTCTGACGAAGTTCTGGCTCAAATTGATTCCTGAATAACTAAACAAATAGCAATAAAACACAATCAACCACACAGGCAAATCAGCATTTAGTTTTGTTTTCAACTTAATACACAGAGTTGCATTAACTTTTGTTCATTTATGTAAAGAATTCCATCTTATTTATCTATATGGAAAGTAAAATAATATAATTGTAATGTAGATGTTGTTGACAAATTTTCTTTCTCTGTCTGCTGATTTTTAATTAATATTTTCCTAGCATATCTCCTGTAGATTATAATGTACTTTGCTTTTTTAACTTAGAAAATGTTTCCAGTCTGTTTTGAATAGATTTTTTTTTCCCAATCAACTGGTACCATGATGATTTAAATGATTTCCTTGAAACATTTATTAGCAGACCCTGTTCTACTTATATCCAATACAAACAAACCTATCTCAAACCAGCCCTATAATTCTCTCATTTCTGTGATAAAGTTGAGGTATTTTAGAATTAATGAAATGCTTAATGATTACTTTCAATGATTTAAAATTTACTAACTTTTTATGGCAATCAAGTGACAAGTGTATATATTTACACAATGCACCTACATGTCTACATGCACTGCACTAGCTATGGATTTTTTAAATTGCTAATCGCCTCTCGGATTAAGTGCCTTTGATGTGCATTGTTTGAGTCGTATTAACAACTATTCCCCCAACTATAAAGTATTCCTAGGTGTGGCCTAAATCTTTAAAATCTGATGCATAACTTGGCAGTTCACACAAAGCAACTTTCATTCAACTCAACACATTTAAAAAAATTCTTTTGGTAATAGTGACCTTGAATAGCAACTGCGCATATCCCTACTCTGCCAATACAAAGAATTCCGTTACTATCTATTCAATATAACCTCAAAAGATTGTAAATTTTATAAAATAATTCTAATGTATATCTAATCGCTTTTGAAAAATAAGAATCTATTGAAAATCTTTAACTCGCAGGATCATTGGTGCTTCATGAAATAGGCCTATGTGACAAGTCTGTGTGATTTACACACTAATAACTCACACAAAACTTAAAAACATTCCTTATATTTCAACAGTCAATCTTATTAAACTATCAGTATTTTTTCCAATCAGATAAATGATTAGTCTATTTCTCTTGGAAGATGGTCAATCTAACCTATAGTAAAGTGGATATAGAGTCCTCAAAGTATGAACAATCATTGCACTTAGTGCAAATGAATAGATACGGACTCAGTCTGGGATGATTACACAACGATTAAACTGTCACAGTAAAACCTCTTCAGTCTACTTCATAACCATTACATTGTTTACTCGCGACACCACTAATCCAATACTTAAACACTTAGCTTAGTCGTAATGTGTAAACCCCCCCCTACAGGCTAGAGTAGATACCTGCATAGGGGGAACAGAGGATGAGCACAGGTGTGTACGTTGGTTATAAATTCTGATGATTTATCTTAATAAAGGTGTAGAAAGATACATTTCATCTAAAAATATTTACAATATGTAGAAGTGATTTTTTTTCATTTTAACATAAAGTTTTACACAATTATGAACACTAATTTTACATGCAGGTTCAATATTCCTTTGTTTCTGAGCAGCTTTATATATCTTGCACATTTTTTCTATAACTCGATCCTCAACATTTATTTTGCTCTCAGAACAATGTATTACATAATTTATATCAGACCACGGTGTGCAAACATAATCATATAAAATGTTTTCATACAGTGTCTTAGTTACCAGTCCTAAGATTCATTCAAGATCAATACTGAATTAGAAATGCATAGTGGCACCTTGATAGACATTTTACACAAATATTGCATCTGTAATCAATCTTTTGTGCTACAGTATAGCACTTAACCAATTCTGAACAGTATCATTACTGTTCTGCAAATTCTACTATTGTTGAGCAGCTTGCATGGGCCTGACCTCACAGCTAAGGACAACTACCCTGTCAAGAACAATACTCACAGAACCCAGACATAGTCAGGATTTTATGAATGCTGCCTGTCTGGAGGAGGAAATGATGGTGATAATGGTGGTGGTGGTTGTGAATGATTGAACTTGTTGATAATAATGTTTAATTACATGTTACTGATGAGGATTATATCTTTCTATTCACTTTCTGTCATGTTTCTTTTATATATTGTACCTCTGACTAATTTGTATTATAAAGTATTCAATAAAACATGCTTATAACGATGTGCCAGGGATGAATGATTTTACTTTGTTATAAGTGTAATTTGTTATAACTGTCAGATTCACAATATCTTTTAGAAGTCAAGGGGACTGAAAATCACTTTGTTGCAAGTGTCAATTCATTATTATAATATATTAAGAATGTTCACTATAAGCATGTTTTACTGTATATATGTTATAATGTACCAATATTTTGGCTTGACTAATTAACTAAACTAAAACTCAGTCATGATGACGGTGTAGATGGTTCTGAACTACATGGTTTGAATTGTTGAGAATCCTGCATAATTTACATAAAATCTTATTGGTGAAGATGGTGATGTGGTGGTGATGATGACTGTGCTAGTGGTAATTGTAGCAAATTAACTGATTAAATTATTGATGATGACCATGTATAACTTAAATGTCGTTGATAAAATCTGAATAAAATCAGATCTTTGATACACTCTGAAATTCTGATAGTTGCTGCACAGCGACTGTCGGAATAATGGAGCATTTCAAAGATTTCAATCACATTTGTCATTGATATTGATGATGTTGTACAGGGGTAAAAAACCTGATTCAACCTAATGTTGATGAACACGTGTGACCGGTCAATGATATTGTTAGTGATGATGGTAGTGTATTACCAGATTATCTGGTTAAATCTGATGGTGATGTCCATGTGTCACATACCAGTGACATTGATGGTGGTGATGGTGGTGGTGAATTACCTGGTTAAAGCTGATGGTGATGACCATGTGTGACATATCAGTGACATTGGTGGTGGTGGTCTATTACCTGGTTAAACCTGATGGTGATGACCATGTGTGACATTTCAGTGATATTGATGGTGGTGATGGTGGCAGTGAATTACCTGGTTAAACCTGATGGTGATGACCATGTGTGACATATCAGTGACATTGGTGGTGGTGGTGAATTACCTGGTCAAAGCTGATGGTGATGACCATGTGTGACATATCAGTGATATTGATGGTGGTGATGGTGGCGGTGAATTACCTGGTTAAACCTGATGGTGATGTCCATGTGTGACATATCAGTGACATTGGTGGTGGTGATGGTGGTGGTATATTACCTGGTTAAACCTGATGGTGATGACCATGTGTGACATATCAGTGACATTGATGGTGGTAGTGGTGAATTACCTGGTTAAAGCTGAAGGTGATGACCATGTGTGACATATCAGTGATATTAATGGTGGTGATGGTGGCGGTGAATTACCTGGTTAAACCTGATGGTGATGTCCATGTGTGACATATCAGTGACATTGGTGGTGGTGATGGTACATTACCTGGTTAAACCTGATGGTGAGACTATGTGTGACATATCAGTGACATTGGTGGTGGTGATGGTGGCATTGAAATACCTGGTTAAACCTGATGGTGATGACCATGTGTGACATATCAATGACATTGGTGGTGGTGGTGATATATTACCTGGTTAAAGCTGATGGTGATGACCATGTGTGACATACCAGTGATATTGATGTTGGTGGTGGCGGTGATATATTACCTGGTTAAACCTGATGGTGATGACCCTGTGTGACATACCAGTGACATTGGTGGTGGTGATGGTGGTGGTCTATTACTAGGTTAAACCTGATGGTGATGACCCTGTGTGACATATCAGTGACATTGGTGGTGGTGATGGTGGTGATATATTACCTGGTTAAACCTGAAGGTGATGACCATGTGTGACATATCAATGACATTGGTGGTGGTGGTGATATATTACCTGGTTAAACCTGAAGGTGATGACCATGTGTGACATACCAGTGATATTGATGGTGGTGGTGGTGTTGATATATTACCTGGTTAAACCTGATGGTGATGACCATGTGTGACATATCAGTGACATTGATGGTGATGGTGGTATATTTCCTGGTTTAACCTGATGGTGATGATATGTGACATATCAGTGACATTGGTGGTGGTGGTACATTACCTGGTTAAACCTGATGGTGATGACCATGTGTCACATACCAGTGACATTGGTGATGGTATATTACCTGGTTAAACCTAATGGTGATGACCATGTGTGACCTGCTGCTGGTGGCGTTCATGTTTGTGGAGGCTGTGGTTCGGTTGACTGTACCTTGCTCCATTAGTTTCTCTATCTCTTTATAATTCCTCACTGGCACATTCTTAACAAAACATTTAATATTGTAAGACATTTTGCTTTATTACAAGTTGAAATTAATATATAAGTAGTTCATTTTCTTGTTTCAGTAAGAGGCATTTAACAGTAATATATTTCAGAGTATTTAATTATCAGAATACATTTAGGAGGAAAACTTAGTTTAGTGTAAAAGGCGGTACAGCTGTAGTATATAGGTTTTTCTCTCTCTAAGAACAAGTATATCCCCATCCAAAGCCTTACAAAACCAACAGTACAGATACCTTTTTGCGAGTGTTTGAATCCATATAAAATATGTTTTTAACATGTACAGATAAATCATTTTCTGTTTCTTGAATTCCCAATTTCATTAATTTACATAAATATACCAAAAAAATTATCACAAGTTATTTTCCCCCTCTACGGTATGCCTGTAGAGGCTGACTTACTTTGAGCCCATCCACATAGAAGCCTGCCTGTGGATTCTGTCTGATTTTCAGACCCTCCGGTGATTGTTTGGCCTTCACTAACAGGTCCTTAACTCTCTCGTTGTAGATTTCCAGCATGCTGAAGGAAACCTACAGATTAAGTAATAAAGTTACTCAATAACTGAGATATAACTATTAATTTCTATACAATTTGTGATTATAAGTTAATTACCAGTGTTGTACTCTATAATGTATATACACAATAAGAATGTTTATTTTCAATGGAAGATGATAAATAAAATGCTAGCTTGATTACTTCTTACAAATATAATTCCTGAAGCAATGCTTCTATATAAGCATGATACGATGATACAAGAAAAATAATTTTTTTGGTTTTGTTTTTGGACAATGGAGTCACCTTTATGGCATGTAATTATGATACAGATATTCATCTGGCAAGCTTAACACGGGCATCAATTGAAAATGATTTAAATAGAGTATAGATACAATTTAACTGTTAAACAGGAATTCAAATATTTACCTGAAAAAAAAATGACATATTGATTGAAAGTTTGTCTCTCTTCTGGAAACGAAGTAAATTGAAATTCTTCTGAACCATTCATTAATCTTAGTCTCTAAGTGTTATGTGATAAATGATGTCCAATAGTCTTTGATTTACCAGGTTATTCTTTTTTTATTATTGATTTATACACAGGACTTCATCCTGGGATCAATGCAATAGTCTACATATTATCTATATACATGTTTTTGTTGCCTTAATAAAAAAAAAAAAATCTTGAACATTTTTTTTCAGTTCTTTATCTACATTGCAGCACAATCACTATATATGATCACCTGGCTCTCACTCTCCATTTGTAGAGCTGTCTCATTCTGTTAAGTTTGTCATTGTGTGCCAAACCAATTAGTCACTATAGATATGAGTGAAAAATACATCAAGGGCCTCATGGCTAACATGTTCTGGGTTGAACGTTTCCTAATGGGCCTAAATAGCTAACCTGTTTGCCAGGACCAAAACGTTCTAAGATGTGGTGCTATGGATATTTCACATTCAATGAAAACATCAAATAAAACATATCCTGGTAAAAATATTAAAATTCCTATAAGAATGAGTCCCCCCCCCCCCCAAATGGACAAGAATTAACTTAAAAGAAAGAACAAGGGGATGAATGGTTATCTATCTACAATTGGTATGCTTATAAATACATGCACCATGGATGCAACTTAATCTCATTGTGGTTTAAGCAAGAATGATCTCATAATCAGTCTATCTTATGTATATTCTTAAATTGGGGGAGGGGGGGGGGGTGTTCTTATCTGAAATGGAAAAAACCTAGTTTTGTTTCATGTAATAAACTTTTTTTTGCCAGATATACATTGATGCTATCACCTGTAATAAGTTTCTCTGAGTGATTATATACCAAAGCCATTACCTGTCTTATAATGGTACTAATCATTATAAACTTAATGTGTAGGAGAACAACATGCAACATAAATGGAAGATCCTAAATAGGTTTTAACTACTAGTGGTAGAATCATCGAAAAGATCTGGAAAAAGTCCAACTTCTGTACCGTTTTTAGTATTTTTAGGCATTGAATTGTAAATTTCTTACATACATCGTGCATATATCGCATTATGCAATATGATAAGTTGTCTGCACATCCTTTCATGTTATGCCATGATAAAAAATTTAGAGTTCAAACCTTATATATTTACATTTATCAATTTCATAGTAAAATGATAAATTATTACTTCTTTGAATTGAATAAATTATGCCTCTTTAAATAATACACACCGTACTTATATAGCTAAATTCATGAAGTCTTTTTAGAGCTGTTAGTTATATTCAATGTTTGTATGAATTTTGTTTTTTCGCTTGTGAAGTTGCATCTGTATGGCTTTCAACAGCTGTGATGTCAAAATAAATTCATTAGTTCATTTTCTTTAACCTTTTGATTTCGCTGTCTGTGTTACGGTATTATAAATGCTGGAACTTTCAAACACACTTCATAATTGAAATGCATATCAAATGTAAATAATTTATGTAGTATTTGATTTTGATCTGGAATGATTACAAATAAATTTTGAGTTGCCAAACATGGAAATGCTACATTAATTTTGTTATATTTTTTTTGCAATGTGAACCATTGTCAAATTCAACACACTACAAAGTTCAAACTTTTCCCAAAATTTCACACGACAAAAAATAAAGATTCATTCCAAAGTCAAAGAGGGTCTGACAGATGGCAATCATACACTGTATGCTTAAGAGATTTTCTGTCCTTCCATTCCTAATTTAATCTGTGTTAATTGAAAGCCATTGATTCACAATTCAATGTGTGCTTTTGGTTTGAAGGAAAATCTCTATTAAAGAGATGGAAACTATACAAATTTATCTAATCTCATGCAGTCTTAATGTTAATTAAACAAGAATGCTAATGGAGATACATGTATTTTCATTCAATTCATGCAATATGTATACACTTATCAGGGTAAATTCAATATAAAAGTAGAAGTTTTCTTCATTGAAGACAATGAGATTGAAACACGCACAACAAAACAATACATTTGTTGCAGTCAGTAAAATCTACCTCCATGGAAACCTCTTTTTCACAAGTGGGCTAGAATATCAATTTGTTTAGATTTTAACATGGCTGAATCTCACATTCCCTTAAAGGCACCTTTGATGTACATAGTTTAAAAATAACTCCTAAACAGGAAATCGTAAACACAGAATCAATACTGTGAAAGAAATCAATCTTGTATTTACACCAAGGCCTGTAATGTGCAAGTAATTTAACTCAATGATCATTTTCAACCTTATCAAGTAATGCTTAATACATGAAAGCCTAGAATATTTGTTTCCAAACTCCATTTATATACAAAAAAAGCTACACAAAATAAAACAGTTTTTACTGGAGCAGTGTCAAATGCTGGCCTATGCCCCCTACCTGTAACTGTTTTGTCTTGTCATTGTTTGTTTCTATGGCCTTAAATAACTCCTCGCAGGTGATGGGAACAATCCCCTTGTTTGGACCATACCCAATCATTGAGTAGCTCTTCCCTGACCCTGTCTGACCATACGCAAACAAGGCAGCATTGTAACCTTGCCATGCATTGTCCAAAACCCCTTGACCCAAGTCCTGGAAAACTCGACGCTGAAATTTAAGAATTACAAAGTAAAGTGGGAACTTAATATAAGGTAGCAAATCAACAATTTCCAGTTTTTCTATTAAGACTCCATTTTTAAAGTATTACATGTATAAGTACTTGCATGCCTTACTTGATGTGTATACTTGTGTGTCTTTCTTGATGTGTATGCTTGTGTGCCTTACTTGAAGTGTCTTTGTGCCTTACATTATGTGTAGTATACTTATGTGCCTTCCTTCAAGTGTATACTTGTGTGCCTTGCTTGATGGGTATACTTGTGTGCCTTACTTGTTGTGTATACTTTTATGTCTTACTTGAGGTGTATACTTGTTTGCCTTCCTTATTGTGTATACCTGCATGCCTTACTTGATGTGAATACTTGTGTGCCTTACTTGATGTGAATACTTGTGTGCCTTATTTGATGTGTATACTTGTGTGCCTTACTTGATGTGTATACTTGTGTGCCTTACTTGACCTGTACACTAGCGTGCCTTACTTGATCTGTATACTTGTTGGAGGAGTCTGGAATAAACACGCCTTCCTCGTTCTCCTGGCTTCCATTGTGTGACCAGTAGGAATAATCAAAGGAAAATGTTTTTGTGGAACCATTCTCTGGGTTTTTTATTGTTGTGGAATCTCCACTCATAGATATGATACAAGCTGACCCTGCATTCCTCTCTCTCTGTAGATAAAATCCATGTTTATTTATTCATTTGAATTTCCTTTTTCTTTAACATGATGTTCACTTAGTCTTGATTTTTTGGTGTAAGAATAATAAGAACATAATATTAAATCATTGCAATTAACTGTGTATTTGTATTTTAACTCTTTGAAATATGCATTTAAATGATCTCTACTTATTCAAAAAGATAAATTTAAGGTTTGCTGACTTAATCTCATAAACATACTGAAATAAAAACCATAATATTTGCTTTAAAAAAACAGATACATGTACTAGTACCTAATAATTACATTATGATTATGTAGTATTAATTCTTTGGTTCAACAAATACCACACGTTTAACTGGCCCCGTTTAACTTGTTTAACAAATTCATTAACGTTAATCCCAGCCTGTGATTCAGTTGGAATTTACACAGTGGGTGCACAATTACTTTTTGCATATATGATACTGATGTGTAATCTTAGCTGTAAAAACAATAAGGCACCTTAACAGGTAAATCCCAGGTGAGTATGTACCTCTATTACGTTGTTATATAAATATTTGTTCAGGGATTATACCTACTTCATAATCCTTTTGTCATGTATTATGTTTTTGAATGGTATTTATTCTAGGAGTACACTTTCAGTATACCTAAGTCATTAATAATTTTTATTAATATTCCTGGGGTGGATCCAGCAACATTTGAATGGGTGGTTCCAGGGTGGAGCCCCCACCCCTCCCCCATACACACACACATACTCAAATATAAATTCACACACATAGGGAGAAAAAAAATCATCTTAGGCTGTGGTAAATAATATCTTTGTTTTATGTCCCTTATTTCTTCAAAAAGGTACCCTCCCAACCAAATATCAAACACATTCCAAAAACTGCTGTAGCCCTAAAATTGAATTTATTTACAATATTTCCATAAAATGCAGAGAAAAATTGTTGAGAAATTGACAAACTTGTAATTGTTTATCAACTGGATTTTCTTGAAAACCTCCCCGCCAGGGGACATAAAACAAGGAATTAATTTACTATAGGCCTTATGCATACTCCCTTTTATGATATTTAAATTAGTTCCTTCAAAAGATGATCTGAAAATGATATATATATAGCCAAAGATTGCCAGAATCTGATATCAAATTGAACTTGCATGTTACTTATCAAATATTGAAATAAGTATTAAGGAGAATATATTCTACCATTCATGAGCTCACTCATAAATAAAAATGCTAAATAGGAGGAATATAGAAGGTGAATGGAGGAAAGGAAATATGTGAGACTCTATCTATAGCAAGTGGAATATGAGGAGAAATTTCTGCCAATGGACCTATTTGGAACTACATTTATATTCAAAATGTACTAGATGTAAAAATATCTATTCCAGAAAACTCTTTCTCTCCACTTGGCAAAAAATAAAAGGGGAGGTGCAACCCCATAACCCCCTCTAGATCTGCCAATGCATTCTTGTTTTATATACCCTTGCTCTAAAGTAGATACAAGATATATGCAAGTTTGGCCTATTTCTAGTTCAGGTAGTATTTTCAATGGCAAAAGATTAAAAGTGAGAGATTTTGCACATATCATTGCTTATCGATACTTGTACACTATTGATTTTCTCTTGAAAAAATTTCGAGAAATGTCCATAAAAAATATCAACAATGCAATTCAAGTTCACCTATGACTTTTGAATAGAAATGCCTTATCTTCTTTTGTTAACATTTCAAATACCAGAAATTTTAATCAGGCTTAGATTTATTATAGAATTCCTCTTTCATGTTTATTGAAGACACTCATGGCCTTCTGTGTGTGAATTTAATTTGGAAAGTTGAGAGATAAAGTATACGTAAGGGTTCTAACTTGTTGAATGTTAAATATGATGGAATTATAAGATAGCAAATAGGTTTTTTAACAATATTTGTAACAAAAGTCATGGTTTATGCCTGTAAAGAATACCTATATTATTACTTATCTTACTTTGTTATCAATTACCTTCCTGGTTCTGTGTAGAGGTTAAACTGACAAACTGACATTGTCAAAAAAATAAATCCCTGGTTCTTGTCAGCGTATTCATATGGTGCCAAAGACATGGTAACATTTTGATTTGCTCTGAACTGATAAGAATATTACATAAAATCTGCAACTGATGAGGGTATATGAAGGTAATTGAATATTAAGCGTTTACCTGATTAAATGGTCTCACACGCACTGCTACTTTAACACTATCTGATCCACCTGGCATCTTAGTTTGAATGAGCACAGTTACAATATTTCCAGGGAATACTTTAGAATATTAATCACCCATGTTTAATTAGTAACCATTACAAATATGTGTGGCGCAATAAATACCGAACTACACAAATGCCGCATCTTTATAACTAAATCACATGTCCAATTTTAAATTCCCCAAGGGAGCGTGAAGAATTTCCTACGTACAATAATCAAAACAATAGGTAATCCCAAAACTGTTTTGTCAATAGATGTTAAAGGTTTTACGAACATTACACGGCACACGGCTAACAACAGCTGATCGAAGGGTATTTAACGCATGCCTCGATCTGTAAACGTTTCTTACTATTACAGGTAGACGAGTGAACCTCTCTGTGTCTAGTTACGTGACCACTGCACATGGCTTAGTTTACGCTGCTGTTAGGAAACGGCATGCGATCGATAATGGTTTGAACGGTACGGGGTAAGGGAGATAAATCCGGGAAATAATCATGAGCATAAACGTTTATAAATATCGTGTGTCCAACATCATGTTTGAGTTCCCTAATTAAAAATTGAATTAAAAAAAAAGATAAAATCCGAGTTGATAAATAAGCTAGGCCTAACTGTTATATGTATCTCATCCTTTCCGTTATATCCCCCCCATTCTTTCTCTCTCTCTCTCTCTCTCTCTCTCTCTCTTCATATAACGTTAATATATCGCCAGATAGTAGTACAAAACTGGATAAACTCTGTTCTATTTTTCAACATGTTATGTCTGATTCATTTCTATAAAAACTTATTCTAAGGTTAATTTTAATAATCATTTATTTTTCTCTTTGCCGGCGAAATCAATTTTGATGCATTGAGCTGCTTCAGTTCTAATCCATCATTTCAAATTCTCAATAAAATTTGTGCTGTAAAATGTTATATCTATTCTTATAATTAAAAAAAAAAAACATTTCGACAGGACAGAAACAATATGCATAAAAATATTATGATTCACCTATGCCCATTTATCCGGATAATCATGAGCCGACTGAAAATTCGTCCATTTCAGTTCACAATTTACTTCCTATTTAGTAAGCGCCATATTCAACTTCTCAATTCGATGTATCACTGTCATTCATCACTGTTTTGACACTATTGACGTGTTGAGTGTTGTTGGATGTCTTCAAAAAAATTGCGCCGAATACGATGTCTGTCAGGTGACATTATTGAAAGACTGGCAAAAAATAATGTAAACACATGCAAGGTACATGTACTAACTAGACCAGATTACTGTTGATTAACGAGTGGTATCTTCTGGAACACCTGATGAGTCTCTAGCACAGGTGTATATTCATATTGTATACAGTAGTGATGGGAATCGGTAAGAATGTCATAATCGATGATCGGGCTACTGTAACTAACTAATTATCAATTATAATCGGACATTTTCAAAATCTGTCAATTTAGTTAATTAAATGGTAAGAATGGGTGTTAATAGGTGGTCCAGCTGTAGTTAGAACATTCTAACTGTGTCTCGGGACACGCCCTAGTCCATAGGACAATATATCATTTAAACGACAGAACGTTCCATCTAGTCCAGCTGGTTCATTGTTCATTTTGTAGAATCCAAAGTACATCCATACTGGGAATGAGCGTTGGTACATGCTTATGAATACAATTCTGTTCGTCTGCGCCATTACGATACACAAATAAGTTAATTAACAGACAATTCGCGGCTGGAATATTTGGCTTAAAAACTATTGCGCTTTTAAAATAAAAAATAAATAAATAAGAATAAAAGTTTTGTAATCGAGCGCTTTGATTATGTAAGCAATCGACTGATTTTCGATTATAATCAATGATTGGAACACCACTAGTATACAGGATAAACAGAATGATTTGGTATATACATGATCACGGCATGAACATGATGAATGCTTTTCAGTGGATAGCTGCAGGTCTGGAGCTCTCTGGTCTGAAAAAATCGGGATGGACGACCAGAGAGCTACAGTGCCACCCATTGAAAATAAGTATATAAATTATTGCACACAGAAAAGTGCACTGTTTCTCAGTTTATTTCTCTGTATTTTTAAACTGCATTCTCAAAATATTACTGATCGTGTATTCCTAACACATTCTTTCACGACACTATTTCCACATCAAAACATTTCCTATAACCTTTGTTCCGTTTCAAGTCCAAGTGCTACTTTTCTCTTCCTTTGTTATAAGTACAAACCAGTAGAGCTACAGTCTCAACAGGGACTTCTGGTTATTAGCGATACAATCTTTAAAGTTATTATCACATTCAGTTGAATCAATCATTTCATTAAAGACCCAACAGATCCATTTATTTTTGCAAGAACTTTCAGCATCAACATATTTGTTTACATCAAAAATGTCTAAGTATGAAAGAAACAATACTATGCATACATGGCATGTTCTTCAGTGACAATTATATTTGTTAAATTTTCACTGAATACACAGTAATATTTATTAAATATTTTTAAAGAACAGGATTAAAAACTTCGTTAAAAATGAAGTTTTAATTAAACTTTTCATTGTAGATTTTCATTTTGGAGTCCGTTTCAAAAAATGCCCAAACCTTATAATTTTTTTTAGATCACTCAGGCAATCTTGTATATATATTGGAGTTGCCTATGGCCACACTATATTTTAGTTCTTTTTTCTGGGGACCAGTAAAGTTGTTTCAAATGAATAAATGCAGACTGGCCACAAAAAGGACAATTGCATCCCATGATCCCAATTATTGATAATATAAAAGATTTAAAAATTCACAATTTCTTATCGTTATCGTGTCTACGTTGAAATTTGGGCTGCCTGCACCACGAATTCCCTATTCGTGGCATTATGACACTTCTGATGACTAGTCTTTCTTCAACTGCCACAAATTATATCTCACATCTGCTATAATTAGTATCTATTAAATTTCAGTTTGAGTACTGAAAATGTATTCTTTTTGAAATCAAAGTTGTTTTCAATTTAAACGTATAACCTGCATATATATAAGAGGGTGAAATCATATGTACTTGCTGTTCAATTTTATTTCAGGATGTCTTATCAAAGTCAGACCTAGAGTTGCTTAAGATACTTGGAGTTGGAATCTTCACAATACATCACTTACAGAAGCAGTGTTCACTGGCCTGTGTTCCACAGTGTTTAACAGTAAGAATCCATCAAGTTTAGAACTGTTACAAAATAAAATTGAAGATTATTGTGTGCAATATCATTGAAAGTGAGGTACCGGTATATTGATTTGTGTGTCCATCTGTCTAGCTGTCTATCTATCCGTCTGTCATTCTTTCTGTAACACTTTCATTTCCAGATGATATCTCAAGAAGTCTTTGAGCTTTTGCAATGAAATTTTTTACCACAACTTCATATGGCCTAAAGAAGACCCCTATTGAATTTCAGCTTAAAAGGTCAAGATCATTTATAAATTCATACATTGTGTTTGTGTGTAACACTTTCATTTCTGGATGATATCTTAAAACATTTTTGAGCTTTGCAATGAAATTTTATACCACAACTCCCTATGGCCTAAAGAAGACCACTATTGATTGAAGGTCAAAAAGTCAAAGTCTTAAATTCATACATTCTGTTTGTGTAACACTTTCATTTCCAGACAATATCTTAAAACATTTTTGAGCTTTGCAATGAAATTTTATATCACAATACCTTATGGTCTAAAGGAGACCCCTTTTGATTTTGAAGTCAAAGGTCATAAATAAATTCATACATTGCAAATAACATTTTCCAATTGATATCTTTAGTTTTCGTTGAGCTTTCTTTGATAGAATTTAGTATCGCAACTCCCTATGACCTAAAAAAAAAGAACCCTATAAATTTTGAGGTCAAAAGATCAGAGGTCAAGGTCATAAATTCATACATTCTGTCTGTGTAACTTTTTTCCCCCATCTATATAATTATCTTTAAAAGCCTCTGAGTTTTTGTAATGAAATTTTATATCACAACTCCCCATGGCCTTAAAAAAACCATATTAAGGTCAAGATCAGAAATACTTATTGCACATATAGTTCTCAGATAATAATTTTAGGTTTTTGGTAAGCTTTAGTAATGAAACTTTTGGTCATGAATTTCTTTAACTTTAAAAATGAAAAGCTATTGATTTTTAAGCTGAAAGCTAAAATGTCAAGGTTGACCTTTTTTTAGCTCACCTAAGCCGAAGGCTCAAGTGAGCTTTTCTGATCACTTTTTGTCCGGCGTCCGTCTGTCTGTAAACTTTTAACATTTCCGACTTCTTCTCAAGAACCACTGGGCCAATTTCAACCAAACTAGCCACAAAGTATCCTTGGGTGAAGGGGATTCAAGTTTGTTCAATTGAAGGGCCACACCCTCTTTCAAGGGGAGATAATAAAGAATTAGTGAAAAATTAATAGCATCTTTTAAAAATCTTCTTCTCAAAAACCACAGGGCCAGGAAAGATGAAACACATGTGGAAGCATCCTCAGGTAATGTAGATTCAGATTTGTTCAAATCATGACCCCCGGGGGAAGGGCAGGGCCACAATGGAGGATCAAAGTTTTACATAGAAATATATAGGAAAAATCTTTAAAAATCTTCTTCTCAAGAACAGCAAAGCCATGATGAGTCATATTTATATGGAAGCATCCTCAGGTAGTGTAGATTCAAGTTTGTTCAAATCATGACCCCATGGGGTAGGGTGGGGCCCAATGGTGGATCGAAAGTTTTACATAAGAACATACAGAAAAAATATTTCTACTCAAGAACAGAATAGCTACTGGTATGTTTAGTCATATTGATATGGAACCATCCTCAGGTAGTGTAGATTCAAGTTTGTTCAAATGATGACCCCTGGGATAGGGAGAAGCCACAATGGGGGATCAAATTTTTACAAAGGAATATATGGGATTTTTTTTTAAAAAATCTTCTCAAGTACAATAAAGCCATTTGTTATATTGACATGGAAGCATCATCAGGTAGTTTAAAATTTAAGCCCCCCCCCCCCCCAGTAATCTTTTCAATACTGAACTGATTTGTGCTTTTGCCTAGCCAATGTGCTCAGGTGAGCGATGTAGCCCATGGACCTCTTGTTTTCTTTTTCCATCTGCAGAATTATTCCAGTTCTCCCATCTTCTTTTTTCTTTAAATGGGGGACACAAATTCTCTGAATTAGCATGTTCAGCTTCTTTTTTGAAATGGCTGAACCAGTTTCAGAAATTTTGGCAATAATTAGAATTGGTACAGTTCATTGCCTCTGCAAATGGGGGCTTATCATAGGGACACAAGCACCAAATCACCATAATTCAAACAAATTTCCCTACTTGCAAAGCCATTTTCATAATGCCAATAAGCTTTTTTATGAAATTCAAGACTTCTGGGCCTAGAGTTCAGGCTCTACTAAAATTATCTTTACCTGCAAATTTGTAACTTGTCTTATTAATGCTTTTCACATTACAGTAATTTCCAATTACCCCCCCCCCCCCCCATCTAATTTGAAATCATAGGTCTATATATTCTGTGATTTGCCATATCTGTTATCTAGTAGTCACAGACTTTTACTGGGTAAAGACTTCAAGAAAAAGAAAAATGTTACAGGCTCCATTCTTCATGTTCTTAATGCAAATGCTACATGTTACCATGGGTCTATCACAGTAATGTGGGGTTACTTAGGCAAGGTCAAAGTCACTTGAGGAAAAGAAGGTGAAGTTTATCAACTTGACATTGACTCATTTTAACAAGGCCAAAGTCACTGGAGAGGAAAAAGAATGCTTTTGTATATGGTTTAAGTTTGTAACAAAGATGAACATGTGTAAGGGCTTATGTGGAAATCCTCAAATTACCCGGTGACCATCAAGGCCCAGGAGACCCATGCTTACTTAATACATGTATTGATACTTTTTATTGTTACAGAGCCTAGAGTTGCTTGAAAAGAAAAAGAAAGAAAATGTACAATTTTTCCCAACAAGCTTGTGTGACCTAGACTTTGTTTTACATGGAGGAGTGCCCATGGGAACAGTCACTGAAGTAAGAGAGCAGTCATTCAGAGTTTAAGCTTACCTGAACCAATGGCTCATGTGAGCTTTTTCTGATCAAAGAGTGTCTGGCATACGTCTGTCAATGTCATCTGGAAAATTTTCATGTTTTCGACTTCTTCAGAACCACTGGGTCAAATTCAAGCAAATTTGCTACAAAGCAGCCTTGGGTGAAGGGGATTCAAATTTTTCTCATGAAGGGCACTACCTTTTTTCAAGGGAGATAATTTAGAAATAGTAAAAATTTGATGGGGCCGTTTAAAATTCTTCTTCTCAAGTACCAATGGGCCAGAAATGTAGAACTTAATTGAAAGTTTCCGAATATAGTGTAGATTCAAGTTTCTTCATATTATCTTAAGAAAAGTAGGACCATGATAGTTGATATTAATAAGCAATCATCTTCAGGTAGTGCAGATTTAAATTTCCTTAAATCATGGCCCCAAGGGGTAGGGTAGGGCCACAACAGGAAATCAAAGTTTTACATTAAAATATATTATATTATTACATAGGAATATCCTTGGAAAAATGTGTAAAAATCTTCATCTCAAAAAAATTAAGGCCATGATAATTGACATAATTTTAGCTGGATTCATATTTTAGCATCTTATGTCCTGTGTATGTTGCAATAATTGATGACCACTGTTGAAATATAAAATTTATACAGGGGTACGCTGATTATTAGTCATAATTTCTCTAATTAATCCAAGACTTTCAGATTTACTAAATTTTGAATTAACTAAAAATAAGGTGCGCTTACAGTATATTTTTCCTAATGAAAACTTAAATCTCTGTTGAGCAGCACACATGATGATTTTTATTGGATAATGACATGAATTTTGAGTCCTCTATTGTAGATAGCTGATTTTTATTGGATAATGACATGAATTTTGAGTCCTTTATTGTAGATAACTGATTTTTATTGGATAATGACATGAATTTTGAGTCCTTTATTGTAGATAACTGATTTTTATTGGATAATGACATGAATTTTGAGTCCTTTATTGTAGATAACTGATTTTTATTGGATAATGATATGAATTTTGAGTCCTTTATTGTAGATAACTGATTTTTATTGGATAATGACATGAATTTTGAGTCCTTTATTTGTAGATAGCTAATTTTTATTGGATAATGAAATGAATTTTGAGTCCTCTATTGTAGATAGCTGGACCCTCAGGCTGTGGTAAAACGCAGTTCTGTACAATGCTGAGTGTACTGGCCACCTTACCAAGGAACAGGGGAGGTCTGGGGGGGAAAGTCCTCTATATAGATACAGAGTCAGCATTTAGTGCAGAAAGGTATATAAATACTGACATTCTGTCATGTTGTTTTCACATTTTACTTGAAACAAAATCCATTTTGACACTGTCTTGTATATATTATATTGATTATACATTGATGACTCCATACACCCCATGAAAATAACCTGTATATATTTTATGATAACAGTTACCATTTTTACCTGAAAATGATGATAAATTTATCACTTGTGTAAATGTTAAACATAAACTACTGGCACACGTACTCTCTACCACATGTACTTGGTATCAGTCATTCATGTAGGTTATTGTAACCTGATTTGTGTCCATTTTTTTCTCATTTCATTAATAATATATTAAATAATTAAGTTGGTGAGGTATTGATAATATATGCTTTTATTCTTATACACATACATTGATTGTTACAGACTGGTAGAAATAGCTCAAAACAAGTATCCTGATTTGTACAACAGTGACGACGAGCTGTGCGATATGGCTCAGAAAGTCCTAGTGGATAACCACCAGACTTGTGCTTCCCTCATCAAAAAGTGAGTTGGTCATCACACACTCCCTCCTCAAACCTTGTATAATAATTGTGTTAATCACACAAATTAGGTCTCCTGGTTGCCATGGTTACGTTTTGTCACAAATCTGTGGGGTAAAACTTCAGAATCCTTGATTGAAATAAATTTAGACTTTAATTTTTGCTTTTGACCTCAAGTCATGACCATTAACTAGGGGCCATGTCTCAGAAGTCAAAGGGTCTGGTCAAATGAGATTTTGAAATCTTCTGTAGTTGTCTTAAGCTATACAGAATTGCCTGTTACAGAGACATGATTTTGACTGATGGTCATATATTCAAAGCTCTCAGTCATTATGAGATATTAAAATCATGTCATTAATGTAATATATGAGGCAATATATATTTTAATAAATTTAATAATTTCTCTGTTATTTTAAAAAAATATAGATAGGTTATGATCTTGTTTCAAGGTCACTTTATCAAGTACACTGAGTAATATGGAGTATATCTTGGGGAAAAGGACAGGGCATTATAGCTGTAGTTTAAAAATAAAGAAACCTGCTGTAGTCAAACCTCGTTATCTTGAACTCGATGAGACCAAAAAAAAACTTGAGATATCTGAGGATTCAAGATATCGAGGGTAAAATACTTAAAGGGTTTTTATCTAAATTTCTTTAAAATGACACACTATTATATTCTTGAAACATATAATTATCGTTTAATTGTGAAATTATTTTGAAAACGGTCTTAATTAGACAATAAAACGCCCATATTATAGGGTCCTCAAAGTAAAAATCTCCACTAATTAGATGAGGGTCACGTGGTACTGAAACGTCATAGGTGTCAATGGTCAATTAGACCTTATAAAGCTTATCGTAAGAAAAAATATATTGAATAGATTTTTATGTTAAATAAATAGACTACACAGTGTGGCTGGTTGAAATTTTGACATCAACCATATTCCTTTGGTTATGGACAGTCAATCTTATATGTATGAACGTCTAGCAGAGAGAAATAATCAGAAAATATGCCGACAATTGGAGAGGTCACCGAAGACGAAGCCGTTGACAACTAGGGACTAATGGTAAATAGAACGAATTACTAAAGTTAAACTTTGTAAATATTTATAAATATGGGAATTTTGAATTCACCTTCTTCATTTTTTCAATTATTTATATATAAATAAATCCTGTATATCTTCTATCTGTTCCAGCAGTGAATATCATATACCAGAAATGACACTTCTTCAACATGTTCAATGGCACAGTACGCCATTACGAAGTTCACAACATTCCTACTAGATTCTGTTCAACTTTTAGAAATTGCATGTTGGTCATTTATTTTTTTTTTTAAAAAAAGGCATCTTTTCCTTAAAATATTTTAAAGTACAGAAAAAAGCGTGATCAGACATAAAGGATTGTTCTGAATGGAGACAAACGCCCTCGCATTTGCAGAAAAAGGCCCCCCTTTCATCTCTCAACCAAGTCCAGGAAATGTGAAAAAAAAATCTTCCTAAAACTTTTCTTGTGCATATTTGTGCATCCTGAAGCCACAAATTATACCTTACTAGCTGTCAATTATCCAATTATCACTTAATAATTTTCTAGCAGGTTTAATAGATGCAACAAATGAGCCCTTTTGTATACTCAGTAAGTACTTTGCTTGACCAGGATTGACACCTATGACATCAGAGCAATGGCCCATAATATAGGCAATCAAAACATGCATATTGAGAAGTTCAAACTTTGAATTGCTGAAACATCAAAAATATTAATTTTCTAGCAAAGAATTTTAAATATATGATTTTAATAACATGTAAACTTTGTCATAACAAAAAATTTTAAGACGTGATAAAAATCCTTTAAAGAATAAGTGGTTGGGACTTTGAGATTTTGTAATTTGAGATATTGGTATTTGAGATACCAAAGTTCAACTGTAGTTTTTAATTTCAAAGCAGTATTTAGAATACAATACATTCATCTTTGTCATATGCCCAGTGTGAGTCTTGTATTATAGGTTAGAGACTCTTGAAGAGGAAGTGATTGCTCACAAAATCAGACTTATAATTGTTGATTCCATAGCATCCTTGGTGAGAAAAGAGTTCAGTAGTGGTGCGGGCACCAGTTTAGTCCAGAGAACCAACTTCTTGTCTCGACAGGCTGCCCTTCTCAAATATGTAGCAGAGGTGTTCTGTATTCCAGTAAGTCCAGAAATCACTTTGATATCACAGATATAAATATAAAGATTACTGAAATTTGGCTCAAACTTTACTCAGAGTGCCTTGGTTATTTCTGTACAGTGACCTTAATTCAAGTCTTTACAAGGTTAAAACAGGTCTCTGTGTAAAATCTTTGTCCATAGCTTGAGTACTCTACTTTTGGGCCAGTATGTAGCTAAACCTGAAATATCTGGCTTCACCTAATGAGTGCCCGTGGGCTAGGGGTGTACAGTAATCCTGAATCAAACACCTGGGTCAGAGGTCAAAGTCAAAACAGGTCTTTCTATAAAAATCTCTGTCTAAAGTATGAATTTTTACCTTTGGAGCAGTTTTGCTTATATTTTAAGTTAACTTTGTCTAAGTTTCTTGATAGAAATTCAAGGTCAAAACAAGTTTGCATAAAACCCTTGTCCAGAATATGTTACCGATTTTTCTTCCCATGGTTCAGTCTAGCTCATACTTCATCCAAAAGTTAACCTTGGGTAAAAGTACAGTGACATGGAACCAAGTTTTAAGGTAAAGTTGAAGCAAATCTTTTTGTAGGGTATATCATTCCTGCCTTTGGACAAGACCTCACCCATAAATTACATTTTGATAAAGGATGTGCAGCATTTGAATCAAGTCAAGTCAAAGATTAAAAGTCCAAACAAATTTTTGGGTAAACTCTGTGTGTGTGTGTGTGGGGGGGGGGGGGGGGGGGGGGGGGGGGGGGGGGATTTTCAGGTACATAATTCTGGTAGTTATTAACCAAGTAACATCTCCATCTTTTTTTGGGGGGGGGATGTCCTTATTACAAAAGATTAAAATTAACAAATTCTTCTTTTTTTTAAATTCCAAGCAAGGATAAAAAGTTGTCTCGAATGACAATCCTGCAAGTCTTCTTTATATATGAGTTACTTAAAGTGGTGCCCTTTAAGATGGTCAGTATCCACTAAAATCTAGTTTTCGTGTACATGTATCCCTATGTAACAATTTGTTTTGCTTTGTGTTGTTATTGACTTGAAATTTATTTTCATACCAAGACAACAGTCCAATATAAATAAATGTTAACAAAGTTCATGGGAATAAAATGTGATTTACAGTGCTATTGTATAACACTTTCAATAAACAAAGAGAAAACAGAATGTTAATTCATACAAAGGTGTTTAGTTACATATTACAAACATTGAATGTTTGTGAAGGAACATATGCTCTCATGCTTTAAAACTAATGCAGAATTTGATTTGTAGGTAATTGTGACAAATCAGATAACTACACGATTTAGTCGTCAAGCAAGTGATCAAGGTAATACATATCCAAGACAATTCATAATGATCAATGTAATATATACCCAAAACAACTCATACTAATCAATGTAATACATACCCAAGACAATTCATAATGATCAGTGTAATACATACACAAGACAATTCACCATTTAGATATGGGAAGGAAAAATTCTTATAAAACTTTATTTCAAAATCTGTAATAGGATGTAAAATTATAACCTTTTCCAAACACTTGTCATGCTGATTGGTTTGTGACTTTACGTTATAGATGAGGAATCGACAGAATTCTCTGAGGGATATGTAACGGTTGCTCTTGGTAACACTTGGAGTCATAATGTCAATACCCGCTTAATTCTGCAGTATCTTAACGATAATAAAAGACAAGTAAGTGATTGTCTTTATGGCTCAGTGGAAGTGCTGTGATGTTCTAGTTTTAATTTAAATCAAAATGAATGACTCTGTCAGATAGAGAAATATGGATTCAACCCAATCCCAACCCCCCTCTTAAATAAAAACAGTACCATCAGGGAATTTTAAATTATACTACAATGCTATGGTCTTTGATTAATCTAGTTTAACTACACTTGTTGAAGTATTACTGATGATCTAAGAAATGTCACGTATTGCAAGCAGTGTAATTTTTATCAACATTCCATAAACAAACTTAAGGAAGTTACCATCTGATAACCCCAACTTGTAAGTGGTGGATTGATATTTTATGACACGTTTGAATACCTGCTTTGAATCATCATTTATGTCCTTTACATGTATAGAGTACTTCATTGAAATACTTCAATAATTGTTTATGAGTGTTAGACATATATAGCACATGCTAAAGTACTTGAATAATATTTATGGTCTATGTTTAGAGCACATTGTTAAAGCCATTGATAAATGCTATGTTTTATCTACAACTATGTGACAAACTAGAGGTTTTGTAGATTTGCCACGTACGTCATTCTTTTCACTTTTCCTGACACTTAAGGTCCTTAATGTGATACAATAATAAACCTACTGTGATAATGGTTGGCTGAGAGACAATCCAATCTGATGTACGTGTACACTGTAATATTGTGTATAAATGTTTCAGGTTATGGTGGCCAAATCTCCTGTTGCTCCATTTACTGTCTTCAATTACACAATACAAAAAGATGGAATCATTCAAGACGGTATGGTCAAGTAACTTATGTATTGTAACAGTTATCAATTAGATATAGATTTGTGTTGAAAGTTCATAAAAATTTGACTAGCTTTGATTTGTTTTAAATTGCAGCTGAGGGTGCAGGCTTGTATGCTGGTACAGATCCAGGAATTCAACAAATCAGTGTCCGGACTTCACTACCATTTCAAAATGACAATCATTTCTTTACAAGGACAACAAAATGACCATATTTTCATGAAATTACAGACTTTCATTGTCAGTGTGTTAAAGATGCTGAGGTAAACTTGCAGATAAAAGATGGATTTATTTCCATGTCTGAAAATTAATAGAACAGGTTCATAAAATTTGATCAGTGATTAATATTTTGTTGTTAATAAATCCTTATTGTACGTACTTAAACAAGTCAGCTTTATTTCTCTGATAACCTTCATCAAAAAATATGTCCAACATATCCCCATGTATTTCACAATTTTTGAACAAGGATAAGTGCTTGCTAGACACCCAAAGGGTATATATATAAAGGATGGTCTTTGAGGATTGCATGAATTTAATGGTTTGGCCCCATCCCATAAAATTCACTTCTTTGTTCTTTGTTCTCTGTAAAACCTGTGACATTTTGATAACTAACACTTCTTTCACCAGTAATCTTACTGGACAGAGCTTCTGTACCAAAACTTGGGAAAATCTGAACTGCAAATCTTCTAATGTTGTCTACGGAATAGAATGTAATCTTTGTGGACTTGTTTATGTTGGTGAAACTAAGGGATCACTCAATAAAAGAACATCAGGTCATAGATTTCAGATAAATAACGGGGGTCAGCAACTTTTATACAAACATTTTAATTTACCTGATCATTCAATTTTGTCCATGAAAGTTAGAATTCTAGAAAAGATTTACCACCACACAAACAGTCCATCACTGAGTACACCTTTCCGTAGACAACGAGAAGAATTTTGGATTAGAAAGCTAGGGACAGCCTTTCCCTATGGATGTAATGAAAATGTCGATAGTGTTGGAAATCTTTCCAGTCCACAGTGTAGCAATGTAAATGTGATGGGACTTTTTAACCATACACAGAGACGTAAGCGTAGTCATGGGCATCAGTCTTACAATAAACCTTTAATACACGATGTCTCTTTTGATTCATTACTACCTTACGTAAATCAACAGTTAGGTCTACATCATATTCGCACCAAACTTTACTCTGTCCCTTTGAAACTTTTAAATAGTCTTCTTGAAAAGGTCAAGGAAAGTCCATTTTTTGATTCCTCGACACCAGAATATAGGCTCGGATCTGTGATTATGGATATTGCAAATCATAGGCTTTTTATACCCCCGCGTTTTACAGAAGAAAATGCAGCTAAAACAATCCGTTTTTTCCTTAAACTTCAATATGCCAACAAAGGAATTGACGCGGTTAATATAAGTAATATTCATAATCACAAAAGGGTCCAGTCTTGTATTCCACCATATTTCAAGTTAAAGACTACACCTTGTATTTCCTACAAATATACATCGACTATTGCTTCCAAACTTTTTAATTACAAGAAAACTTTACAGGGCCTGGATATCGAATATCTGAAACATAATCCTCCATCGTGTTCATGTTCTTCTTCGCCCTATAACTACAGTCCTGCTGGACACGTTATTACTGGTGACGTTAATATAGTTAATAATGAGGACCTTAGATCACTAATTTTAAAAGGTCCTAAATTTAGGGAACCCCGATCCTTCAACTGGCGTCGGAATTTCATAAATATTATGGATTCTGTAGAGGACTACGCCAGACATGAAAAAGAAGACCTTGACACTTTGTCAGAATGGGTTAAATGTATCAGATGTATGTTAAAATCACGCATTAAAAGATTGAGGGGCAATATGAGAACCATCTATCCTTCTGTATTCAATAATCCAGAAGTGAAAAAAGAATTAGATAGATTACATGATCAGTACGTACTGGTCCCTGCTGACAAAGCAGGTAACAACATTGTCTTTGTTTGTAAGGCTCATTATATTAAATGTATTTTAGAGGAACTTGGATTTAATTCTACAAGTGGTAATCCAACTTATACTCGTAGTTCCCTTTCTAAGGAAGAAATTCTTCAAAATCATATGTCAGTTTTGAATATTTTGAATATTCCAAACAACCAAAATGAATTTGAATTATCATACATATATATTGGATTCTGAAACTTCATAAAAATCCTTACAAACAAAGATACATAGTGGGTTCCAGTAAATGTTCAACCAAGCCTCTTTCTTTACTCCTCACTAAGATATTAACAGTGGTGAAGGAGAAACTTCAAGAGTACTGTGCAACAATATATTCAAGAAGTGGTGTAAATCAGATGTGGATACTTAAAAATTCCAAGGAACTTTTGGAAAATTTGAAATCGCAAGATTTTACCAAAATCAACAGCTTAAAAACTTATGACTTTTCTACTTTATACACAACCATTCCCCACGATAAATTAAAGTCGAGGCTTTTTGATATAATTGACAGCTGCTTTTTCAATAAAAATGGAACTCGTAAATATACTTACCTTGTCATTGGTCGTTTGCAAAATTATTTTGTTAAAAAACATTCTGATTGTACACACAAGTACTCTGAAGTTGACATTGAAGAGATGCTTGAGTTTCTGATTGACAATATCTATGTGGTTTTTGGAGACCAGGTCTTCCAACAATCTATTGGAATTCCCATGGGTACCAATTGCGCCCCGTTATTAGCAGACCTTTTTTTGTATTCATATGAAGCAGAATTTGTCCAAAATCTTGTACGTGAAAAGAAGAAAACACTTGCTGTGGCCTTCAACTCGACATTTAGATATATCGACGATGTATTGTCAATTAACAATGGCTATTTTCATTCTTATGTCGATACGATATATCCTGGTGAGCTTGAGATAAAAGATACCACAGAGACTGACACATCTGTTTCATATTTGGATATTTTACTTGAAAAAGACGTTAATGGTAATCTAACAACCAAGCTTTATGATAAACGTGATGACTTTAACCTTTCTATCATCAACTTCCCTTACTTATGCAGCAATATACCTTCATCACCGGGATACGGAGTATATATATCTCTCAGTTGGTTCGATACGCAAGAGCATGCTCTACGTATGAACAATTTCTAAAACGAGGTAAATTATTGACAAACAAGTTGATGAAACAAGAATATCAGCTGTCTCGTTTAAAGTCATCATTTCGTAAGTTCTATGGTCGATACAATGACCTTGTCAGCAAATACAATCTATCATTGAGTCAAATGCTGACTGACGTTTTTCATACTAATTGTTAGGCCATTATTTACACACTGAATTGTCGACAGATTTTTCCGTTATTTCCCGATCATGACAAGGAGCACACGGCGGGTGTGACCGGTCGGCAGGGGATGCTCACTCCTCCATGGCACCTGATCCCACCTCTGATGTTTAGAGGTCCGTGTTTGCTCTGCTCCTATTTTGTATTGTTTAATGGACTTTTGAGCTTGAATACTGTTCGTTATCTCCATATATTTCATTCCACTTCATCCAGAGAAGCTACATCAAAATTTTTTGAAACTGGCTAAGCTATTGCAGAGAAGTAGTAAGAGCTAAAATGGAATGTCAGACTCCTCGGCTCAACAACACCTCGGCCCAATGACATCTCGGCTCAGACAGGTCGGCCCAAGATTTAAGACAGGTCGGCCCATCTATAAGACACCTTGGCCCAAGCAAAATTTCAAGTGTATGTCATTTTTCTCCTGTACAAAAGTTAATATTTTATATAATTATATAAGGTGCTAACTGATAAGCAAACAAAATGCCGCGGCGCAACCTTTGGAGTCTCAAGTGCATGTCCTACTGGTGACAATGAGGGGTTAATTATGAGCAGGCTTAATTGTGAGACAGTACATTTACTTCCATTGAATATTTTCTCCTTTATGAAAGTTAATATTTTTTCAAACAGTTTACAGAATTTTTAAACGTAGGTTCAAACAAATCATGAAGGATGCATCTGATTATTCTTGCATTCATCTCCCAAGCACAAAAAAAAAGTTTAAATGTAATCCATTTCTTTCACGGATTATTGACCTATCTCATATGTTTCAAATCGTCAGAGAAACAATGCAAAATGATACGATAATATAGATTCTTATAATAGAAATATATAAAATCGTAAGAAAGAATTGCTAGTAAGTTGAAACATAGTATTACATATATATTGCGCATTTTCCACAAGAGAGAGATGCCAATTAAGGATCGACTTATCTGATTTTATTTATTTAGTTATAGAAATGAACCAATTATCTATAAAAAAAAAAAAACCACCCCCTTCTCAATTTGATTTTTGTGAAGAAAATCATTTAATCCTTATAAAGAATAGTTATTTCTAAAATAATATCAATTCAGACCCTGGATTAATTCTTTCTTTCTCAAAATTTTCCTTGGCCTAGGTGTCTTTTATACGGGCCGACATGTCAATTATCTTGGGCCGACCTGTCAGGGCGGAGGTGTCAAACGTGACGGGCCGAGGTGTCGTTAGGCCAAGATGTCTGTCTACCCTAAAATGTACAGCATCAGATGAACCAACAGTTATAGGTCCCTCTCATGGGCCATGATTTGAATGAACTTTGTTAGTATACTTCCATATTGATATTACCAACCATGGCCCTAATGTTCTATTTAAAGATTTCTTCCTGTACAAATGTACTCTCATGAAATTTTTTTGTATTCTATTGTGACCCCAATTGGGCCATGATTTGAAGAAACTTGAATGTACATGCAGACCTGAAAATGTATGCTGAAGATGCTTGAAAATTAATATGACTAATTATAGCCCTATTGATCTTAATCATCAAAATTTAAAAATTCGGTTATTTTTTAGGTCACTTGAGTCACAGGTTACCCTGGGAGGCATGATTTGAAGGAACTTGTTACACTACCGTAAGATTCTTCCATATTGATTTGACTAATCATGGCCCTGTTCTTTTTATGGCCCTGGGAATAACCTGAATGACTCAGGTAACTTAAAAAACTACCTGAGGATTGTTAAATTCTGATGTTAGTTATCTGTTTTCATCCGTCATTGTGCATTACATGTAATATTTGAACATTTTCAGCATTTCTGAAACCACTAAACCAATTTCAACCTATTTTGGCATAAAGCATCTATGGGTGAAGAGGAACAAAAACAAAACTGTCTTGTGAATTTTATTATCCCCAAAAGGGTGGGGCTAAAATAATTAAAATTAGTGTTATCTTAAAAAATATTTACTCCTGGACAACAAGCAGTCAAACTGTTGGCATGACTGTAATTATTATAATAAGGCCTCAACCAAAAAAGTGAAATTCATGGCCCCTGGTTCTGGAGTTAGGGAGGGGCTATATAGATCAAATACTTAATCTGCATTTTTGCTTTTAAAATCTTCTCTGCTCCTGGATATTAAGCAAACAAACTAAGTGCACAATTATGATGAGCAAGGGTGCCTCCAAAATTGTGGACATGGCCCCTGGGTCAAGAGCTCTGTGTTAGGGAAGAGCTTTATTGATTACATAGTGAAAATACATTATTTCTTTTACAATCTTCTTCTCTGCTCCTGGGTATTAAAGCTATACACATGTATATGACGTATCTGAGCTAAAAAATAAAAATATGAGATCAAGTGTACATGAACATGATATTTATTATTTATGTTCTAATTAAAATTTCCACTGATTTTGAACTTGAATAATTCAACGTTTTTATAGTTAAATTGACTTTAAACTGTGTCTGATATTTAAATGCAGAGTCGGTAAATAAATTGGTTATTGTTTTTAATTTCTAATATCTATGAAAAGTGATTGGTTTAAATTGTGTAATTTACAGGAAAGTCCTTTCTTTATATAAAGTTATAAAACAAATAGAAAGATCTTTTTAATTTTTTATAGTATGAACTTATCAAAAATACGCCATATATGACTTTAACAAACTAAGTGCATTATGATGAACAAAGGTGCCTCTTACAAAATTGTGAAATTTGTGGCCCTAGGGTTAGGGGTTCAGTTAAGGTGGGGAGGCTCTATTGAATATACAGTGAAAATGCATTAATTCTTAGGAAATCCTCTCTGATCCTGCTTTTTAAGCAAACAAACTAAATGCATTGTTATGATAAGCATTGGTGCTTCTTACAAAATTGTGAATTTCATTACCCCTAGGTCAAGGGTTCTATGAATCATATATGTATGTTGATAAATGCATAAACTTTAAAAATCTTCTCTGTCCCTGGGTATTAAGCATATAAATTAAATGCATGGATATGATGAACAATTGTGTTTCTTCCAAAATTGTGAAATTCATAGCCCCTGAGTCAGGGTTTTGGGTGTTGAGGCTGGGCTCTGTTTAAATGTTTGTAAATCTTCCGTTTTGCCCACTTGGTATTTAGCATCATCATATTTAGTGCATGGTTAGGATGAGCAAAGGTGCCCATGAATTGAACACATCGGAATCTAAGCTACCTGAGGATCCTTCCATATAATTTGACTAATCATGGCTTTACTGTTCTCGAGATTTTTTCTTTTAGCTTTGATCACCCATTGTTGCCCCATCCTACCCCTGGGGGCCATGATTTGAACAAATTTAAATCTACACTACCTGAGGATGCTTCCATACACATGTATATAATGACTTATAATGACTTTGCTACTCTTGAAAAGATTTTTCCTGTATATTCCTATGTAAAACTTTGATTGCCGAATGTGGCCTCATCCAATCCTAAAGGGTTGTGATTTGCAAACTTGAATTGCCTGATTTTTTTTTCTATAATCTTCAGTGTTCCACTTTTTTTATGAAGTTTCATCTACATATATGACACAGTAAGAAAAATGTTACAATGTTATGGATGTACCGTATAGTGGGTTTCTTTAGCATGTGTAAAATTTGGCGTTTTGCTTGCTCAAAGGTATGCCAATAATTTTGGCGAACACAGAATACCATGACGTTGAAAAAGATAGGAAATTCATCTTCTAGATGAGTTTTCAGTACGTTTAATATATGTTTGAATACAAATTTAGGCAAGACTTAAAGTAACAAGAGGCCCAAGGGCCTTAACGGTCACCTGAGTATAATACAACAACTTCAAAGTTAAATACACTGATAGATGAAGCAATGTGCCCTAAAGCAGGAGAAGTAGGAAGATCAGGATCAACAAAATAATTAGTCTAGTATTCAGTATCAACTCATAAATTAAGTTCTAATCTGTCCCCCACTTAACACTATCACCATGCAGACTATTGACAAACTATTAGCGCTTCTGTACTATTTTTAAATCCATATTAAGACCTCTAGCATTGACCTCTCTTATGGTCTTTGAAGAACTTTTAATAGGATAAGTTATTTTTGTCTCATTTTTATTTATCTATTACTTACAGGTCTACCTGATTATTAAAACTAAGAAAGTACTTTTTTAATTATACGATAAACATTCTTGCATAATTATCTTATTCTATTAACATTTCAAATACATTATTTACAGTGATTAATTATCAAAGGTGAATGGAAAAGGGGAATAACTTCTCTCAGTAGAATACAAATTAATAGAGCCCTGCCCAGGACCAGAATGCTTAGACGAATGGTCCAGATGTTTAAAAATCTGGTAGAAATACACTTACTCATATCATTTAAACTTTTACTCAGTTTGCTTCCGATATGCCCAGAAGCAGAGAAGAATTTCACAGGTACAATGCATTTTCACTACAGATTCAACAAAGCCTTACCCTAACACCAGAACCCAAGACCAAGGGTCAAGAAATTTACAAATTTGGAAGAGTTACCCTCATCATCATAACTATGGACTTCAAAGAATTAACACTTTTCCACTATATTATCAAAAGCCCCCCCCCCCCCCCCCCTCGTTATGCCAGAACCCCTGACCCTAGGACCACAAGATTTAAAAATTCTGTTCAAAGCTCCCATTTTCATCATAGCTAAGCAATGTATTTATCAGCTCAACACTAAGGAGCAGACAGGATTAATTAATGATTAATTAATAGAATTAATGCTTTTTCACTATATAATCAAGAGCCCCCCCCCCTCCTCAAGAACCCCAAAAACTGAGGCCATATATTTAAAAATTTTGGAAGAGGCATCCTTGTCTATCATAATCATGCACTTAGTTTGTTTAAATAATCTCCAGTAGCAGAGAAGAAGATTTTCAAAGAATCAATGCATTTTCACTATATACCCTCGGTAATCAATAGAGCCCCACCCTAACACCAGAACCCCTGACCCTGGGGCCATGAAATTCACAATTTTGGAAAAGGCATCCTTATGCATCATAACCATGCACTTAGTTTGTTTAAATAGTCTCCAGTAGCAGAGAAGAAGATTTTCAAAGAATCAATGCACTTTCACTATATAATCAATAGAGCCCCGCCCTAACACCAGAAACCCTGACCCTGGGGCCATGAATTTCACAATTTTGGAAGAGGCAGTCTTGCTCATCATAACTATGTACTTAGTAACTTTATTTAATACCCAGGAGCAGAGAAGAAGATTTTCAAAGAATTAAAGCATTTTCACTATATAATCAATAGAGCCCCACCCTAACACCAGAACCCCTGACCCAGGGGCCATGGCTTTCACAATTCTGGAAGAGGCCCACCTCCTCATCATAACTATGTACTTAGTTTATCACCTTAATGCCCAGGAGCAGAGGAGAAGATTTTCAAAGAAATAATGCATTTTCACTATATAGTTGATAGAGCCCCGCCCTAACACCAGAACCCCTGACCCTGGGGCCATGAATTTCACAATTTTGGAAAAGGTACTCTTGCTCATTATAACTATGTACTTAGTAACTTTATTAAATATCCAGAAGCAGAGAAGAAGATTTTCAATGAATTAATGCATTTTCACTATAAAATCAATAGAGCCCCGCCCTAACACCAGAACCCTGACCCTGGGGCCATGAATTTCACAATTTTGAAAAGGCACTTTTGCTCATCATACCTATGTACTTAGTTACTTTATTTAATACCCAGGAGCAGAGAAGAAGATTTTCAATGAATTAATGCTTTTTCCCTATATAATCTATAGAGCCCCTCCCTAACACCAGAACCCCTGATCCTGGGGCCATGAATTTCACAATTTTGGAAGAGGCACTCTTGCTCATCATAACTATGTACTTAGTTCTTTTATTTAATACCCAGGAGCAGAGCAGAAGATTTTCAAAAAATTAATGCATTTTCACTATATAATCTATAGAGCCACGCCCTAACACCAGAACCCCTGACCCTGGGGCCATGAAATTCACAATTTTGGAAGAGGCACTCTTGCTCATCATAACTATGTACTTAGTAACTTTATTTAATACCCAGGAGCAGAGAAGAAGATTTTCAAAGAATTAATGCATTTTACTATATAATCAATAGAGCCCCGCCCTAACACCAGAACCCCTGACCCTGGGGCCATGAATTTCACAATTTTGGAAGAGGCAGTCTTGCTCATCATAACTATGTACTTAGTAACTTTATTTAATACCCAGGAGCAGAGAAGAAGATTTTCAAAGAAATAATGCACTTTCACTATATGATCTATATAGCCCCACCCTGGGGCCAGAACCCCTGATCCTGGGGCCATGAATTTCACAATTTTGGTAGAGGGCTCAATGCTTATTACAATCATGCCAACAGTTTGACTGCTTGATGTCCAGGAGTAAAGAAGAAGATTTTTAAAGATTGCATTATTTTTGGTGGTTTTAGCCCCACCCCTCAGGCCCCAGGGGGGCAGGGACCATGAAATTCACAATTTTTGTTCCCCTTCACCTATAGATGCTATATACCAAATTTGGTTGAAATTGGTTGAGCGGTTCTAGAGAAGAAGTTAAAAATGTTCAAAAGTTAACGCACGACGAACGACGCACGACAACGGACGAAAACAGATAGCAATAGGTCACCTGAGTGACTCAGGTGACCTAAAAACCAATACCAGATTAAAGGTAAATTGTTTAACAACAGACTGATCAAATTTATCTTTCTTCTCTTCAGTACTTATATGCAAGGGTGCAAATTTAGTGATTAAAATTTTATAGGTGTATTTTAAAACCGCTAAAATAAGCCAAAGTTAGCACTCTGCTAAAAATTCCCGCTATACAGTGTGTGCCTGCACAATGGAATTATTTTTTTCCATAAACAGCATTTAAATGAACCGGCACATGCACTTCATGCATGAAGTGACAACTAAGAAATATTTTAAGCTTCTTCTAGTGAATCCATAATTTCCTACTCCCAATTGATTTCCATTTGCTAGTACAGTAAAACACGCTTATAGGGAAAACGGGCTTATAAAGAATCCATGCTCTAAGGGAAGTGAATTTCATTCCCTTTGGCTTTAAATGTGCTTAGACACAGATTTGAACTTAATATTTTCTCAAATTTTCTGTATAATATCACGACTTATATATTGCAATAGCATTTCACACAAAAATGTAATTAAAAACTTATTTTATCTGGAAATTATTGGAACTACGAGACGCATTTGATTAGCACATCTTTGCACTTACACAAATTTTAACTTTATCCTTAATACATGTATTTAAGAAAAGAAGCGATTTTGTTCTGTATTAATCTATAGTCCAGAAAATTCATAGTAGAAATGTTCGAAAGCAAAACCAACTCACCAGTATTGTCAGTCCGTGCTCTGTGATGTGTACAGAGTTTAACAAATTGAACACACCCGTGAAACGTGAACTGTTTTTGTAAACAGGGCACAACCTCTGTTATTGTTACTGTTTACGATTCACCGGGTGTGTTCAATTGTTAAACTCTGCACACACCACTGAGCACGGACTTACAATACTGTGAGTAGGTTTTGCTTTCGAATATTTCTACTCTGAATTTTCTGGGTTATAGTTTTAATATTTTTCATTAATACACAACAAAATTGCCACTTTTCTTAAGTATTAAGAATAAAATTAAAATATGTGAAAGTGCAAGGATGTTTCAATCCAACGCGTCCAGAAATTTGAAGTTTTAATAACTTCGAGATGAAATAAGATTTTTGTTATATTTTAGTATGAAATGCTATAGCAAAATATAAGTCATGAAATTTTACAGAAAATTTGAGAAAAAATTAACTTCAAATCTGAGTCCAAGCACCTTTAAAATATATTGTGAACTTCACAGATATAATGAATAACGTTTATAACAAAGCAAAATCATCCATCCCTGGCAGTTCATTACAACTAATACAAATATGTTTTACTGTATACATGTATGTACAAGTATTTGAGCTAAATCACTCGAAGCAAATGCTATTGGACAATTCAAAGTTCTTTTTCTGGAAAATGTTATGAACATTTTGGTCAGAACACTTGGTAAACATTTTCTGGACTCATGATCACCTGACTTCTGCAGTTATTACGTCTCATTGTACGCAATATATGTATCCATTAAAGTTAAAACTCGTATAAAACATATACTGTATTCCACATGTTGCAAAACTGCACAAATCTTCATTTTTAAGTTTTCAAGAAAGTAACAGATAATATTTTCAAGTTTATTGTAAATCTTTTTCTTAAATAAAATAAACTTGAACATCAAAATGGAATTCTACTTGGTTAAAATGTAAGTTCAAAATCACAACAGCCTATACATGTAGGCAAGTTCTGAAACAACTATTAGTGTATTGCCATTATTTTAATACAAAAATGCAATTCCATGTTTATTTACAATTTGTCTTTTTCCCCAGAAGTTTTCATAGTACACATTTTGATTATACAAGTAATTTTCTGGAAAGCAAACTCCATTTTCATTACGTCATTTATATGATTGATTCCTTGATGAAGTCCGATCAAAATTACCAGAATTCACAGTTGGTCGTTTGGCTGTTATCCACTCATAGAATGATTCACAGGAATTTCTCTCTCTCTACTTCATTCCCTTACAGACCACATACACAAGCTATACTTACCTTTTCAAATGTACTATGACTCATCAAAAAGAACATTACATTCATTCAGTAAACCCTTACACCTCACTCATCCACGGCATCCATTGACATCCCTTCCTCTCCCTCCTCTGCATCTTCAGCCATTACTATTTTCCTTTCATCTGACTCAGTTCTGGACTCTGGCAGCTGGATGTCTGCCACGCTAGTTGATTTAACATCCTCCTTTTTCGGCTCGGGAGGTTTGACCTCCGACTCACCTTTAGTGGTCACTTCTTCCGTTTCCTCCATTTCAGGATCATCATAATTAATCTTCACTTCTCTAGGAACATCATCTTTCCTTGATCTATGACTGTCCCGTCTGCTGCGTCTATCATGACCCCCCTCCCCATCACTCTTTCTCCGATACTTACTGGACCCCTCATGTCTATCAGTGGATGACTTTCGTCGCTTCCTAACTCCCTCATGAGAGTCTCTTCTACGAGACTCCCCCTCATGACTTTTTCTCCTACCCTCACTACTGTCCCCACCCTTTCTAGGAGACCCCCTTTTGGATGATTCCAAGCCTTTTCTGGGACTTGGATCACTGCTCCGGTCCTTGTGACCAGAGTGACTCCTGCGTCTAAGATTCTCCCTGTTTTCTTTATCTGTTTTCTCCTTTGTTTCTTCCTCCTCATCACTCTGGTGTTCATGATCATCAGGAATGTCTTCTGCCATCAACCTCTCAATCTCTTCTTCCAGTCTCTTCTTTCTCTCCTTTATCATTTCTACAAAATATCATAAGAAGAAAAATTATTAAGTACAATATCTTCCAAAAATTTTTTTGAATTAATGATCCAATCTGATCCGAGTTTCAGATGTTATCGGTAACTAAACAGTTTTGTAGAGGGAGGGGTGTATTTAAATTATCCTGAAGTGCTCAAATAAAAAATCATGTCAGATTATATCAATCTTTAATGTATAACCAGAAAACAAATTTAAGAGCCAGTCTAAAAGATGGATACTGCTCATGGCAAATCTCACCTATACGACAAAGTTGACACAAAAAGAACATTTTCGAAATTCTGAGTGGCCTCAAATAGAGGTAATAAGAGTTCCACACACTCTGTCTAATACATGTGTACACTACTTAATGAATCAAAACTCCCAAAATGCTGTAAAATTTATTTAAGAAATAATTCCAGGTCAGAGGAATTGTTGGAGAAAATACCCTGATAGAGATTTTGCTGGCAATTAAAAACCGAGCCCGAAGGGTGAGGTTTTTATTTGCCAACAAAATCTCGAGACTGAGGGGTATATTCTCCAACAATTCCAACAACAGGGTAATTATTTCTATTCTGCTAAGGCGAATACTTAAACTTCTACATAGAGAAATGCAAAAGGTAGATTTGGGAATCATCATAAGTGTCTTATGATGTTACAATCGAATGTTATCCTCATTCATCTGTATGTCAAGCATTAGAAAAAGTGCAATTCAAACCCAAAGAAATTTTTTTCCCTGCAATTTGCATCACAATCAAAAGTTACCTCTATCCTTTTCCTTTTGATGGCAGTCAAAATTAGAGGAAACCAATTTAAAATTATTGATAATTTGTTGATGACATTTGTGATTTATTGGAGAATAATGGCCGTGGCATCTCTTTGTTAGAGTTTACATAACCAAACTTCCCAGTTTGCTAATTAAGAAGAATGATTAATTACCTTCTACTGCTTTCTTAGAATCTTCCAATTTTGAGGACAGGGTTTCATTCATGATTTTTGGCATGTAGTAAATGTGTGGCTTAGCTTTGGTGCGGAGGAAGTTGACCAACTTTTTAACTTCTTTCTCGGACTCTTCATGCTACAATTTAATGACAAAATCTGTTCAGTGAGAAATCAGATATTTATTATAAGACAATGGTCTCATGTTATAAGAATTACATTTTTTATCTTGTCATATACAAAAGATCTCAGGTTGGGGGCAATTATCCCTGTTTTTTACTGTGGAACCGTTAAAATTTGGGGGATAATTTTAGTGGATTGCTTAAATTTTACAGATTTGTGGGGATGTAATTTTGTGTATTTACTCATACCTACAAAAGGAAAGAAAGAAGTGTAGGGAGAGAGAGAGAGAGAATATGAGCAAGGGAAAAAAATCCTAAATTGAATTTCTTATAAACATGAATTAATGTCCAAAATTTACAAATGAAGGAACAATTTCATATTCTTAAAGCAGAGAATTCTTTGTGAGAAAAAAATGGGGCAGTCTATAACTACTCCTGAAAAGCATAAATATTTTGAGTAAAATATTTTCCCTACACCAGGACTCCAGAAAATTTCAGGGGTATTGTCCATAGATTTTTTTTCTTCAAAAAGAGACCATGCATAGAATTTACATATTTTAACATACAGGGGTTCTAGAATAGAAGCAATTTATTCATTATGAAATTTTTGTAGCGATTTTTATGAAATATTTCTTTATATAATCATAGAAAGTAATTTGATTTTTTATACAATCTGTAGAAGGTAATTTGATAAACTTGTCATAAGCCTTTACATAACAAGCACTTAAAGCAGCTGCAGAGCATGAGCAGAACTGAAAGTAACCCCAAAAATAATTTGGGCTTGAGATTCTGAAAATATACCATGGAAAGATATTAATTACCTACTAAAACAATACCCCCATAGAATTTATTCATTACTGTATACAGGGAAATTTTTGCCCCCGTTTTATTTTCGCCCCTTTCGCCCTACACACAAGTGGGCGAATTTAAAATGGGGCCAATTAAAAAATCACAGTATAATTTGTTAAACAGAATTGTGACTGGGCGAATTTAAAATGGGGCAAAATTGTTTGCAAGTATGAAGGGGCAAAAATAACCCTGTATACAGTAATACCCCCATGGACAGAGAATTTTTATGATGTGTGGGGATATGGTACTTTTTTTAATTTTATTGGAATAGCCCTAATTTAGTATCTTGTATAAAGAAGAATATATTTATTTTTGGGATAATGTCATAACAAAAATCACTTTAGACAGATGTACTTGAGTGAATGAAGAAAATTCATTGATCTATATACATTATTATAACAGTAACTTGATCCAAAGAGTCGTATCACGTCGAGTTGACAGGCGCGGATCATCAGATCAAACGAGACGCGAAGCGCATGAAAAATAACGTCATGTTTCTGTGTACTACGTCATCAATTTCAGAGAGGGGTGATATGGATTCAGAAAACCGGAAAGTCGGATCACACCGTCACGTGATTGTACGAAATCTACAGTAAAATTGAGTGATACACACTTGGGTATATAATAAATATACCATATCAACAAGCTCCATTTTCTGCTCCAGTCTCTGGATTTTAGCTTGCTGGTGTTTTCTCTCCTCAAACAGTTGTCTTCTCTCCTTAATGATTTCTTCTTTCTCTTGTTTAAACTTTTCTTCTAGTTTCTTTTCAATTTCTTTCCTATGTGTTTCCTGAAAGTAAAGAAATAAACATATTTAATAAATTAAAGTAAAAATACATTAATACTATTTTTTTAACAAATGAAAACCATATGCTCCACTCCTACTTAAGTTCTTTTCAGATGACCTTAATTCCCTTTTTAATGCAAAGAGAGTGGATAAAAACAAGAAATCTTTCCTCCTCATTACCCTATCTTCAGTTTCCTTGGCTTCTGTCTTAAATTTCTGTAAGGTCCCAAGAAGCAATCCAAACATTCTCTTGTTTCTTAAGATAAAAGAAATCAAAATCAAAATTGACCTTAAGTTTTCATATTTATCCTCCATAAAAAAAGCACAATAGAACACAGATTTCTTACATTTGGGAGGAGGAATAAAAGGGGAAAGTTCCTTCTTTACCTGGCAGTGCCTTTTCTGTCTGCACTTTGGCCATCAATGCTCTCTTTCCTAGATCTAGGTGTCTTAGAGGCAATTACATTCACCACCGAAGACTGAACAACTGGCTGGAAGTCAAAAAAAAATACAATTCAAAATATAAACATAAACAATATTAAAGAAAATCTAACTTAAGATCTATTTCATTCAATATGAACTTTTTTCTTAATTTTATTTGTTGATCAAGAAGACAAAGTTTTTCTCCAAACATATCATATTCTGATGTTAAAATGAAAGAGAATTATTTTTCACTACAAAAGTAGCATTAAAGATTTTCTAGTTTCCAAATCAGCAATCTGACCCAACTACTCAAAACTGTAGACCACTTTTATCAGAGCTAGAAATAATTTTTCTATGGTCAAGTAATATGTTTAATAAGTCCAATAAATCAGAGAATGTGAAAATTACAACTGACATTTGTGTTAACGGATCATGAGCAAAACTTTCAAGACAGACTCCAGTAGTTTATATATAAATGGTCCTCTGAATGGCCTGATATTCAGACTGAGTAACTGGTTCCCTTACCTTGATAAATGGTCCTCTGAATAGCCTGATATTTAGACTGAGTAACTGGTTCCCTTACCTTGATAAATGGTCCTCTGAATGGCCTGATATTCAGAATCAGTAACTGGTTCCCTTACCTTGATAAATGGTCCTCTGAATGGCCTGATATTTAGACTGAGTAACTGGTTCCCTTACCTTGATAAATGGTCCTCTGAATGGCCTGATATTCAGACTGAGTAACTGGTTCCCTTACCTTGTTGGGCATGTCCTCTTCATCACCACTGTCAGCCTTCACTCTGTCTCGTCCAGCCAAACGAGGGGGTCCTAGCCTGTTAAGCAAAACATTTGAAATTTATTTTAATCTGTGGAAATCTGTGATTTTCACAAATATGCTCAAAACTATTTTATTGCTTTCCAAGTGAAAAAAAAAATTACCAGAATTTAAAACTGGAAACAGCTACAGTGGCTGCAACGTTATTGTTGACAACTTACACGAACGACCACGTTACACGAACGATTCCGCACGATTAACGCACGATAAAATCTGTTACACAAACGATCCTTCATTCTACACATTACACGATCTTACACGATTGCTAACGCAAATGCACGATTCTTCACGCAAAATAGTTCAAATTCTTTAGGAATGGATATTTTCAAAACGAAATAAGGCTGAATACTTATTTTAGTTTGCAAATAATTATTGATATTATTTCATCAACTTTGAAAAATGAAAAAAAAAATAGAAATGGATATTTCTGGAACCAAATTCATGTAAGACTTATTAATTTTTCTAGATTACATATAACAAATAATTCTTTAAGCAATTCTCCGACTTAAGAAAACTGATTTTTTTATTCTATCAGAAGATGTACATGTAGGTGGATCGTGAGTTTTGATTGAATTGGATTTCATAATATGCAGAAAGAGATAAGTTTGAAAAAATGGCAAGAAAATGAATTAAATTATGTTATATCCATGTTTCCATTTGCGAATCTCTTAAATCAACAATTATTTTACAAAACATTTATTTGCAGAAATTATAAAAATAATTAAAATTAAGCTCCAGAGATAAACACTGAGAAACGAAATCCCGACAATCATGTCGTATACATGTACATTCGCCGACTAAATATTTATGTAAGCATTGAAAATTGTTTATTTATTTATTTGTAAAATTATCTATTTTTGATCTATTGGTTTTTAAAAATTTCTTGACCATAATTAGCAGTAAACATAATTAACATCAGAGAAAAAAATCCTTTAAACATCTAAGTACTGTTTATCACAAAAAAATCACGCTATTTGACGAGAACACAATATTGTACGACTTACTTTATTGCTTATTTCCAAGCAATAATTAGTTCTTACTGCTTTCAATTATGTAAATCACTCTTCATTTATTTTATTTGGATTGAAAAAAAAAACAGACAAGAGAAATGCTTGTATAACAAATAATATTCCGATAAAAACTTTCAAAACGAAATTTATACGTTTCTTAACGCACGATCACGCACGATTAAAACCGCAAACGATTGAGTCTGATGCATGCACGATCTCGCACGTTACACGAACAATCTTGCACGTTACACGAAGGATCACGCACGTTACCCGAACGATTCTACACGATTGGTTTGTCAACAATAATGTTGCAGCCACTGTAAGTCAGTTAAATTTAAGGGGAGATAATACATGTACTGACGATATAAGGATTTCTCTAGCTGTATATACATACTGTGATGAGTTCATTATATTATTAATTAAAATTTACCTTTAAAAAAGTTCGTCATTACCTTGAAAATGCAGTTCCAACTACTCTTCGTTTGACTGGAGGAACATAAGTTTCAATTTCTCTCCTGTAATAAATTCCAAAGTAATGTCAGGATACTTGTACTTTGAAAAATCTTCTTTTTTTAATATACGTGTACAGTAAATTGATAAAGCAAAATAATTCAATCTGCTTACAGAATAATAAACAAACCTGGCTTGGTTAAAAATTCGCTCATTACCCCTAAGTTCACCAGATGCTGATACCACACGTCTTCGAGGCCCAGGGAATTGTCTGCAAGAACAATGGTTATCATCACATGTAGAATCAGTAAACAGTTGCCTAATATATGGCTTCTCAGATTTTTCAAAAAAATTCTGGTATACCAATTAAGTTTCAAATTTAATTAAAAAAATCACTGCAAAGTAAAGCCTGTTCCAGGAGTCTCTGAGATCATTCAAAATAATACATGATGAGGACACAGGTGAGAATCTTCTGTAATCATGTTAAGCAAATCTGGTTTTCTTTGTTACTTCATTCAAGTAACTGTTTGGTTACAAATTAACTGTTGTATACAGCCCAAAAACTTTTAGAACTTGGAGTGCAAAGTATCTCAAGGAGATGCAATTTTTGGTGAGTGATTTTTACATGCATTGTTTCAGTACAAGGTTGAAAATGATCACTCCACCATGGTGCCACTTTTGTGCATGCAGAAAAAATAACACATTTAAGAAAAAAGTATGATAAAATAGCTAAATCAAGCTATTCTGAATACCTTAACAAAGGTATATAGCTAAATCAGGCTATATAGCTAAATCAAGACATTGTGCCGGACCTGTTTATTGATAAAATTACAAACTCCTGCAGTAGACATCTACCAGGTCAGACACAATCTCGAGTCCCGATGTATACAGAGTCTCGGCATTTTAGGACTTCGTAATAAACAGTCCTATTTTGTACAGATTTGTTAAGAAATGGTTTTGTGCTTTGAATTTACAACGTAATAAGCATTCTGTCTTATAAAACCATCACCGTAATAATGAGACCGCACTGTAATATTCAACCTTGAACTCTTCTGAAAATAATCAGGGTTCTCACTAGGATTTTGCTAACTTGAGTCCCAGGACTCAAGATTTCTGAGAAGGTTGCGTCCCAGCTAAATTTGATGCGTCCCAGAATAATTATGTTGAGTCCCAACTAAATTATTGCAGTATCCCTCCATCCAAACATCAATATAAATCTTTATCATTTTATCAGTTTGTTTACGCAATATTAACATATTCAAGTATATAAACTGGTAATGCATTCAAGCCATATTCTAAAATACACGCGTAATCAATTGCCATAAAAATTAACTTGGTGTTTATAAAGCTAAAATTAACTGTTGCATAATCAACTAGTACCCAAAAGTTGACTGTATACAATCATAGGTGTCATGTGCAATGAGGCGTAACTAATCCTGTCGGTCGTCTGCACTGGGTGAAATTCACGAGATAATCAAGCCGCATTGTGTATACAAGCAGTAATTATGGTTTCTACATGTAGATAACACTCAAGATTCAAAAGTGTGTGTGTTTTTTTGTTTTTTTTTTTAAAAATCTGTTACAGCTGTCGGAGTTTGGCATGCGACATTATTATGACTATGGACTAATAAACATGAAGTATCTTAATTATGATCAATCCCTGTTTAAAAAAAGAAGAGAAATAAGTACAAGAAAAGTTATTTCTTGGATGAACCTTATGATAGTTACAGGAAGGTTTCGATTAAATATTTCTTTGACAAATCCCAACATCTAAATTCCCCCGTTTTTGAAATTACCCGAATTTTCTCGCTAACGAGGACGCGTCCGATCATGAGTCCGCGGACGCATCGTTTTTAAGAACCTTGCGTCCCAAGTAATTTTGCTGCATCTAGGACGCAGATTCTTGCGTTAATGAGAACCCTGCAATGCATGTAAAAATCACTCAACAAATTGCATCTCCTTAAGAGACTTTGTACTCAAGGTTCTAAAAGTTTTGGGGCTCTATAAAGCAATTGATACAGTTACTTCTTCAATGAAATTATAAAGGAGGCAAATTATGTAGTAGTTACTGTATAAGTTTCTATTGGTTTTCTCTAGATACCCTATAGAGAGATTAAAAGGTCCCGAGAAGGCACAGCCTTTGAGTGAAAATGGAAAAGCGAAAATGGACAAACACAGCGCAATGAGCATGGATCTTGATTTTCTTGAACTGCAGCAAAAATTTGAATGGGACAATTCTATCGATGATCAAACTCTCTCACAGATAAGCCAGTTGACAGAGGATGAAGTAAACGTGTTTGATGGTATTGGGGATTTATCTCTTACTCAAACTCAAACGGATTTTAACTTGACCCAGGGGTCCTTTACACCCGAGAATGTTAAACAGCAGTTGAACCATTCTGACGATCGATTTCGAAAGTTTTACGATGACGACGATATGGAAAACCTTCTAAAGTTTACCGAGAGTAAATTAAAACTTTTAAATAAAATTTAATTGATTTTGTATGCAAATCATACAAGCCCATGGGTTATAGTGTAGATAACTCATAGTTAAAACAATAGAAAAAATGGCATCCTATGGTGCATGGTCAACAAGATAATTGATTGGTAATAATTCAGTACAACGAGAAGCAATCATATTTATCCACACCTCAATGCACACAAGGTAGCGTACAGTTACTCAAACGATGCAAATTCATCTTTTGCTTAAAAGCATTCAAATGCTGCAACGTTAGAACTATCTTTGATTTCGATTGTTGTTTTCATAGCCCATAGTACATATAAGTTAGAATAATCAGTCTAGACGAACTCCAAAAACAGCGTGAACTCCGAAAACGAAGTCTTTGGCTCCATCATGCATTGCGGCAAAATGGCGTCCGATGTAAACAAATGATGGTTTGTCGTTCACTTTCTTCAAATATACACCTGCATAATGGCTGTATTTAGTGCATTGTGACTTTATCTTAAATTTTGTTGAATGGATAATTACATTATTAAATTATTCTGTGGATATTGACTTATTTATCGCTTCAAACTCTTGCATATTAGTAAATTGGATATACGACATCGAATTCAATACTGCCGGTAAGAATTATATTCTTATTTGATTTATTGTCTCCTTGATTTTAAATTTTACGTCATTCCTACAATAAAGGTGCTTTTATTTGTTTTTGAAGACACCCAGCTTGTAATTTTTTTAATCAGAAATACGTATTTTTCACCACAGAACAGAGATATTCACAGGTTCATTTTAAGAAAACATGTTGTGACCTTAATTTCTAGAAGAGTGGTTTTTGAAGTTTTCATATTGATAGATAATAGTTTTTAAAAAGTTCTCATAATAATACATGTTCGTATGTGATAAAAAATCGGTAAATAACGATGGTAAGAACTTGCGCGTTCAATTCAGATGTCGCACACAAATAAAACACTGGAATACTAATTTATGTTTAAAATTCAGTCAAGTTTTAACAGTTACAATATATATTGTCCCATTTTGCTTACATATCCCTTTTATTATGCATATTTACTTCTCAAAACGTATCATTTTCTCTGTAAATGATCTGACTTCAAACGTGAACTTTGAAAGTAAATATCTCCTTTTTTGCAAATAAAATTAAAAATCTGACAAATACGATCTCTTCCGAAGTCTTTTATTTAGCATTTCTGAGTACTGGCATAATTGCCATACTTTCCAAAACTTTGCACGGTCAGTTTTTGTAGACCCATCATTTTTGCCGAAAAATCGCCATTTTTGTGCGTGTGCGCATGCGCGGACTCTATTTTTGGAGTCTTTTTCAGTGTCATTTTCTTACTTCCGGAAACGCTGTTTTTGGAGTTCGTCTAGACTGATAATCTAACTGTGTCTTGGGGCAAGCCCTCACCACAGTTAGAATACACCCCATATACTTGCAATGTAGCAAATCGGAGTGGATCCACTCCGAAATGATTTTGAAGAATACAAAAGGAGTTGCACTGAAAATAACTACCAAATTAATCATAACAAACCTTTTTGAGATTGTATATGCCTTTTCACCTAAAAAAAAATATTCAAAGGGGCGTCATAAAACAAAAAGTAGAACGACTGCGTATTTAATCTTAAATTAATCTAACCTTCTTTCTGTTGGATCTCTTCCAGTCAATTTCTTGATATGTTCATCTACACCTTTTAAATTTTCCCGTGCTTTTGCAATCTCACTCTGCAGAGCCGAGACACCACGCACCTCCGCCATCTTTTTTGTTGGCCACCTTGTATTAATTAAACCGTACACATACTAGGCCTACTAAGTAGAATGGATCTTTGGGGGGTTTTGTTAACCTAAGATATCATCAAAATTGTATTATCATGGTTATTGATATTAAATTATATATTTAATGCATATGTTTTTTAATTATGATATGTCATGAATTCAATATGAACCAACACGACATGTTTATGAACCACTTAATTTGACGCTGAAAAAAATTCAAGATGGCAGACGAAGTTGTTTTAGAATATCTTCACATGGAAATAGTTAGTCAATTCTATAGATCATGCGAAAAGTCTGACCAGGTACATCACAGAGTTTGAAATTATAAAATTTCTGTATGATTTTTATGAAATGAAGTATATTGCTGTGTCGATATCAGCGTAGCTGCGCTATGTAAAATATACTAGAAAGGAAATTCGAACTAAGTACAATTTGTGCTTGAAAAAGATAAGTCGATAAGATTTTTATTTATATTAAATTTGTGTAATTAGTAATGTATATTTATAAATGCAAGAGTCTTATTTTATGTCTTGCATGATCAGGGATCGAAATTAACTTTTTTGACCACTAGCAAATTTTAGCTAGTGGAATTTTTGTTTACTGGCAATATTGAACTTTCACTAGCATTTTTTCTTCATGTCATAGTAATAAACATAGGAATTATTTCATAGAAAAACTAATTTACACATTGTGAGTATTTAGGCTGTTCTATAAATACAAGATGAAATCTGAACGGATACAGGGGTGTGCAATGAAGAAATTCAAGCACTAGCCCACAGACTAGTGGCAGCAATAAAATCACTAGACCCAAGTAAAAAGTTACTACCCAGGGCTCGAAATAATTGATGACCCAGTGGTCTGGGGCCAATGAATTTTCAATTTGGGCTAGTACATTGCAGAGGGCATGTGCTCTTTGGGTCAGCATTTTTTTATGCATAATAAAATTCATTCACAGTAGGTCTAGTTAACTTCACAGGGTTGTGTGTCCCAACTTCTACTGTTTCTTGTTTTGTTAAGTTGTACTTCTAATTATCACAATATAAAAAAAATATTACTATTATTATTATGGTTTTTGGCCAGTCTTTTTAAAATCTGCTGGCCCAGTGGGACAGCGAAAGTACTAACCTGACCAGTAAAAATTTAAGGCGATAGCCCGAGTGACCAGTAAACAAAAATAATTATTTCTAGCCCTGCTACCTCAAACGTAGGGGGGAAAAGTACCAACGAACAATGAAAGAAATATAGTTTATTGTTGAAAAAGTCAGGGTCTTAACACATGCTTAAGGTCATTCTTTTTGATATTAAAGTTTAATTCTCACAAGCAAAATTGAATCGCATATAAATCTTTATGATTGAAAATAAAAAAATGAATTCATTTAAAAATAAATTATCTTCCTTTTTTCTGGTCATTACACCTAGCTCATTTAAATTGAAGCGAAATTCCTTTTTTTTTTTCATCTTAAATCATTAAATACACTGGAAATATATTTTTTGAAAATCTCATAACACTTTTCCTCTAGTTGATTGAGTGATTGTAAATAATTTTAAAATGGGATATCTATATGCATTTACTATTAACAAAGGAATGGAGGAAATTTGGATTAGGGAATAAAAATGATCGTTTTTTGGAAGTAATTAAGTAAGGTAGTACATGTACTGCAAAATGGATAAGATTATGGGGATTTACGAACTATAGGAGCATGCTACCTGGAAATTTCTCATTGTTTGGGAATTTACCGGTAATTAGTGGTGTTCCAAGCATCGATTAAAATCGAAAATCAGTCGATTGCTGGCATAATCCAAGCGCTCAATTACAAAATTTTTATTCCGATTTATCGGGTTATTTATTTTATTTTACAAGCTTTATAGATTTTAAGCTAAATATTCCAGCCGCGACTTGTCTATTAACTTATTTGTGCATCGTGAAGGTGGCAGGGGATAGTTTTTTTTTAATGCCAAACATGTGCCAAGAGGGTACACATATACATGCAGTCAATAAAAATATATACATGGGGATAGTTTCCAAGGGGCTAATTACATGTAGTTACACTTCATATGCCCACAGCTCACAAATTATGTCAACATGTAACATGCAATCTACCTATTAGAGTGCACGTGTACCGAAAATGCACTCAAGGGACTCCCAAAATTTTGGCTTGTCTTTCCTAGATTTGGGCCTCAGTTGCACCCATACAGCCCACCCCCAGTCCTGAGCAAGGAGGATAAAAAAACACCCAGTATGCTGTAAATCAATGCATGCCCTAATGAAAATTCACCAATTGATCTGGGGCCATTCACCTTCCCTCTGAGATACACCCCTTCTTCTAAGCCCTACTGCTTTCCAGCTGAATTTCCTTTGCAATGACCATGTGTCTTAGTTTCGCATTTACAACTCTGTTTTTGCTAAGCATCATATAGTGACACCTACATGTTTCACATCATTTTTTCAGCAAGCACTCTGCTACACTGCAAATGTACCCCATAATTATTCTACATGTAACTATTTTTCTACATAAAATATCACATCAAACAGGGGATATCACAGTTTTTTAAGAGATTTGATCGGGTCTTTAGTACGAAACCATCCCCTGCCACCAATGGTGCAGACAAACAGACATTGTATTCATACCCAGGTAACAACACTCATTCCCATAACAATGTCAGACTATAACAAACTAGGACTACCCAAAGTCGGACTATAAGGAAGTCGGACTATAACAAACTCGGACCATAGGATTATTTTTACAAATTAATTAAGTTATATTTATTTCGAAGACTTTTTTATGATTTCCAAAGAGTATGAAGGTATACTGACCTTAAAAATGTTGAATTGTAGTATAACGTACGTTAGTAAGTGGACTGCATATGATAATTGATAAAAGGTTATGTTGCCCTATAGTATATTTCTTATGCGTTATACTGTTATATAGGCCTTATATTAATTGACAGCTTTTCATAGAGTGTGACCAATCCATGTTCTTCTTTTGAGCTGTTCCAACCTGGATCTTGTTTGGTTCATATCCAGAACCTCTTATGTTTATGGTTCTAAGCCACCAAATTCCACAAAGATATCATAAGCACTTGCTGATGAAAACCTGGATTTCTACTTAGGCTTTTTGTTAATCTTATGGCCTCTGCACCATGAAAATGATGATTTTATGTTGATGTTAAATATTCTAATTTTGTTTGTACTTTGATAGATAATGCTGCCAAGTTCCATACATTGCAAAATCCTGTCATCCTTTGCTAATTTTGGCTTCATTGTCTCTGTCAGTGTCCCGTTTTGATCAAGATACTACCAAAATAAGTAAACAATGTAAACTGGTTAACCTCTTCAATATCATCTTCTTTGATCGTTACAGTTCCTCCTTTCTTGGTCATGACCTTCATTAAATTTGTTTTCTTGGTTTTTATCTTGAGCACTATCTTTCTCCATGTCGATCATCCAACTGTTTTGTCTCATCTCGCCTAAATTATCTATCTTTGCTGAAAATTCCTACACTTGTTTAATTTGGATTGAATCCATTTAGGGTATTTACACTGTGATTCTCCAGTAAAATCTACTTTGTGGAAAAGATGGTATAGAATCAGTCCAAAAAGAAAACATAAACCTTGTCTCTTTCAGACTCTCATTATTTTGCCATCCACTGAATGGTTGAAATAAATTGTATTTTACAAGACTCTCAATTGTAGAAGCCATATTTTGTTTGTAAAACTTTGGTATAGATATTTCTTTAGAGTCTGAGAATTTTCATTTAAGATTCATACATCATTTTTTTTTTATTTTAAGGACCAGTGTATAGCAAAGCTGGAATCTCTGGGATTTAGAATTGGTCAGAGTTTAGTGGAAAGGTAATGTCTACATGATTGTTTACATGTACTGATTAAAATGTTTTATTTTGAATTATTATTTGAAACATTTGCAATCTTGATTTGATGATGATATGCAACCAGAAAGTACTTAAATGATCATTTTTATTCAAGCTTTGGTTTTAATTTCACAGTTAGTATTATTTGTCTTATATTTTTCAAAATGTTGTTTTGTAGGTTTACTAAAGACTGCCCAAGGTTTAAGGATGAACTAGACACCATGAAGTTTATATGTAAGGACTTCTGGAATTATGTCTACAAAAAACAGATTGATAACCTAAGAACAAATCATCAGGTAGAGTAAAATATATAGGGCATTCAGTGACATTCATATTAAGTTTAAAAGGGCTTGGTCTGCAAAAAATATGTTTTTACAAAAGTCTCAAAGGGGTCTTTTTAGTCATAAGTTTGCTCCAGTTTATCTTAAGGACATACGCAATGTACCTTACCTACTGATAAGTTTTTAAGGTAATCTTAATTTAAGATTATAGTGCCATCAGACGTTCGTACACAAAAAATCAGCATGCATTACCAGGGGTTTTGAAAAGATATAAATTGATGAAAATTTTTGTATAATTCAAAGAAAAATATACAAAAATTACTAAACATACATTCTAGATGTTTTGTTTATCCAAACTTGTTTTAAAAGAAGTGTACAACAGCATATGTAGACATTAAAATGTAGCACACAGTTCCTTTAAGTATTGGAACTCTTCAACTCCAGGGAAAAAGACAATTAAGTTCAAACTATGTTGCGTATGTCCTTAAGTAAGACATTTGACATTGAGTGATGTGCCTTTGGGCATGCTATTTCACTGCTGTTAGTATTGGGACATACAGCATGGAAAGCTAAGTTGTTTCTTCATTCTTGTTGAATTAGTATAACTGCTTAATTTAAGAGTTAATGTAGATAAGGGAAGTGAGAGCATTGTCAAAAAAGTCCATAAAAGCTGTAAACAAGATTTTCAAATTCATTAAGATTATGTATGTTGCACAGCAGTATGAAATATCAATGCATAGCAAGCTAGGACAGAAATAGAGGGGTAAGGCTAATAGTAACTCTGGCCTCCAAGCTAACATACAGAAATTTGACAAAGATACATGTATTAATTAGAGTGATGGGGGAATTAAATAAGAAGCTGACAGGTGTTGGTTAATCAGTTAATCTCTATAAAGCATTGATTAGATAAACACAGATTAAATAGGATGATGTGTTAATGATTTTAGCAAAGATTAAGATATCCTGTAATCCTATAATACTATACTGTGGAATCATCATTGTTCGTGGGGGACCAGTGTTCATGGATTTCATGGGTCACCCTTACCTACGGATTTACATCCCCATGACTGTTTATTTTGTAAACATATTGATTCATTGAATCTACCATATAAATGAGTAACCCATAAAATTACGTCTCCAAAAACAAGTAAAATTTTGCTTGTCCACAAACATTAACCCCCCCCCCCCCTCCCCCAATTAAAATGATTCCATGGTATTTTTTGGTTTTTATGCACTTGTTCTTGAGCAGAAAGATTATGTTAAAGACATTTATATTAATTTCTTGTCACTATTGAGAGAAATATTGGGATAAATGGATTCATAAATTGTCTATCTAAAGTTCCAAGAAAAATTGACAAAACTGATCTTGTATAGTGATAATTATAGGCCTGGATAGCACAGGCCAAATAGGTTAAGATTTTCTACCTCTGTTGTAAGTTTGCTCTTCTCATGTCTACATGTATATCATTGTGGTCAGGACATTTCATTACAACTATAAATAAATGCCATTGCAGAGATACAAAGCACCAAATAAACAAAAATAATACTGAAGTTAATTAGAAGATAGCAGAGTCTTAATTGTTACATTACCCATCTGTTCAAAACACATTGCAGCCTTCTGAAGTAGATAGGAAGGTTTGAGTTTAATTCTCATTATTCACTAATAAGCCAGGATAAATGTAATGTTTGAGCCAGGGAATTAAAGCATTTTTAAACAAAGTTTTGTCATTTGACTTAAAAGACTAGATTGCCTGAGGACACACAGCTATATGTAAGTCAGTAGAAATCCCTGCTGTAACTTTCATTGCTGTACAGTTTGTAACACATCACATCTTTGTAACTCTTTTCATGTGTATATTAGATATCAAGATACATGTATCATTATTGATATCTTGTTTTTTAATGGAATATTATATATTATCTTTCAGTATACTTGCATGAACATTACATTCAAAATAAATTATATACTCATGGTGTTTGTAATTCCAAGTTTCTAGTTTGTGTATTATTGACTGAATCAAATTACTAGTAGTTTTAAGTACTTCTGTGAATTAATGTCATTCAGGTGACTTTTTGTAGGGTGTCTACGTTCTTCAGGATAACAGATTCCGGTTTTTGACCCAGATTTCAAACGGAAAACAGTACATGGAATCTGCACCCAAGGTTTGTGTCCAGCACTTGAATGAGTTGTCTTTCTTTTTTCAGTCAAAGTAAAGCAGAATGGAAGCCACCTCAGTGACTTTCACATACATTCTCAATTTCATCTGCAGTTGTAGTTACTGGTATTGCTAAAAAGAAAAAGAGAGAATTTTTTAGAATGATTACATGTATAGTTCCTTGTGTAGAGTACGCAAAACCCAGATTGTAATTTTGAAGGAAAAAAAATGAAGCAACTTTGTATTATAAGTTTTAATTATATAATTTTTTTTTTTTTAAAATCTGTATTGTAAATTTCTATGTGTTTTTATCAAATGATAATTTCAAAAAAATTCAGTGAGCTCTAGCTTTTATGGGATCCATAAACTTTTTATAATACTAATTATACATATTTTATCGTAACCATCATTGGCTACACCCAGGGGATAATTGTAGGGACATTTTTATAGTCATCACATCAAAATCCTGTCTGTATAGACTTTATTTTATATCAGCACAGATATATCTGTATGAGTTTTGTATTAATAGCTTGCATTTTAAGCATTTCATTAAATCCTCTCATGTGTGAAATACAGGTGAATTTGGCTCTGTAATATCCTGGTTTGTGTGCATAATTAATGTGCGAACCAAATTAACTGAAGAATTTAAGCTGTGATGTTGTGTGAAGTCACTGTGTATAATCAGTTAAACAAATTCTTGTTTGTGAGAATCCACAAAGACCTGTATGAGTAATGCAGTTGAAGGGGGAATACCCAAATACCTAAAATAGGATCATCTGTACTTGTTCTTTGATGTTTTTGAATCTTATATTTATTAAGTTTACATAAGTCTCATGATAGAAATAGGATATGTTCTCAAGAACCTGCAGAGTGGTGTAATTTTCATTTGACAGACACTGAGTATATAGGTTTTTGCAGTGAAATTTAGTCCATTTGAAGTGAAAGCATCAAGACATTACGGACCCCCAGTAATACAAGGCAATTTATGTCTAATATGAAATTGCATATTAGATGTTTGCTGAAGGAAATTTCTTTCTACATAAAAGCTCTGCTGTTTTACTCAATTTTTTTTTGAATAAATGCATTCAATCATGTTTTGATATTATCAGAAGTATTTAATAGAGCAGAAAATGATGCCAAATTTAAGCTAGAGATCTAAAAAGTCTGTACTTTTGTAAGCATGAGATAATGACTTGCTGTGAAGATACTGGTTTTTATGAGCTGGCATCATTGAACTTAGTTAGAGAAGGGTCCTGTCTTCCTGTGGCTTAAAGAATGGGGTCAAATCCTCCAAATTTAATGTTTTTAATTCAGAATTTAATGTTGAAAGTGAACATTAAATAGACAGCATTATATTGTCATAATTTATTTATATTATATTTGTCTACCATGGGTAAGCAATTCAGGCTCTAAAGTAGACCTTAATATATATATGCCAAATGTTAGATGCATTTTTTATTATGTTTTTCCTGCAACTGCTGGACATCGAGTAAATAAATTGATTATGAGGATTGATCCCAAAGTGTATAAACTAAAGCATTGCAGCAGTATGCTAAGTGTCAACATAAAGTTTTACTATAGATACACTGGTCAAATTCACTGTCAGCAGAATACATATGTTGCACCAAATCAGTGTGATATACAGTGATAAAAAGGTCAAACCCAGGCTCCATGAACTCTAGAAGGTACTCTACCAATTGAGCTATCTGGCCACTAGTGATCAAACACACATTCCTCCCTCCTTCAATTGCCTTTGCCCTCGAAGGCACACAGCCCAGATTCTTTTGTCCCTAGCAGGATTTTAATCTGCAAGTCTAGGGGTGGTCAACAGCACCAACTTGATGTGAAATAAAAGTGATACAGACCAGACCAGGATTCTAACCCAGGTCCACTGTATTTTAGAGAGTTCCTCTACCAACTGGGCTATCTGACCACCCGTACAAGACATAAATGAGCATTGTGTTTATTCCAATAAGTATTTGATATATCTGAAAGAAGTTTTCAGCAAATATTTGAAATAGGATAAAATTACTCACATATGAATGAATGATTCAAGGTTTGATAGTGTCAGTGTCATGAACTTTTTAGATCAGTGTCGCTAGCCACATTCTATTAGAATGGACACAAAACCCATGGCTCAATGCTAAATGCTTTTAGATTAGCCCTTTCAAAATGAAACGTGGACATTCCTGTCCAAAAGAGCTCGCACAGTTTCCAGTGGGGAGATTGGTCATATGGTAGCTAGCTGTAATATAAGTGTAAAAAAAATCCTATGAAAAAGTCTTCATGATTTCCAGAAAATTAACTGCATGCAAATTTGTAACAGTAATTCCATTCAGGATTATTGCTTTTTGATTTTGAAAACTACATGTATATCTGTGTAATTTGATAGAAGTAAACAAGTGTTGTTTTTTTTCCAAACAAGCCTTAAAAGTTCTTTCGCACTTGCTTGATACACTATGTGTCAATCCTGAATTTTTTGAATTTTTAAATGGGACAGTTAATAGCAGAATGTCTAATATGAAATATATTATCTGTGAAGGTGGATTGTCTCATTATGCGTTAGTGTCATTAATGTGGTTGTAATTTACGTCAATTAATGATGTTGCATCACATGTACAAAAATGTTCTCTACTTATTATATAAGAAGACAAATTATCATAAACAAAGGATTCCTGACTATCAATCATATATGCATTTAATACATGTAATTAACATTTGGTATTCAAACATGTTCCATCAAATAGCAATGCATATTTCTAGTTTTAAATATGTTTTATATATACTAAAAGTATAGTCAGTTTCTCAGTTATAATTGCACTAAAACACAGAAATCAAAGAGACTATGATTTCATTTTTAACTTGGTGAAGATCACATCTCCATGCCCATGGGTACAAAAATGTTTTCTAATTGTTATAGGAAGACAACAGTACAGTCTATATAAAAGTAATGTATCAACAGTTATAGGATGAGGTATTGTAAGAATAGTTCTATTTCGCACTCTAATAAAATTGTTTTAATGTAATGTTCAATAGTTTCAATCTCACCACATGAACAGAGTGGCATGATATTAACTGACAAACCCTCTTTGGGAGCTTTATTTGCTAGTATATTATCCTGGAAATTACACATGAAAGAAATTATAGTTAAAGCATATAATCGCCTGACAATGATGCGTAAAGTTAAATTTATACTGGGCAAAATATCCATTTTTCGTTTGTGAGACCTATACTGGAATACTCTGATATAATTTGGGATAATATACAAGACAATTTAGTAGATAAACTTGAAGGCGTACAACTTGAAGGCGTACAACTTGAAGCTGCTGGAATATTTACGGGAGGGAATAGAATGGCAGCTAGATACCTGTTATACAAAGAGACGGGATGGGAAACCCTATCAAAAAGAAGAGAAAGTCATCATTTAATTCAATTCTACAAAATATATCATAAAAAGTTACCTGTCTCTGATTATGGCAATCATAGACATAGTTACAACACTAGACAAGAAAACTCACAAGAAATTCAAACTAGAACTCACCTATAATATAATTCCTTCTTTCCCAGTACAATACGTATTTGGAATAGTACAAATCCCTGTTAACCTTGGACTTTCCGTAGGTTGTGACATTCTAGATGTTTGATAATTATTGTCAACTCAAATGGTGGTCTAGATTCTTATTGGTTAAGAAATTAATAACATCAGCAATTTTAGATTGATGAGATGACTTTAGCCCCACTTCTTTACCGTATGAAACGCTGTCCTTGGTTCCTTGCTACACTCATTGACATTTGCCCTTTTTATCCCATGTATATTTCACCCATGAATGAAAAGCTGTGTAAATTTCAGTTCGTTGTGCTATGTTATTTGACCGAATTTCAAATCAAATTTTAAAAAAATGAAAAAGTGACGATTAGACCACACACCTAGCATTGCAGTTAAAATAGTGTAAAATGGTGAGGGACCGGGGAGGGGGTATATATATATATGTGTATGCAGTATGTATAGGGCATATATGTGTGACTAGATCTTTAGATAAATATATTGAAATTTAGAACAGATTTTTAGCTCACCTCCACAAAGTCGAGATGAGCTTATGCTATACCCCCCGCGTCAGCGTTAGCGTCTGCGTCCCGGTTAAAGTTTTTGGAGCAAGTCCCATTCCCAAGTAACTATTAGCCCTACCTGGACCAAACTTGCATGGATGATGCATCTAGAGATGGACACTACCACACTTGCTTCGGATGCTGGATCTGACCTAGATTTTCCAGATGAGTGACCAGGTTAAAGTTTTTGGAGCAGGTCCATTCCCAAGTAACTATTAGTCCTACCTGGACCAAACTTGCATGGATGATGCATCTAGAGATGGACACTACCACACTTGCTTCAGATGCTGGATCTGACCTAGATTTTCCAGATGAGTGACCAGGTTAAAGTTTTTGGAGCAGGTCCATTCCCAAGTAACTATAAGCCCTACCTTGACAAAACTTGCATGGATGATGCATCTAGGGATGGACACTACCACATTTGCTTCGGATGCTGGATCTGACCTAGATTTTTCAGATGAGTGACCAGATTAAAGTTTTTGGAGCAGGTCCATTCCCAAGTAAACCAAACTTGCAAGGATATTGATCTTGGGATGTTCCCTAACTAGAAAAAAATATGATGTGAAATTTGCCTTACTTATAGATAACATTCGTCGAGGTGAGCTTCGTAATCTTTGATTACCTACGTTTTTGTGTGTGTGTGTGTGTGATGAAATTTATCAACATTAACCATTTTCAATTCAAACCATTTAAGTCTTTTCTATAACCTTTTAATATGACTCGACCTACAGGAAGCCGTTCATTGGAAATCATCACTTACACGACGGAAGCCCCACTTGAGAAGTCATAAAAAATTTCCACTTCGTAATAATTCTACCGTAGAGGTATTAAAATATTAACTTCGGGTATATTTCATATAGTGTTGGTAGCTATAGATCCCCTCTAAATAGATGCTAAATTAACTGTTTTTAGATTGGTTTGGGTACTCCCTCTCTCTCTCTCTCTCTCTCTCTCTCTCTCTCTCTCTCACACACAATTTTAAGCTCCTCCTTTATTATACCCCACGCAACAAGTTGCGTGAGGTATGTTTTTGACCCGTCCGTCAGTCAGTCAGTAAGTCAGTCAGTCCGTCAGTCCTGTTTTTTTGTCAGCTCAACTCCTCTTAAACCGCTTCACAGAATTTCGTCAAACTTTGCAGATATTTAGGACACAATGTGTAGATGTGCATATTACAAGGAAATTCCGATTCCTTTATTTTTTTGAGGAATTTTGGCACTTTTCAACTTAGATTTTTGGCCATATCTCGAATATAGAGATGAATAGTTTGTCAGCGCAACTCCTCATAAACTGCTGCAAAAAATTTCGTCAAACTTTGCAGATGTTTAGGACACAATGTGTAGATGTGCATATTACGAGGAAATTCCAATTCCATTATTTTTCTGGGAATTTCGGCACTTTTCAACTTAGAATTTTGGCCATATCTTGAATATAGAGATGAACAGTTTGTGAGCGCAACTCCTCTTAAACCGCTGCACAGAATTTGGTCAAATTTTGCAGTTATTTAGTACACAGTGTGTAGATGTGCATATTACCAGGAAATTCCGATTCTGTTATTTTTTTGAGGAATTTCGGCACTTTTCAACTTAGATTTTTGGCCATATCTTGAATATAGAGATGAACAGTTTGTTAGTGCAACTCCTCTTAACCGCTGCACAGAATTTGGTCAAACTTTGCAGATATTTAGTACACAGTGTGTAGATGTTCATATTACCAGGAAATTCCGATTCCGTTATTTTGGCCCTAAGAGTTTTGCCTATTATTGAAGAAACTTTCCAGCTAGGTAATGAGGAAATCCACTGGAATCAGCTTTTGTAATGAAATTTTATGTAAAATATTTTATGACCTTAAAAGACCCCTATTGATTTTGAGATCAAAAAATTAATGATTTAACATACACAGACACACACAATCTTGGATAGTTCTCAACAACCCCCCCCCCCCCCCCCCCCTCAAATTGGTGCTTTGCCTTAGATAATTTCATAAGTACAGCATATAAACAAATTCATATGACTACATCATAATAATTTTGTTTCCATCAATTATTTAAATGTGTAAATTGTCATGTGTTGGACATGGACTTACACTCATTAACAAATCAAAATCACTGAGGAATTTAAATAACAGTTTGTCAGCATAACTCCTGCACTGAATTTCCTGAAACTTTGTAGGTATTTCAGACATGATGTACCTGTGTAGATTTGTATATTACCAAGAAATTTTGATTCCATTATTTATCTAGAAACTTCAGCCCAATTAAATTTGTAACATACAAAGATTTGAATGTCCTTATATGTAAGAAGTTTTGATGTGATGATTTTTTGCAAGTATTAAATGCCCCTTTTTAGCTCACCTCAATGAAGTTAGGGGGAGCTTATGTAATACCCTCGGCATCTGCGTCTCAGGTTAAGGTTTTTGGAGCAGTTTTCTTTTCAAGTATTTCTATGGCCTATATTAGTAAGAGATGCATGGAGGATGCTTCTAGTGTGTTTTATTGTACCAGTCAAGGTTTCAGATGCTGCAATTTCATCTAAAGAATAACCAGGTTAATGTTTTTGGAGCAGGTTAAAGATTTTGGAGCAGGTTAAAGTTTTTGGAGCAGGTCTCATTTCCAAGTAACTATAAGCCCTATATTGACCAAACTTGCATGGATGATACATCTAAGGATGCACACTACTGGACTTGCTTCTGATGCTGAATCTGACCTATATTTTATGGATGAGTGACCAGGTTAAAGTTTTTGGAGCAGATGTCATTTCCAAGTAACTATAAGCCCTATATTGACTAAACTTGCATGGATGATACATCTAAGGATGCACACTTCTGGACTTGCTTCGGATGCGCGATTTGACTTACATTTTCTGGATAGTGACTAGGTTAAAGTTTTTGGAGCAGATGTCATTTCCAAGTAACTATAAACCCTATATTTACCAAACTTGCATGGATGATACATCTAAGGATTCACACTACTGGACTTGCTTCGGATGCTGGATCTGACCTACATTTTCTGGATGAGTGACTAGGTTAAAATTTTTGGAGCAGATCTCATTTCCAAGTAACTATAAGGCCTATCTGAACCAAACTTGCATGGATGATACATCAAGGGACGAACAATCTCAAAACTTGCTTCAGATGCTGGATTTGACTTGCATTTTCTGGATGAGTGACTAGTTTTAAGTTTTCAGATAAGTCTATTCCCAAGTAACTGCAAGCCCTATCAGACCAAAATTGCATAAATGTTGCATCTAAGGATGCACACTCCTAGATTATTAGTTTAGTGTGGGACTTTGCCTTACTTAAAGACAACATTCGTTGAGGTGAGCTCTGTAATCTCTGATTACCTATGTTTGAATTATACTGTGTATTTAAAATGCACTGTGCCATTCATTATGTGTTGCATTGTCAAGTTTTGGGGGAGCGTGGGGTATGTGAGCTTGCTCACTTTTTCTTTCATTTTAAAAAGCGTTGCTACTGGCCTGACTTCAATGTAACCCCTGTATTGGAAAGTATCTGTTGACCATTTATGTTTATGATCCTAATATGTTTACAGCGTAATTGCCCACACTCTAGGAACTGTTTATTGCCATTTGCCACCAAAAAAAAAAATACTTAGATTTTTTAAAATGTCATCGAAATATAAACTGCTTATGTTTGTGAACTAGACAACACGCGAAAAAAAAATTATCAACACTCCACAATTTCGTACTTTGTAAAAAATAAAATAATTCGAACTGACATAATTCTACTTGTTCGTGCTTTGTTATGAATATTGATGAGTTAGCAACCAATGAGAATCTAGGTCACCATTTGAGAGATGCTAATACGTTTTATTTCTATTAGTGAACTCTTCAAAATTAGAGGCGCGTTTGGTCGTCTGACTGGGACAGCATGGCATTGCGGATAATACAAAACATGCCAATCTCAATCCAATTTTAAATGTTAAATGTATTTGTCATTCCAATTAAAGAATAGAAGAACTAAAAGACATGTGTAAGAGAGCGAGAACCCTAAATTTATCATCCATTAATAAAAAATACAACATTTCCGAGGCATGTTTATTGTATTTAGATGTACCATACGATAAATATATACATACGATCAACAATAGATATAAATTGATATCGTTGTCATTCCTACTCTTGATGTATATAAAGTCCACAACAATAAAATATTTCATTTGCAATTTCTTAGGAATTGTTCATCAACATTCAATATATTGTTTACATGTTTATGTTACGTTTGTCCCAGAAATCCCACGAGATCTGTACATTTTCCGACTTTTTCACAAAAGAGCGCACTAAGAAGTATAACTCTTCCATAGTGGAAATAGAACGTATTGGCTTAGAATCATCAAACTTAGTCAGTTGATGCATCTTGGGTCTTTGGAGTAGGTCGACTGAAAAGTAGGTCACCATGACCTACTTTTGAAAATTTATGGCTTTAATTAAATATTTCAGGCACTAATTGGCTTAGTATCATCAAACTTTGTCAGTTGATGCATCTCGAAGTAAAACAACTGAAAAGTAGGTCACCCTGACCTGCTTTCAAAATTTTATGGCTGTATTTAATACTTTTCATGTACTATTTGGTTTAGAATCATCAAAATTTGTCAGTTGATGCATCTTGGGTTCTCAGAGTAGGTCGACTGAAAAGTAGGTCACTGTGACCTACTTTTCAAATTATATGACTATAATTAAATGTTTCGGGTACTAATTGGCATAGAATCATCAAGCTTTGACAGTTGATGCATCTTAGGTCTTTGGAGTAAGTAGACTGAAAAGTAGGTCACCATGACCTACTTTTGAAAATTTATGGTTTTAATTAAATATTTTGGGTACTAATTGGCTTAGAATCATCAAACTTTGTCAGTTGATGCATCTTGGGTTCGCAGAGTTAGTTGACTGATATGGAGGTCAGTGTGACCTATTTTCGAAATTTTATGGTTTTATTAAAGTATATCAGGTACTTATAGGCTTAGAATCATCAAACTTTGTCAGTTGATGCATCTTGGGTCCTCAAAGTATGTCATCTGAAAGTAGGTCACTGTGACCTACTTTTGAAATTTTAAGGTTATAATTTTAAAAATATTTTAGGTATTAATTGGCTTAGAATCATCAAACTTAGTTGATGCATCTTTGGTCTCTTGTATCCAGAGAATGACAAGTGATAAGTAGGTCACCATGACCTACTCTCAGGTACTAATTGGCTTAGAATCATCCTGGATTCTCAAGAGTGTTTTATCTAAAATGTAGGTCATGATGACCCACCTTTGGAATTTCAAGGCTTTATCTAAATATACAGGATAGTTAGAGGCTTCAAATAGAAGTGATAGGTTGTACAGTTTATCAGAAGAGCAATTCAAGGCCCTTGGGCCTCTTGTATTTATTACTGATGTATTTGTAACTTTGTCAATTTTGTCAATAAAATATTGTTTAAACTAAACCCTCTTTTAGTTTCTGGCCCTGCCTTGCGGAATGATACGAGGAGCCCTGTCCAATTTGGGGGTCAATTGTGTGGTGACTGCAGAAGTCAGTGCCATGCCAGCTTGTAAGTTGTCTGTTCCAAACTTTCATGTTGTAACTGTAGAAATTGATACAGGCCATTCCCTGGAGGGTTATCAAGTGAAATGTATTGAATTTTGTTTGTTTTATAAAAATTTGAAATTTATTTCAGGTAAATTCCAGATTCAAATACAAAGAGTGTGATACCAGAAAATGCGTGAATGTGCTATTTATGGAAGAGTGTGCAATAGAAAATTCAGACAATGATGCGATTATACCTGTGTACAGTTGTATTGTTATACTTTACTGTTTTTATGTAAATAAAATAAGAATTTTAGAAAGATTATGACTTTTTTTTTATTCAGAGTTGAATATAATATTTTTTTTTTACCAATGTCCAGGCAATTCATGGAATATTTTGTATATTATTGCTAGATCAGTCAGAAATTTGTTTTTATATCCAGAGGTGACTTGTAGATCTGCATTTCTCACAGCTAGTGGGCGATTTATAATAGAAATGAGAAAAATAAGAGCATTGGGTTAAAAGTGTTTCTCTTTCAAAAATAGAAGGGCTTTAAATTTTAGAGCAATTTTTTAATATTTTTTTTTTTTACCAAAGCCACAGTGCGTATGTTGAAAAGGTTTAAATGGAAGTTGATTTTTTTTTACTAAATTTTTAAAATATTTTTATTATAGAAAGTAAAGCTACAATTTAAAATAATGTGAAGAGCATGAGTTCTAATAACTTCCAATAAATTATATAAAGACACAATTAAATAATGTATAATTTTGAGGTGAAAAAATGTAGAAAGGACATCAAAACCATAAGGAAAGGTGCAATAGGATGCACTCATTGAAAGTACAACCATTTGTATGGTGTTTAGGGCAATTTTGTTTTTTGGAAAAAAAAAAAAAGAATATCAAAAGGGGAAAAATACATGCCATATTTGACAATGCTTAATTTACTAAATGGTTCCACTACAGATATATAGTAAACTATAGATATTCTTTGTGTCGGTAAAATCAGTCTTTATTGCTTTTTGTTAAAAATGATTATCATTGATTTTATGATTTTTTTTCTAAAACTGAAATTCTTTAAGTATAATTATTCAGAAAATTGTATTTTCATTTTGTCATAACTTTTACTCTGAACATGTACAGTCTTTATTGTGTTATTGTCACGTTTTTAGAAAGTCTTGATTTTATTGTATTAGTCTGGTAATGGAAGGCAACAAATGTACGATATTGATGTCTTGTGATACAAGACTCTAAACATGCATTAATGAGGGATTCTAATTATATTTATTGTATTTACATATTCATGAAATTTTCACACAATCAAGAAGACAATATCAGTGAGTGATGGTATCATTTAAGTTAATATAATGACCGTCTTATTTCTGTTGCAAAGTCAGATCAAGGTCATCCTGCTCTTCCTCGACATAAAGGATTAGAAATTACTGTTGCTAATCATTTTATGCTCACTTCTTTTTAAAACTATTATTTGTTCATATTTGTTCATCTTTTTGCATAAAAAAAGGTTATACAAGTTAAGTTCTCTCAGGTTACATTTAGGTAAATAGTTTAACCAAATGATATATTGGCTTACCCGAATTTCCTCTAATTTTCTCAATTTCTTAAGGAATATTCATTATTTTTCTATGCTTCATATATCTAATTTTTTCTTATTTTGACACATGGTTAAGAATTAAAATATACGAATACAAAATGAAACAAAAAATATAGAATGTTAAATAAGAGAGAGAAAAAAAGGTTTTATTGATTTTTTTTACTCAAATTTGGTTATAGATTGAAATCTTACAAAGACTAATAAATTGTAGTTTGTTTGGAAAATCTTATTTATACATGTATAATATATTCTAAAACTTAGGTCCCTAATTATACATCTCATTAATTCAGAAAATCATTTAAGACTGTGATTGTTAAGGACCCTCTCTATACACCAGTGCAAATATTTTTTTTTTTTGTTTTTGTTTTTGTTTGGACATGGAGAAAATAAAATTGTATATAGGTGTGGAGTTTGAGCTTATCTATATAATTTTCAATATATGGTATGTAACATTTACCCCCCAGGAAAACTGTTCAAAGTCAACAAAATATCAATGAACAGAAACCACTGTCATTTTTACTTCAGTGGATAAAATATATGCAAATGAAATGTTCGGTTAATTTATCTTGGCCTTTTAAAATGTTAAAAATATTTGAATTCAAGTTAAAAAAAAATACACTGTAGATTTCAATTTATTTGAATTTAGATATATATATAGATTTTTTTCAGCATAACATCGTGAATAAACAAGCTTCATTTTCGTTTGCTTTCATTTCCGAGTTACATGTATTAGCACCTGAATTCACATCGCCCTATGTTTTATTTATAGTAACAATTACTGTCTTTAGGTCACCTGAGTAAACTCAGGTTACCTAATGCTATCTGTTTTCGTCCGTCATCGTGCGACGTGCGTTAACATTTAAACATTTTCAACTTCTTCTCTGGAACCACTGAACCAATTTCAACCAATTTTGGTATAAAGCATCTGTGGGTGAAGTGGATTAAAAATTATTAAATTCATGGACCCTGCCCCTCTAGGGCCTGAGGGGTGGGGCTAAAACCATCAAAATTAATGCAATCTTTAAAAATCTTCTTCTTTACTCCTGGGCATCAAGCAGTCAAACTGTTGGCATGATTGTTATGAGCATTGAGCCCTCTACCAAAATTCTGAAAGTCCTTAGTTGAGCAATTTGTAATGACAGATCGTAGAGTTACGGTTAGATAAAAATGTTGAAAATCTTAACAATAAAATAATTCTTAATCCCCTTTAATTTCAATTACTTTAAACTTTAAACAGACTAGATATGATAGAGAGAAAACAATATTTGATTCCCAATGGATTCATGACACACCCGAGACGGGTTGTCATGGACACCATGCTCACAATAGGTAAAGAAATCCTAATCCAACCATTCTATTGAAGATATGGGGCATTTTATGACGAATTGGTTATTCCTATTATAAATAATATGCTGTGTGGGAAGAATTATAGCGTCCAGGAAAGTCTGGTATAAAGAAATCAACAAGTGGATAAAAATGTTTAAAATAATTTCAATTACTAGATACTAGAATGACTTAGTTGATTTGAGGATGTTCTGATTTCAGTGTCATAGATTAGGTCATGTTCTGTAATTCTCAATGTTACCTATTTTTGTTATTTTTCAGTAATTTAGTTTTTAAGCGTGCACCTGGTCATAAAATTCATGTTATCAAGGAGACCTTAGTTTAAAAAAAAATTCACTTTAATCACAATAAAGACTTTGTAAGAAGCATTTCATGCACCTCTCTGATTTGTGACAGTTACAGGCCTATCACTTAATGTATAAAATAGACATTTGTTTATCATGTGATGGTTCTTACTAGGGCCTAAGACCAAAAAAAAATCTATTAAAATTTACATAACTATTTTTAATTGCAAAAATATATGAGAGGTGATAAAGGAAGCGAAACGGATGTGCATAATGTATTTGCACGTGCATGGTCGTACTTAAAATGCAAACTTTTCTCTGATTATTCAATATGGATTTAAAGCTAGTGACAGGGACTTCTTGGTTTATATTACACAAAATTTATTCTTAACAAAGTATTACAAAGAAAGATTGCACCACAGAATTCAGTTAAAAGGTACGGCTTATTACAGTAAACAAAAAAAAAAGTTTTTAAGGAATCCATACATTTTCATAGACTTGTGTTGAAGTTATGAATAATAAGTTATATTCTGTAGAAGTAGCGTTTCAATAAAACCGAGTCACCCATTTTATGAATGGTAATATATTTAGTGTGTGTGTGTGTTACGTTATGATAGATGATGATGTCATTAGATGTATTTATGTTCTTAAAAAAATTAGATATGTCCATGGATTAGTTTAAGTAATTTTATAATTTTATATACACACTGCACTTCATACTCTTTAATAGAATCTATAGGGTCATCAGATAAAACCTCTTTTAAAAATCTTTTTATGCCTCCGGATCGAAAGATCCCGGGGGTTTATTGTTTTTGTCCTGTCTGTCTCTTTGTCTGTCTGTCTGTTGTCAACTTTGACCTAACCCATAACTATTGCGCTGTCAAGGGTAAGGCTTTACTATTTGACATGAGTGTTCATTATGACAAGACCTTTCCATTGGTACAGAAATTTTTGATCATGTGACCTCAACTGTGACCTTTGACCTACATTTGAAAAACTTTAACATTGGCCATAACTATTGCATTGTAGTCTACGTCTCACTCCAGAATTGTGTTACCATCGGGGGCATAGTGTTTCACAAACACATCTTGTTTTTAATTTTCCATTAAAGGAAGACCATGCTAGACATTTGATTCAAATTCTGTATTGGAGAAATCTGTTAAAAATCTTCTTAAGAACAGGAAGGTCAAGGTGACTCAGGTGGGTGCTGTAGCCCATGAATCTGTGATTATTTATTGCTGCTTTTTCAAAAAGTACATTGAATTTAACTACAAAGGTTAATTTATGTTTGAGACATATTCTTATTTGCATAAGATTGTTCGTTGAAGAGTTCAAATAAGAAGCATGAACTTTAATGGTATATAAATTTGTTTACGTCTGCACTCAATTTAATTTTCTTTTGAAACAGGCTGTAATATTTTTCCTCTATTTTTGAATAAATTAATTATCGGGCCTGTTCATATTTTCAGAAGATTTGCATTGTGAACTCATTAGTCGAAAAACGGACTTCATTTTCTTAAATAGGTGTTGTATTTCAAAACAATAAAAGTGAACTACACCTTTTTATTTGTGAGCCCAATTTCTGTACTGGGCGACTTAAATTTAGATGCCCTTCATTTTTATTAGAAAGGACACCAGTACCACGTTTATTTCTATTAATTTATCAAAAAATGAAATGTGTTGAGTAATTATGATATTCAATTTTTTGAGCGTAGATTGGGATGAGGAAAAAAAGAAGAAAACACAAAATTCAAAATATAAATTTGAAATCCGATGTGTCCTTTAAACATATCGACCGTAAAAAAGCTATGCATGAAATTCATTTACACTTGGCAAACATAACACGTACCATAGACAGCATTATATTTGCTGTGTTTTATAATTAAATTTTTGGCATGACATACCAGGATTTTACTACAGAGTGGTAATGTCTAAAATATAATCTATCTTTTACAAAACGATCTTCCGGCTTGAAATAACTTTCTCTCTTCAAAACTGGGGCTCGGAAAGCATCTCTTCAAACAATAATAGCATGTTTTGAGAACATATTTTTATGCCCCCGTAATCGAAGATTCGGGGGTATATAGTTTTTGCCATGTCCGTCCGTCTGTCTGTCTGTTAATCTGTTTGTTTGTCCGCAAAAACCTTAACCTTGCCCATAACTTTTGATTGATTGAGGCTGTGGCTTTCATATTTCACATGTGTATTCCTTGTGACAAGACCTTTCTTTGGGTACAATCAAATTTGACCTTTTGACCTTGACCTTGGAGTCTGACCCAGTTTTGCAGAATTTTACAGAACTTTAACCTTGGCCATAACTTTTGATCAGTTGGTGCTAGGGCTTTCATACTTCACACATGTAATGCTTAAGACAAGACCTTCCATAGGATACCAACAACTTTGACCCTTTGACCTTGACCTAAGAGTTTGACTTACTTTAAAAAAAAATTAACCTTGGCCATAACTTTCGAACCGTTAGGACTAGGGTTTTCATACTTCACATATGTTATCCTTGTGACAAAACCTTTCTTTAGATACCAACAACTTTGGCCCTTTGACATTGACCTTGGAGTTTGACCTACTTTTAAAAAACTTTAACCTAGGCCATAACGTTTGAACAGGTGTTGCTAGGGCTTTCAAATTTCACAAGTGTATTTCTTGTGAGAAGTCCTTACTTTGGGTACCAACATATTTGATTTGCATTTGAGAAAGTTTAACATTTATTTAAGTTGCCATACGGGGCATCAGTGTTTCACAAAGACATCTTGTTTTCTTTAAAATGGCTAACAAACTATCCTAGTGTTTAGACTCCCTATCATGATGTAATTTTTTAAAAAAATTTCACTGTGTAGATTTACATTACCTCCACCCAGTAAATTTATAATACGTTCCTTAAATAGAACCCCAATTTTTTGTTTGTGGAAATACATGTATTTGATACCCTTCTCCCCAGTAAGTTGTCAGATGTTGAATGATCAGACACAAAAGATTGAAACCCTCTTCAACATATATGATGTTGTATTAAATTAACATTTATCTCACAAATCAATTAATACTACAACAGTCAATTTAAAATTCATGTTTTATATTTATTTTAAAAAAATGTAAGTTCAGTCGATATGGGCATGTAGAGATCTAACAAAGAAAGCTTCATCTATCACACAATAGCTGTTCAATTTTGACCACCCTTATAGAATAGCGGTGGTCAGAATGTATCGACAAATAGATCATGACGGACCCATCTGATCTATCCCCAAATTTGTTTATTACTGGTTGAATTTTTTGTAACTGACATATTATTATTATTATTCAATACCTGCGACAATTAGATATCGTATTTGGATATATTTGATATATTTACACATTTTTTCAGTGTTCATTACACAAAAGTAATTATTTCGTTCTTCATGTTATTGGTAGCCCACCCGATCACAACAGTCATGCGTGTCACTGCTCTGGTTCACAGACACAGGCTTTATGATGAATAATTTCTTCACTTGTGCTCAGAATATTTAATTTTTACATCAAGTATAAAAGACCATGACCTTAACGAAACCCTCTTTTCCTCCTTTTTGCTGAACATGAGTTTTATTTACTGAAATATAATCATCAACCCTTATATAAGAATTGGTGAATTTTTGCTGTAATCCTATTCAGGATAGTGATTCGGTCTAATTGTGTTAATATAAGGTTTTATACACCTGAGCACAAAGGTAAGACAGGTAGGTATAGAGTTACAGGTGGGCTGTATAGTGCTTCCTGATTTGAGAGTCACTGTTCCTCTGTATACCCCTTGATCCCTTATCTTGATAAAGTATCTCTGACATGACTGGAATTTTGGTCACCTAGACAGTATAATATAGGTTATGAAGGTTAAATTTATCACAATTCCTTTGGCGTTTTCCGGATGAAAGTTGGAAACCTTTTCTCTTCTTTTTAATTACATCCGTCGACGATATTTTGTTGCTTTCAAATTTCATTGTTGAAAATATAAGGGAATAAGAAAGTTAAGATAATAATAACTTATTCCGGTAAATAAAAAAGGAACCTCTTTATAAGTAGCATGCAAAAGACTTTATAAAGTATTGCAAGTCAAACGTTACAATATTCGATCTTTTCCATTTGTGTTGTATAATTTTTCATTTGCATTGTAAAATTTCTATTTGTATTCTATTTTTTTTTTTCATTTGTATTGTATAATTTTTTATTTGTATTGTATATTCTTTTATTTGTATTGTAAAATTTTTTATTTATACTGTATAATTTTCATTTGTATTATATAATTTTTATTTGTATTGTATGAAGAATGAACAATTTCTATTTGTATTCAATAAAGTTTCATTTGTATAGTATAATTTCATTTGTATTTTATAATTTATCATTTGTATTGTATGTTTTTTCATTTGTATTGTAAAATTATACAATACAAATGGAAATTGATAGAATACAATTGGAAAATTATACAATACAAATGGAATATTATACAATACAAATGAAAATTATACAATAAAAATGAAAAATTATACAATATAAATGGAAAATTTTATAATACAAATAAAAATTATACAATAAAATGGAAAATTATACAATAGAAATGGAAAATTATACAATAGAAATAGAAAATTATACAATACAAATGGAAAATAATTCAATACAAATGGAAAATTATACAATACAAATAAAAATTATACAACACAGATAAAATTTTACAATACAAATGAGAAATAATAGAATACAAATGGAAAATTATAGAATACAAATGAACATTATACAATACAAATGGAAAATTATACAATGCAAATGGAAAATTATAGAATACAAATAGAAAATTATACAATACAAATGGAAAAGATCGAATATTGCAACGTTTGACATGCCATAAAAAAATATGTGTGCAGTAGAACGAACAAGTACAGTCCCTGAAAACGTTCTACTTTCCCACTTGAACGGTGAGCGAACGCTGAACGAACGGTGAGCGAACGCAGAGCGAACGGCGAGTGAACGATGTGTGAACGCTGAACGCAACTTGGTGAACGGTGAGCAAACGCAGAACGCGAGCGCAAAGTGAACGGTGAACGCAAGATGAACGATTTATTCGGAGTGCCTCTGATCTTTTCCATGCATTGTATCTATTCCATTGTATTCTAATGTCAGGCGCAAAATAAATAAATGTTAAAAAATTGTCCTAATAAAGATGAAACATGCACAATAAGTAAAACTATTAAGTTTCTTACAATATTTTCTGCACACATGTATGATGTTTAAATTCAGCTGTTTAATCACACCATTTTTATCGCTGTAAAACATTGCCATTGTTACCGAACGCTGTAGTTTAAAAGATAAAATCATTGTAGTTGTAAAATAAATATGTTTATTCTTATTTGATATATAAAACCAGTACAAATAATGATTTTTGAAGAGGACATTACTGACTTATAGAATGAATTACAACGGTTGTAACAACCATACATGTATTTCCGTGTCAAGGCAATTCTGTGTAAAATAATGAGAAAAAAATATTTTGCTACGGTCTGTGGACGTATTGTACGAAAACCCATTGAGTTCATTTTCATAGGTAAAAAATATATTTTTCGCGTTATAACGCGAAACTTTCGCGAATAAACGCGAAACTTTCGCGTTATAACGTCTAACTTTCACAAATAAACGCGTAACTTTCGCGAATAAACGCGAAACTTTCGCCTTATAACGCAAAACTTTCCCTGTAAAACAGAGACATTTGTATAATTCTATTGTTTGTTTTACTTTTTAATGATCTAGTTTATTCATTACAATGAAAAACGAAAGAGTATTTTGAACTTGGATTACCACGAGCTGAAATTTTATGTGTCTCTTCTCTTTCTAAATCTCTTTTGCCGTCACATTTTGTCTTTCTCAATGCTGTTCAATACAAGTGTTGAAGCGTATAGTAGAGGAGCGAAAATACAAGTCTAATTTTAATTAGATTGAACACTCTCTACAGAATTTGAAATAAAAGATTTAAAAAATTGACAACAATGAGGTAAAATTGTATATTTCACGGAACAGTTGTGTCACATCACATGAGTAACCTAATGTGAAAATTGGATGACAAATATTCATATCAAATATTTCATCTCCGATAGACTCACTGTAGAAATACAACATTGTATTTTATGGAAGGGAATTACCGCCAAAAGTCTATTTATCTTGCTTTTATTCTTATTCTGCCTACTTCTTTATTCTTTGTTATTATTGTAACTATATGTCACTTTATTGTTTTCATATTCGTGTTTATTACATTCACTTTGAACTTTTTTCATCCTTCATTTTGTCCTTACTTCTATGTTGCTTTATTCTTGTAAATACGTTCTTTTTTCTTTTAAATTGATACAGTTTCTTTAATAAATAATTATGATCATCTCTATTACAAATGTAAATTCGGTCACGCAAACCATGAAGCGCATTCAACGAAGACGAATATAAGTAGTGTGAATTTAATGCGGCATTATAACGCTAGGTGGCAGGGTGTTCGCTGCGAGTGTTGGTAAAATTAGGTACGCAAACCCGGGCCGAGGTTATTCGAGATTTTTCAATTTTCTGCCTTTTAAACTACTTTATCAATCGTTTACTTGTATACGCGGTAAAATTGCCCCGAAATGATCAATATTTTAGATTTTCTAGATGTTTGATTTCCAAGTTGGTAAAATGGGAAGGCAGTATCAAGCTGACATTTTTAGTGGGTTTTTTTTTTTTTTTTTTTTTTTTTTTTTTTTTTTTTTTTTGACAAAAAGCTAATAAATTTATAAATTATTCTGATGTTAAACATTATATTTTAACTATTTATAAGCATTTCTTCTTTCTTTGTTTTTTTTTTTTTTTTAAACACATTTCAAGGAAATCTGGGTCATTAAAACCGGACTAATGATGAAAACTCCAAAATAATTGTGTATTTTCTGTCACCTGAAAAATATAACTCTATTCAAGTTATTTTTTTTTTTTGGATGATTGAATTTCAGTTTTATTGATATAAAAAATATTAAATATTTTGATATTTAATAGTATACCTTTAAAAATTGAGTTGTTTTTCAGGACCCCTATATATTCTTCCACTGAACTGACATTTCTTTACTTCAGGATAATAACTGTTCATGCGCAGTCGCGTGATTCTGGGGCATGGCCGTAGGAAGCAATTTCAGCGGGGGGGGGGGGGGGGGAGGGGGTACAGCCATACATTTTCAGTTGCCAGTTGAGGGGGCACTACCAAAAATTTCCTGACAAGCAAAAAAAAAGGTCATCAACTACCAAAAATTCCTTGACAAGCAAAAAAAAAAAAAAAAAAAAAAAAAGTCATCAGACGTTTTTCTTGAGGGGGCACAGGCATATACGTGGTATCTATGTTTACTATAGTAAACTATATATCGGCAAAATTATTGGGGGGGGGCACGGCCCCCTTTGCCTCCCCCCGGTTCCTACGGCCATGTGGGGACCGGGGCTAGTCTGGTTTCGGCCAACCCATAATTCTCTGCAAAGTAGTGCGGAACGTCAGTGGTAGGCCTGACCGGAACCAGGCTAGACCGGGGCATACTAGAAACTTTCCCCGGTTCTTATGAAAATATGTATTAATTTTTTTGTATAGAAATAGCACTTTTCAATGAAGAAATACATATCTCTTGTAAGCACACAGTCAGTGTTTGACGTCAGAATAACTCAAAAAAAATTTTGTCAATGTCTCGTTTGGCAAAAAATACGTAAAATGTCGGCTTGATATTGCCTACCCATCTTAGCAAATTGGAATTCAAAAATCGCCAAAAATAATCTAAAATATTGAGATTTTCAAAATATAAATACATGAATATAAATACTGGCAATTTTTACAACGAATACAGATAAAACTTAGAGAAAAATTACCTAAAAATCTTGACAAGCGCAAAAAACAAACAAACAAACAAAAAAAAGAGGAAAATTCTTCAAACTCGAAAATTCTATTTGGTGGGAGGGGATCCAACTTCTTTCAGTACCAAATTTTACTCATACATCACTACGTACATGGGCCTTAGTTGACTAAACTGCAACAAAATTGGGGGGGGGGGGCAACCAGACTTTCATTGAACATTTTCAGTAGTAAATAGTTATAGCTAGAAAAATGTTTGATGGCCAGCGTTTGGATTTTATTTACATCGACGATGTATATATTGCATATTTAAGTAATGATTTTATATATATATATATATATATATATATATATATATATATATATATATATATATATATATATATATATATATATAAAGATGTATAGTTTCAAACAAATCAATATAAAAGTGCGCATTAAAAATTTATCGTGCACAGCAGATTATTGTATTGTTCCGAGACGATTCTTATCAAAATAAAAAAAAAAGACATATATACTTAGTTTAACAGTAAAGAGGTCATTACCCGTAGAAACGTGCAGTTTACCTATGTTTACCTGCATGGTTAAGATGTTTTAATTATAAAAATCACTATTAAAATGTTTTAATTATTTATTCATTTATTTATTTATTCATTCATAAAGGACGGAGAACTTTTATCCAAACACTTAAAACGGTAGTATAAAAACATTGTTTTACAATAAAAAAAAAAATTCGGAAACTAAATTAAAGGGAGAAGTTTCGCTATGAAGGGGGAAGACTGACTATATAGTGAGACTTCCCCTGGAGAAGTCTCACTATATAGCTAGTCTTCCGGGGGAAGTCTTACCATCTATAGCCAGCCTTCAGGGGAAACGACACCGGGTATATGCCTGAACCTATAACATACATCATTTGAAAATTTGGGTTCGATTGATAATTAAAGTATTAAGGCAGAAAATTGAAAAATCACGAATAACCCCAATCCGGGTTTGCATACCTAATTTTACCAACACTCGCAGCGAACACCCTGCAACGTTATAATGGCGCATTAAATTCACACTACTTGTATTCGTCTTCGTTGAATGCGCTTCATGGTTTGCGTGACCGAATTTACATTTGTAATAGAGATGATCATAATTATTTATTAAAGAAACTGTATCAATTTAAAAGAAAAAAGAACGTATTTACAAGAATAAAGCAACATAGAAGTAAGGACAAAATGAAGGATGAAAAAAGTTCAAAGTGAATGTAATAAACACGAATATGAAAACAATAAAGTGACATATAGTTACAATAATAACAAAGAATAAAGAAGTAGGCAGAATAAGAATAGAAGCAAGATAAAGACTTTTGGCGGTAATTCCCTTCCATAGTATTTTAAGGTTGCACCACTTGGTCATACCATTACTTACGAAAACATTGACAATTTATTCAAAGAAAGCAACGAGTGGAGGTCTTCCTGAGAAAAAAAATTAGTCTACAGAATTTCTTGGATTCAACAAGTGAAAAACAAGAAAATCTTTAAAGGAATATTCATTTAATTAATTAGTAGAGTTTTGAGATTAAATGCAAAATCAACACTAATCTATCCATTTCTCGCATCAATTCTCTTTTACATTTTCTGAAGAAATGTCATTTATAAATTCATAGAAGTCCCCCTCTGCGTTCATGTTTTTTATCTGTCAGTGAAGATCACAGGTTCCTGAGTAACATGACTATATATGTATAATTTCGCGTTATAACGCGAAAGTTTTGCGTTTATTCGCGAAAGTTTAGCGTTATAACGCGAAAGTAACGCGTTTATTCGCGAAAGTTTCGCGTTATAACGCGAAATTTTTTTTTTTACCTACGAAAATGAGCTCAATGGGCTTTCGTATTGCATGTATAAACTCGTACTTAAAAAAATTAATGCAATTATATATTTATGTGTCTTTTCATTTTTTATGATGATTTATTAAGCAGACTTCTACACGTATCTGTAGACAATTCCTCGTGATTATACTCGGACAAGATGATACAAAGAAGCATTCATATTTGTTATAGATTAAAATTTCAGAACTTGATAATTTAAGTAATACGTGTCATAGTTTTGATTAAACGGACATATGAGAGAGAGAGAGGGAGGGGGAGAGATTCAGTTTTACCCCCCTCCCCTTTCCATAAATGCATGTACATGTACCTGTGTGAAAGATATGAAATTAAATCAAAAAGTACTTAAAACAGAGTAACTGTTAACAGTTTATTGTCTATGATGATGATGAATGTGTTCCTGATACTTTGGTTAAGACATTAAAACGCAGGCCCATAGTAACGGTTTCAAAAGGGGGGGGGACAACTTCTCAAAAAAATCTGACAAGCAACAAGCAAAAAAACCCACCCTAATTTACTGTCCAAATCCCGCAATGTTCCTGTGCTCGACCTTACAATATCAAACAGTGTGTGTGTCGGGGGGGGGGGGGGGCAACCGGCATTTAAAGGAAAATTTACAATAGCAAAATACTATACTCAGAAAAAGGGGGGTGTGGCCTGAAACAAGCAAATAAAAAACCTGAAATCATCACGCGCTATCCAGTTATTACATACATTGTTGTTTGATTTTTATGTGGAACTCTACTTGAAGAACTCGACATAAGTCAATCTTGTCTCAACGAAAAGGGGGATAAAGATTTCATTTAGGATTTTAAATCACTGAGGAGTAAAGTTAATTGTCCTATACTGACAAAATCATTTATTGCATTTTACAAATACGTTTTATTCCGTTTTGTAGACGAGTTGTTTCAATGAAACATTCCTACCTTGGAGTAAAATGCACCCATCTTAAATTAACTATGACTTATTTTGTTTAAATTAATAATAAAATGAAGATCTTGTACTATAACTATACTATTTTTAAACATTACCAGGCCTGTAGCAACAGTTTCAAAACGGGGGGGGGGGGACCCCTCCCCCCCTCCCAAAAAAATACCCCTCCCCCCCTCCCAAAAAAATACAGCAACAAAAAGCAAGGGAGAGCAACCAACCATCATGCATCTACAGGTAGATTTACTACAGCAAAATAATATACACAGAAAAAGTGAGGGACCGCCCCCTGCACACCCCCCCCCCCCCCGCTTTCTACGGGCCTGATTACTTTATAATTACAGTTGGCATGCATTAGTTATTTTATTACCAGCGAACATAAAAAATATCATGACAATAATTAAATATTATCAATGTTTTCAGTCAATTAAAGAATATTTAAATCAATTATACTTGTAATATGAAAAAAAGAAAAGCAATCGTTTTTCGCGTTTCATTCATATTAGTAATGTGTCCTTAATACCCGGGGTCAAGTCTATCACAGCAGACGAGTGCGTGCGTCACTGCTCCAATTCACAGGCTCTGACTTAATGATGAATGATTTCTTCACTCATGCTCAGAATATTTTACTTTCACATATAGTATAAAAGATAATGAACTCAGTTATAAGCCTTTTTTACTTTATCATTCAGTCTTATTTACTGTAATATAACCAGCAACAGTTTGCGTATATTATAATTTGTTTCCTTTGCGGATACACAGGACTCGGTCTGATTGTGTTAATGTACATGTACCTGTACACAAAGGTAAGGGTATGTGTAGTTACAGTCGGTTAAAAGCGCTCCCCATTCCGGACGTCGCACATCCCCCTATATTCCTTATCTCGGGTAGTTCGACAAGACTTCTATATGTGGTTCACGTGAACTTGTGCAAGTGCAAAGGTTAAAATCCGTGGTGCTTACTGGATGGGGAACCCTCTCCTACCCCCCCCCCTTTCCCCCATCACTGGGAGGGAAATTTATGTATTTTTTTTAAAACTTTCAGTAACAGATATTAGTATGCATAAACGTCTTAAAAACTCACTGCAAATTTATTACAGTGATCAGACAGTGTAAATTATCGCTAGTAAAATAACAGCCTTTACTCTTTAATGCTAATTGATTTTTAAAAAAAAATAATCAACATGTTTTTATTTTGCCGTTTTAGTGTTTTTCTTATTGTATTTAAACTAAGCTAAGTTGATTTTCAATATTGGAATCCATTGCACCATATGCATTTAAAAAGGCATGGCATCTTTTTGTCCCCCGCTTTTGCGAAAGCGAGGGTACATCAAATCTCATTCTTCTGTCAGTCTGTCTGTCAGTCTGTCTGTCACAAAAACTTTAACCTTCTCCATAACTTTTGAATGAGAAAAGGTAGGGCTTTCATATTTCACATTTACATTACCTGTGACAAAGGCTTTTCTAAATGTACTTTGATTTTTTACCCTTGACCTTTGGCCTTGAAGTTTGACCTACTTTTCAAAAATTTTAACATAACTTTAAATTGGTCGTAACTTTTGAATTAGAGAGGATTGGGCTTTCATATTATGCATGTATATTACCTGTGACAAGACCTTTCTAAATTTACTATAACTTTTGACCCCGTGACCTTGAAGTTTGACCTACTTTTCAAAAATTTATTTTTGCTTATAACTTTTGATTAAGAAGAGATAGGGCTTTCATCTTTGATATGTGCATTACCTGTGAAAAGACAAGACCTTTCCAAATATGCTATGATTTTTGACCCTGTGACCTTGATCTTGAAGTTTGACCAAGACAGTTACTATATGCCATAAATAAGAGCATCGCATCCACTAAGACACGGAAAGCGAGGGACCACAATTCTTTGAATTTGCTTGTTAAACTTTTGTTGGAACGTATCCAGATGAAGTCGAAATACGTTTCTTCAAAGAAAAAGAAAGAATTTTAACGCTTGTATAAATCTCTAGCATATAACGTGTTAGATGTCATTATCTTTATGATGGAAAGACCATTTATTGCACATTTCAGATAAAAGAGATGGGCGAACATAGCGTGCAGGAAGCCTCTAGCTTCAGATATATAAAAATCATGTTCACTTTGTGAATTCAGTATTTAGAGTAAAGTTCTTATTATTGAAATTTATGAAATTTTGAGGAAAATTTTCTTGGCAAAATTTATTCTTTTATTAGAATAATAATGTGATATTCGTGGGGTTCGAACCCTAGCAATAAAAATCCTGAGTATCATTTTCTTTCGAGACTAGCACGCTAACCACTGCATTAGACTACACAAGTTTTGATGAATAGCGGCATTTAGATCATGTTTGTGATATGACCCATGACTTAATGGACTTCAAGTAGTTCTCGAAAAGATGCGAATGATATGTCATAAAAGTATATATCTTTGCTCCATATTTTTGGAAACCAAAAAATGTATATTTTTATGCAAATTTCGAGGATTAACTTTCCAAAAAACGGAGCGAAGACCCACTCATATCGAAAAATAGTATTATAGTATGAGAAAATGACTCTTTTTGCCCTCTTTGGTGTGTGTATAATATTTCATAAGCAAAGAATTTCAATCTTGTGAGATTTTTGCAAATTGTAGAGATTTTACTTAAAGTATATTTTAATGTTGGACGAAATATCAAGGAAAATTTTGATAAAATTGAGATTTAATTTTTCACCTTCATGTTTGTCACTATAGGCTTTTCACTCGTCGTGTTCATCCATCTTCTTAATTTAGAAGATAAATTGAGTTAAATCGGTCTGAAAAAAGAGTCACCAAAAGGGAAATCCTACAGATGTATGTACATATCAACTATCAGTAGAGAAAGAACGAAATAATAAGGAAACTATACGAATATACCCAGAACATATGGATGGATGGGTTATCTGCATTTCCAAAATTAAGAACCTATATATATATATATTAAGTTTGAAACTAATTACAAGCTTGAAGAGTATGTTTTATACATCTAAATTATCAAAACAGGAGACATCGACTTTTGTCCAATTCAAATGTGGAACTCTACCGATCCGTATTGAAATTGGGAGTTTCCGTAATGAACGATTTTTTTGACCGACTTGATGAATTCTGTGCAAAACCATGTATAGAAGATAATAAATATTTTCTTTTACATTGCGTTTTTCTATAAAACAATTCTACAATATTTTTTTATGTTTAATCCCGAGCATTTTGATAATAGGCAATGTTTATTTGTTTCATTGATTAATTATTTTAAAGCCTTACAAACAGCTAAACTTATAAATTCTGCCTGCCAACGTAGGAAAAAATTCTCCAAAAATTAATTTGTTTAAAAATTGCATATCAGAAATGTTATTTATTATTGTCCATAAATATTCTTATAAGATACTCAACCACATGCGGCAATTTACAAATTATATAAAGTAACTTACTAGTCCAACGGACCGAGTGCAAATTGTTAATATCCATATATATTGTATCTTAAATTCATATATGCACAATGTACGTTACTATGATAAACAATTGAAAGAATTATGTAACTTGCAACTATGAAAATACCTTAAATAGATACTTGATATCGCCTTTGATTTTATTTCATTTGTATATATTTTTGTAAGTTATGTTTTTTTTTTATTTTCATTTATTTTATTGTTTTATTTATTTGCCTAAATTTTCATATGTCAGTTTTATCGTTTAAGGACATTTCATTCAACTACATTTACATAAATTAAGCCATGTTCTATAGCTCTTGAGACTTGCCCACCCGAGGTCACGTCAATCACAATAGACGTTCGTGATTTACTACATCTTCTCAGTTACCGACTTAATGGTGAATGATTTCTTCACTCGTGCTCAGAATATTTATTTTCATATTTAATATAAAAAGCTAATAGTATACATGCACTGAATAAGCTTTTTTCTTCTCAATTTCGTAAATGTACAATAATCTTTAACCTCTATACAAGAAATCCCTTTAAAACTTTGCGAAAATCGTTAATATATACAGGATCTTCACTTGATCTAATTTTCGTTCGAAAGTAAAAAAAAAGTTGAAGACTTTACATGCTTGATGATGATCGCCATTTTGAACGTCGTTTTCCTTTAATTCTGCAGTTGTATTTGGTCAGACGACATGTTCCTCAATAATAGATAATTTTCCACAAGAATTTGTCATTGAAGTATTGCTACTTTAATAAGTTTCCTCACAAAAATATTGAGGCATATTGCCAGGCATAATTTGTGCAAGATACCAGAGAATGATATTTCCTAGTGGCTATCACTTGTTTTTGATGTTTATATTCTTAAGACGTTTTGAAAACAGTTTAGAAATAGCAAGATGATAATAATTGAAAAAAATTTTGGTATGTTACAGAGAGACACAAAACCAGATATTCGAGGAACGTGTCGTTAGTCCTTAAGAGACCGGTATACAGACTACATGAAATTCGCGCAGAGCTGAATATACCCCCCCCCCCCTTTTTTGAGGTTTGCCAGCTTATCGATGAAAAGTTGTTTGAAACGCCCATCCGCTCTTTTGCGCACAAGCTCGGATGTGAGATCGTTGCTTTGCACAGAAATTTGTTAGAGCACCAGTGAATTAAAGAAGTGAGAAACTGCAATTTAGTAGATTGTTATTATAGTCATAACGCTTTTTTCTGCATATATATATATATATATATATATATATATATATATATATATATATATATATATATATATATATATATATATATATGTTGGAAGAATATACAGAACTTACTGAACTTTAAAAAATATATATATTTACTTGTCGATGATCTTTTAATTGTATCGTATAAAAGAAATGAATCTTTAAAATTGCTTTTCATGAGTAACTGACCTAAAATTTCGTTTACACGATAAAATCTAGGAAGTCAGACCTACCCATCAAGTTTCTCATTGACACTGGAGATTGTGAGGATGGTGGTTATTTAGGAAAAATAAAAACTTTTGTTATGAAAACGGGCATTCAAGCGTAACATATTTGTCGTTCGATTCATGAAAGTTCTGTTCAATTTTTAGCTCACCTGAGCTGAAAGCTCAAGTGAGCTTTTCTGATAATATTTTGTCCGTCGTCCGTCTGTCTGTAAACTTTTCACTTCTTCTCCAGAACCGCTGGGCCAATTTCAACCAAACTTACCACATCCTTGGGTAAAGGGGATTCAAGTTTCGTAAAATGAAGGGTCACGTCCTCTTTCAAGGGGAGATAATTAAGAATTAGTGAAAATTTGGTGGTATATTTTAAAAATCTTCTTCTCAAGAACCACTGGGCAAAAATAGTTGAAACTTATAGGAAACCTTCTTTACATAATGTAGATTCAAGTTTGTCCAAATCAAACCCCCCAGAGGTAGGGCGGGGCAACAATGGGGGATCAAATTTTTACATATGAATATATAGGGAAAAATCTTCACAAAACTTCTTCTCAAGAACAATAAAGCCATAATCAGTCATATTGATATGGAAATATCCTCAGATAGTGTAGATTCAAATTTGTTCAAATCATGATCCCCGGGGGTAGGATTGGGCCGCAATGGGTGATCAAAGTTTTACATAGAAATATATAGGAAAAATCTTTAAAAATCTTCCTCAAATACAGCAAAGCCATGATGAATCATATTTATATGGAAGCATCCTCAGGTAGTGTAGATTCAAGTTTGTTCAAATCATGACCCCCGGGGGTAGGGCGGGGCCACAATGGAGGATCAAAGTTTTACATAGGAATTCTTAGGAAAAAATCTTTAAAAATCTTCTTCTCAAGAACAACTGAGCCATAATTAGTCATATTGATATGGAAATATCCTCAGGTGTGTAGTTTCAAGTTTGTTTAAATCATGACCCCCGGGGGTAGGGTGGGCCACAATGAGCGATCAAAGTTTTACATAGGAATAAAAAGGAAAAAATCTTTTGATATCTTTTTCTCAAGAATAGCAAAGCCATAATTGGTCATATTTATATGGAAGCATCCTCAGTAGCGTAGAATCAATTTCCTTTAAATTTGACCCTCGGAGGAAGGGTGGGGCCACAATTGGCAATCAAAGTTTTACGTAGGAATTTATAGGGAAAATCTCTAAAAATCCTCTTCTCAAGAACAGCAAAGCCATGATTGGTCATATTTAAATGGAAGCTTCCTCAGATAATGTAGATTCAAATTTATTCAAATCATGAACCTTGGGGTAGGGTGGGGCCACAGTGAGCGATCAAAGTTTTACATTAAAAAAAACATGTAGGAAAAATCTTTTAAAAACTTCTTCTTCAGAACAGCAAAGCCATGTTTGGTCATATTTATATGGAAGCATCCTCAGTAGTGTAGATTCAAAGAGCTAGATTCACTTTATGCATAAAATGGCCCTGTTCTTATATCAATTAATTGACTATCACCTTCTGTCCCATTTCATATATCAAAATAAAATAGAGACTAAGTGCTTTCATTTCCTATAACAAAATTTCTTTTTGAGAATCCAGGTATCGGAAAACAGGCTTTGAGAAAATGCAATGTTCTTGAAATTTGCAGAAAACATGCGTAATTGACTACCTTCTGCAAAGAATTAAAATATGAGCTCAGCCCACGATCCAAAAATAAAAACATGTTTTGTGATCTTTAGAAACCGATCTTTCATTATGTAATTGCATATTTTGGATCAGAGGTTGTGCTCTATATGAAATATTGAAAAAATACCTCAACTTTTGGCCAGTTTTAAGGGAATTGACAGGATATGGGGAAAATGACAAATTTTATGACGTCACAATGCATTGACTAAAGAGAAAATTACGTCATGTTCAATAGATACACGATCACCAAGGAATAAAGTTAGAAATACTGCATTTTCAACCAAAACTGAGCAGTTTCGGTTTTTCAAAAATTCTCAGGGCCAAAAATGGCCCTAAGTGGCTCTTGCTCTTTATTCAAATCATGATCCCCAGAGGTAGGGTGGAGCCACAGTGAGCGATCAAAGTTTTACATAAAAATACATATTGGAAAAATCTTTAAAAAATTTCTTCTCAAGAACAGCAAAGCCATGATTAGTCATATTTATGTGGAAGCATTCTCAGTAGTGTAGAATCAAATTTGTTCAAATCACGACCCCGGGGTGGGGGGTGGGGGGTATGTTGGAGCCACAGGTGTTCATAGTTTTACATAGGAATACATAGGAAAAATCTTTTAAAATCTTCTTATCAAGAACATGAAAGCCATGATTGGTCATAATAATATAGAAGCATCCTCAGGTAATGCAGATTCAAATTTGTTTAAATCATGACCCCCCCCCCTCCCCCTCCCCCGGAGTATAGGGGAGCCATAACAGGTGGTCATAGTTATACAAAGGAATATCAAGTATATGTCAATGAAAATTTTCTTCTCAAGAACAAGAAAGCTATTATTAGTCAAATTAGTTCAGAAGCATCCTCAGGTAGTGTAGATTCAATTTTGTTCAATTCATTTCCCAAACTACTTTTAAATTTAAAATTTTTCAATACTTAAAGGGTTTTTATCACGAATCTATTTTTTTAAAAAATGAAACACTATTATTTTCTTGAAACATATAATTATTGTTTAATTATGAAATTACTTTGAAAACAGTCATAATTAGGCGATAAAACGCCCGTAATATAAAGTTCTCGAAGTAAAAATCTCCACTAATTAAATAGGGGTCAAACATAGTACTGAAATTTCATAGGTGTCAATGGTCAATTAGAACTCGTAAAGCTTATCGTAAGAAAAATGTATCAAATAGATTTTGACGTTAGGTTTAAGAAGTATTTTATTCACGATATACATAGATGTATATACAATGAATATGGATTGAACAGCAGGCAAAAATGGCCTATATTAGTTCTCTCCATTAAAGATCAAGGTACAAATCATGAAATGTTACAATAATATATATCACAACTTTTACAAAGACATGTATTTTAACGTTAAATAATATACACTACACAATAAGGTCGGTGGAAATTTTGACATCGACAATATTCTTTTATTTATAGATGGTCAATCTTTTATGTATGAACGTCTAGCAGAGAGAAATAACCAAGAAAATATGCCGACAATAGGAGAGGACACCGAAAACGAAGCCGTTGACAACTCGGGACTTCCGACTAAATAGAACGAATAACTAAAGTTGGACTTCGTAAATATTTATAAATATGAGAATTTTAAATTCAACTTCTTCATTATTTTAATAAACTGTACATAAATATTCATCTGTTCCACTGAATATCGTGTACTAGAAATGACATTTCTTCAACACTGTTCGATTGCGCTGTACGCCATTACGAAGTTCACAACATTCATACTAGCATGTACTAGATTCTGTGCGACTTTAAAAATGCGTGTTGGGTATTTTTTCCGTTTTAAAAAGGTACTATGTCCTTAATATATTTTATAGTACAGAAAAAAAATCGTGATCGGGCATAGACGATTGTTATGAATGGAGACAAAGCCCTCGCCTTCGCAGAAAAAAAGGGCCCCCTTTCACTTCTCGACCAAGTGCAGGAAATGTGGACAAAAAGTCTTCCTAAAACCTTTCTTGTGCGCATTTGTGCATCATATTGAGAAATTCAAACTTTGAATCGCTGAAACATCAACAATATTAATTTTCTAGCATATATTTTTAAATATATGATTTTAATAACATGTAAACTTTGTCATATCAAAAAATTTGAGACGTGATAAAAACCCTTTAACTGATTTCTGCTTTTTCCTAGCCAAAGTAATCAGGTGAGCGATGTAGCCCATGTGTCTCTCGTTTTCTTTTTTACTTTCGGAGAAATCTTTTCCTTGGTTAAAATGCAACTTTCGCTTAATTCTCTTTTACGACTCGTCATCTATACATGTATATCTATATATTAATATTAGTACATAACGGAATTATATGATTTTTTTCTTTTTTACAAACTCAGCTCACGTCATAATCTAACTTACATGTACTCTCTAACAATAATTTGCCTTTAAAAACTTCTAATATGTAGATTTTTTATGTAATGTGGACAAACAGGTCTTAATTTTTTTTTTTTTTTTACTGATTTAATGAATCGCCCAGTTTGTAGCTTAGCTTTAACTTCCCCCAAGGTCAACAACATTTATGACCAAGTCATTCTCCAGAGGTCACTTACATAAAATTTCAAACATGAAATACAGCATATAGTTCAAGTTGGACAAATTTAGAAAGATATCTACATACAAGATTTATGCGAGAGGAACATGTCGGTGAATATGTGAAGGATATTACCAAGAACTAGATCAACTGCACCCAGTTACTAATTAACATGTGGGCAGTATTGGGGTTTCTTATATGTTTGCTTTAGCATTGTTTGACTGTGTTTTGTGTCCTACTAAGAGACCCTCCAGTCGGACACTGGCACTATCCCTTACTGCCATAGGCGTTTGTCTATTTATAGTTTGTCATAAATTGTTCAAGTTAGCCTCATCCATCCACTGTTAACACGAACACCCCTCTTCTCCCTCCCCACATCCGAGAAGAAGTCGTAAACTTGAGGCCTTCAAATTAAAATGCAATTAACGATGTACATAGTTCAGAAATCCATTAATTTAACGTAAAGTATCAGTAGCAACTTTCTGCTTTCTGTTTATACTAATTCTTCGCATACAACTTTACTTAAAACCAAAAAGAAATGGATCTATAGGCTCTTGATGTGCAAATGCTACTTGATTATCTGTTGATGTTAGTTTCAAGTAAAAATGTGAAAGTGATGATTTTTCTGTTACAGTTGGAGACAATGTCGCTTGTCCGGTTGATGATCATTACTCAGTTTGCTGTCACCATGCAAAATATTAAGTTTCTGACAACAGTAAAAATGCCGTAGATTTTATTAACCGGTTGATATGTGGGGGGTGACCCTGGAGGCCCAGTATATTACAGTCGACCTGGAACAGAATTTTATTGATAACAATTATACCAATTAGCAAATGCATGCATTCCATAAATGATTATATATAACAATAGCAATTAGTACAATTCACTTGAGTGACACTTTAATCGTAATAAACATTGAGTAATGCGATAGACACAGAGTTGAAACAATTCAATTATTTTGAGACTTTTTTCTGCTATAAAGCTATTCAAATTAATCTCAAGGTTTTATCACATTTCTTTTTACATTAAGATACTAAGTAGTACTATAAATTGCTAATCTTAATGCTGTCGACAGTGTAACAAAATTACCTCCATCGAGATTGATTGGCCATTTTTAAAATTCTTGTGTAAATTATTGCAAATTTTCAAAGATGGTATCAAAAAAAAAAACCTTAAGAGAAAAATCATTTCTCAAAACAAAAATCATCCGAAAAGAAAAGAAAGAAAGCTAAAATGAAATAATAAATTTTCAAAGAATAAACCTTAGGTGAATTATCAAGAAAACTATATATATATTAGGGATGTCAACGAGTACCCGGTTAACCGGGTACTCGATCGAACGTCCGAGTATCGATCACTAAAAATGGTACTCGGTTACTCGGATGTGTATTTTTTCTTATTTCAAAGTACATATTTTTATCAAAAACTTATCCAAAAAAAATATATATATATAAAATAAAATAAATAAATAAATAACTTAAATATGCATACGGTAATTAGCTTGTCGTCATCTACACATGTAAAACACCCGTTATCGCCTGTGGCAGTGTATATACAGTAATTAGTGACCAATCACCTGGTACACAGCTTTTCTCACCTATTGTGGTCCCTAATTTTTGGATGGCTTCAATGATTGTTTTCAGTGAACATCGTTTAAGTATGGTTCTATTATCTTCAAATCATTTTTAATGTTAATATATGGCAGCGAAATCGGACATGCATAGAAATGCTGCTACCCACTTCAAAAGTTGAGAAGTATTTAGAAATAATTAAAGATTCAAGAAATGTTGAAAGTCAATTTGCGTAGTAAGTTTAGTGTATACGGGGGAAACAACCAACCTATGAAATAATATTAATTTAGACTAGCAATCCCAACAACGTCCGTACCTTCTCTCTCGCTAGTCTAATCATCACAAACCTCCGTAACAGACTGTCCTCCTTTTCTGTTGATGAAATAGATCCTAAACAATATTTGGATTTTTGATGTATTAATTGTGTCTTCTGTGTTTATTTGATAAATAAATTTAGTACCAAAAAATCATTCCCGTTGGACTCGATGTTTATATACATTTATGAACGTGATAAAAACAGCTTTGGAGTTTAACAGAGCTTAACGGGGTTCAAGAAAATCATAGGCGTCAAAGGGGGGGGGGGGGAGTACGATCGAACTTCTTTCAATACCATTTTTTTTTCAAACGCTACCACTTACCTTTTTTAGATTAGACTGCAATGTGCCTAGCTGTTGAAAGTGAGGGGGGGGGGGGGTAAACCTACGCCCCAATGTTCAATGCCTATATTATGTCTACCTTTGCAAAAAAGTGGGAGGGGGACTAAGCCCCCCTAGCCGGTACCTACGCCTATGAAAATTAACACACTTGTATTTATATTTTTACCGAGTACCCGGGTACTCGATCGGAAAAACGTTCGAGTAACCGACTATCAAAAGTTGACCGATTTGACATCCCTAATATATATAAGTTGAATTATTCAACGTATGCAGCTTTCACTCGACAGTTGACACATTCTTCTGTTTTAATATGTTACATGTAACTAATATATCAGTAAATAAAGCATGTCATTACTAATACATAGAAAAACCGGGTTTCTTCTAACAACTTAATCCTTTTTATAGTTTCAAATATTTAAAAAATTTTCTTCAAACCATGGAACCTAAGCATTGCAGGCCTGTAGCTACGTTTTTCAAAGGGGGAGGGCAAAACTATTTGATGCAGGCACGTAGTATCGGGGGGGGGGGCAGGGGGGGGGGCTGCCCCCCCCCCCACTATTTTGCAGACACAAGTTTTTCTATAGGAAATGTTCATTGAAAAACCGGTTGCCCCCCCCCCCAGCTTTTGGTTGCAGTATTGTCAAATAAGGGTAATATAAGGGGAATGCAGTGTTTGAGTAAAAAATTGGTACTAAAAGAAGTTGGAATCTACCCCCTTCCCCCCGAAATAGAATTTCCGAGTTTGCACAATTTTCCTTTTTTTTTTTTTTTTTTTTTTTGCTTGACAAGTTTTTCTTTCAGGTAAGTTGAAAATTTTTTCCTCGGTTGCCCCCCCCCTTTCAAAAACGATGCTACATCACTGTGATGCAAAAAAGTAAACTGCTTAATCTTGAAAATCTTAGTACGGGTTGGGGGTGGGGGGGGGGGCTTGTCAGTTTTTCAAATGCTACAGTGTAGAATTCGGCCGAATTCGACCTTACAGCAACAAAAAGTGGGGGGGGGGGGCAAACAGGGTCTAAATGAAATTTACATATCAAGACTAAAACAAAAGACTTTTTTTCTGAAAATTAAAAAAAAAAAAATCAGAATGCTTCTATTGTTATAATTTTTTTTCTGACTTTTTAGCTCACCTGAGCCGAAGGCTCAAGTGAGCTTTTCTGATTGAAATTTGTCCGTTGTCTGTCGTCGTTGTCGTAGTCGTTGTCGTAAACTTTTCACATTTTCATCTTCTTCTCAAGAACCAGTGGGCCAATTTCAACCAAACTTGCCTCAAAGTATTCTTGGGTAAAGGGGATTCAAATTTGTTCAAATGAAGGGCCACGCCTTCTTCCAAGGGGAGATAATTATGAATTCATAAAAAATTCATGGCATAATTTAAAAATCTTCTCAAAAATCACTGTGCTTGAAAATATGAAACTTATACGGAAGCATCCTCAGGTAATGTAGATTCAAGTGTGTTCCAGTCATGACCCCCAGGGGTAGGGTGGGGCCACAATGGGCGATAAAAGTTTTACATAAGAAAACATAGGAAAAATCTTTAAAAATCTTCTTCTCATGAACAGAAAAGCCATGATTGGTCATATTTATATGGAAGCATCCTCAGGTAGTGTAGATTCAAGTTTGTTCAAATCATGACCCCCAGGGGTAGGGTGGGGCCACAATGGGTGATCAAAGTTTTACATAGGAATATATAGGTAACATCTTTTTAAAAAATCTTCTTCTTAAGAACAGCAAAGCCATGATTAGTCATATTTAAATGGAAGCATCATCAGGTAATGTAGATTCAAATTTGTACAAATCATGATCCCCCCCCCCCCCCAACCAGTTTATTTAAACTTTTCAAGACTGAACTGATTTCTGCTTTTTCCTAGCCAGAGTGCTCAGGTGAGCGATGTGGCCCCTGGGCCTCTTGTTTGCGAATTGCAGCTATTTCCTAGTTTACATTACTGTTATTGCAGAAGAAATTATGCATCGACAAATATAGTCACCACAGAAATATAAATAATTTGTCCTAAAATAACAGACAAATCTTACGCTACCACTTGTTTGGAAGTGGATCTCTTCTTGCATAAAATAATTTTCAAAAGTCCTCGGTTTTAGTTAGTTATTGGTCGGATAAATTCTAATTATAGCTAAATGAGGTGGGGGGGGGGGGTCATCTCGAAAATTCTCCACTTCAAACGTGGAGTTTATGGAGTCATTTCATTTTTTTTTATCTTATAGGATTTTTTTTAAACAATACACATAAGATATAATAAAGAAAATGTGCATTTTCAAGCTGACTACCGAGAATCCTTTCTTTTTAGCATTGATCTGACATTTTAACACATCTGTATATCATTCCCCCACTTGTGAAGTAATTTATCTGTTATATATTCGAATTCAGAATTTATTTATGTATAAAAATACATATCTGACATTTATAATATATAGTGTATGTATATCATTGTGGGTGTTGGCAAGATTCCAAAATGTTCTCCACCAGTAGATTTATTTAAAGTCTTTATTTTGAGTGTGTATGCACCTGGGTAGTAAGACACTGAAAATCTCACCGGAAAAAAGACAAAAAAAAAATTTTTGTTTCTTAAATTTGTTTCAGTAATGGTAATTCTATAATAATATATAATTACACAACTTTACCTATTATTTGACAGTAACTATGGCATTTCTGCCATTCATGAGAATACATGAAAGCAGATTTTTTTTTTAGGTGAATTGAATAAAACACTCTGATAAAAAAATACCCTTTCATGTAAACCATCTTGCAATATATTGATGTCATATTGGAATAATTTTTCACATAAAAAATTAAATGTGCATGAAACTTAAAAGAAAAGAAAAAAAAGTATTTGAATTGTATACACATGAAGGAAAATTTATCATTTATCAAATATTAGATATTGAAGTAAGAATTATTTCCATATGAAAATTCGAAAATTCTAAACTTTTGATCAAATCTGCTTAATCAGTGACATTTTCTATATCCATTTAATTATAAAAATAATGATAATGAAAAAAAAAAGAAAAGAAACTTCCCATGTTCTGTCCACATATCAATTTTTTTAAAATCTTCCACCCAACCCCTTTTTCCCCATAAGTAATTGTGAAAGAATTCTGATAAATGTTTATTTGTGTATTTAAATGTTAAATTCAAGTTAGTAATTATATGGACACCCTACAATTTAGGACTTTCTGATGTTCAGTCCATTCTTTAATTCATGGAAGTTATAGCCACTAGCGGAATAGGTAAAATTAAGATAAATATAAATAACCATCATTTCGTAATGGGATATTTTGTAAACATCCAGTGGAGAGGTAAGTTGTAAATTTCTTTTGAGGTCAATGGAGCGGAATTTCGCGTATTTCAAATAGAATATCATGAGTGAAAATACCTTATGGCACTAGTGTGCACTCGATTTAGCTTCTGGGCGGGTTTATTGGAACGCTGTTGCGGGTGACAAAAATGTGTAAAAACTTAAGAAATAGGTTAATGAGGTTCATTATTGATAAAAGACGAAAGTAAACAATACATATACCATATAACCACTAATGCTGTACGTAAATAGATTTTTTGTTATGTTCATTTTATATTTTAATTTGCTGTTTTGTTTTATGAACTAGAAAAGAGACATATTCATTTTATTTTAAACAGTTAATTCATCAGATTATAATAATGTAATATAAGTGATCTGGACAATTTTTGAATTAAATATTGCATTATATCACCTCAGAATTTAATTCTATATAACTTTATATATCATTAAGAGAGAGAGAGAGAGAGATGTAGCCTTGGGGGGAAAATGAAAATCTGAAAACGATATGGGCATACAGTTTCGTTACTTTTCATCACTTTAAGCTAACTATGAGGTTAAATGCTTTATATAATTATTAATGAATTCACGTTAATTAGATAGCTATTTACCTTCTCTACACTTTTTTTTTCAGTTATGAGAATAAAGTTTATTGTCATTATTCTTCCTCGAGTACTGTCAGCGATTAAACGGCAATTAATCTTAATCTTTTGACATTTCGTTTAAATTGTTTTCAGATGAAGCAATAAGACTTAGATTATACTTATTAATAAGTGGACCTTTAAACAACACCTTTGAGGCGGTGAGAGGTCACTAAAGGTGCATTATCTTGGGTATTAGGTGAATTCCTATGATCCTATTTAAAATTATAGTTACTTATGTTGCTCAGTGACGCAACACTGGCTATTATCTCATCTTATTTAGACACCACACGTGGTCTATCACAAGTGACTCTCATGCAATCATTATATTGAGTACCTTTTTTCTTTACCTGACAGGTGTGTTTATCTGTTTAAGCTCCGCCCCCCTGCTTGTCAATCTCAGCATGATATCTATAAAAAGGCAAATTTTTCTACAAAACATCGTGATTTGGAATCAAACTTCAATTGTTCATCACCACTTTAAATTCAAGAAAAAATGTCTCAATACAACGGATCTCCCCCTCCATACTCAGAGAAACCGGTGAGTTTTTGTTTTTATTTGAATTTTCACCCAGGCACATGCCTGTATTTTTATTTATGTAAGTAATTAGATAATAAATGATGCAAATGTAATTCAGTTATAAAGGACTTAATTTAGTAATGAACAAGACAGCAGGTTCTGTCTAAATATACAATGCCACTTCTGCTCGTTACTTATTTATAAAAGTGATATGTCTTGAAATGTGATGTTTTCTTACCTTGATTAAATTTGAAAGAATATTTTTCTTTTAATACATTACAATTATTAACTTTCATAAATAAGAGATGAATAATTAGACCTCTCGATCTATTGACATCGCCATATAAAGGTTATAGAATACAAAGGTATAAGGTATAGTGACGTTTAGACATAAATAAAGAGAGAAGACACGTCTAAACATCCTTTCTGACAGGCCATATTTTACAGTTGGATCAAATTCATGCAGCCAGACATAAAGGAAAACACAACCTTCGTCTTTCTGACGTATTTGTAGTCTTGTCACCAAAACATCGACTTACTGTCCTCTACATGAATGAAAGAATGTGTGCACTCCTCTTAATGGCCGGAGATTTTTTTTCTCGTGTAAAATTTTGCTTCTTCTGTTTAATTGTAGAATTTATGAAACCATTGTTTTAATATCCAAAAATAAAACTTTTCAAGTACATATGTTTTAGAATAGGGCGTTTCATTAACCTGTAAGTTATGGTAATTGATGCATTTTTACAAAAACTAGGAAATAATAGAACGACCTTTTTTTAATCATTTCAACACGTCCGTCAATTACAAACTGATGATTCAAAGGAATTGTACCATGCGAACCCTTCAATTAAATACCACGTTTTTTTTAAATAAATAAAATCCCATCAGCTAAAAAATAAGTTTTATCTTGTATCTTTACTAAATTAATAAACATTGTACCAATAAATAAAATAAATGTCACATTTAAAAAAATCTTGTTTACTTCTACAAGAGGTTCATAAAGTTTATATGAACGGAAAAAAACTAGCCTCTACCCGTTATACTCGTAAAAGTAACGCGTAAATAATTTCAAGGTATGATTACGTGCAAAATGTATGAACGACTGATAGCGAACAGAAGAATATCATTGTCGACTTTTTGTATTGGACGCATTATGATTTTTCAGGGGGAACTGGATGAAAAATATGGACACAGCCAAGTCAATGGGGACAAACCCCTGGACAAGGTAGGCTATTACCTGCAATTCTTCAGTTTAATACATACAATATGATAACATGGTATTTTGGTAATATGAGCATGGTTTATTTTTATTTACACATCATTTTTTTTCCTCAGGGGGAAATAAACGATAAAGACGGATCTACCAAGGGACAGACAACCATACAGATGGTAAGAAAATAAGGAATCTCTAATTTAATATGTTACTTACCCTTTGAACACCCTGCTTTGTCGAAACGTGCATATAACTTCGTGAATTTAAATGTGTATGATCAGCATATTTATCTCTTTCATTTTCTCAAACTTTAGAATGGATATGAAAACAAAGGTTTTGATGGAACAGATGAAAAGGTAAGACACATATAACTAACAGAAAGAAAGGAACAAAAGTTTCTAAAGGTATTATAAAGATTGCAATGCATATAGTATTATTTCATTTCCTGAAGTTTGTTGACTTTCAATTCCAGCTGGACATTTCTCCCGAGAAAGAGGAAGACCCTTGGGCACTACCGGAGCTCAAGGATACAGGAATTCCATGGGATGGTATGCATCAATGTTCAGTTAACCAAAATTATACATTACCGAGTTCCTCCGTTAAATTTGCATCGAATAATACATGTAGTCTTAATTTTTGTTGAATTATCTATACAGAGTTGGACTTTAGTGGCAAAGTTCTCCGGGTGGTGTGGACGACCGTGCGAGTGATACTTTTCCTGACTTGTCTTTATGTCTTCTTCTGTTCTCTGGATTTTCTGAGTTCTGCTTTCAAACTTCTCGGAGGTAAGCCTTCTTTCAAAAATCACTTCTGCTAATTTAATCGTCTCATGTATGTTTTACAAATCAATCAATCTCACCTTGAATCAATTCTTTTTCCTCTAGGTAAGGCTGCTGGCGAGGTGTTCCGGAGTAATGTTGTCTTGCGGAACCCCGTGTGTGGGGTCATGATCGGAGTCCTATCTACAGTCTTAGTACAAAGTTCTTCCACCAGTACATCAATTGTGGTCAGCATGGTTGCAGCCGACAGTAAGTGAAAGCGTTTACGATTATAATTTGCTTGTTATAAAAAAAGGTTTTACTCGTAAGCATCAACCCCTCGTTCCTTATCCGCATTCCAAATCATTTTTTTAATATCTAATTCTTTTTTTTTTGTTTTAAGTTCTGGATGTGGGTGAAGCGATTCCAATCGTAATGGGTGCCAACATCGGAACTTCGGTAACCAACACCATTGTGTCCTTGGGACAAATCACGGATGTTTCAGATTTCCGGCGGGCGTTTGCCGGAGCTACGGTCCACGACATGTTTAACTGGTTAGCTGTCATAGTCTTGCTACCTTTGGAGCTCATCACCGGTAAGTCGACATGGAAACCGAAAATGTTTAAACCATCAAAAGGAAGTCTTCTCTATCTATCCAACTTGTCTCAGTCTTAACAGACTGTAATTTAATGATTTAATTTGAATTTTCAGGGTATCTTTATCATTTGAGTGGCGCAATTGTAGACAGCATGCACCTAAAGACGTACGAAGATGCCAACAAAGACCTGTTAAAGACGATCACCAAGCCTTTTACTAAAATGATCGTTGAAGTTAGTATTCTGATTCCTTAAACATTCCGTTCATCGTTTAGATTTCATATGATCTGGTTACCTGTGAGTAAAAGTGAGGTCATATCAAAATCCCTAACATTTATTGCGTGATTTTTTGTAGGTCGACTCCAAACAGATTAACAAAATCGTCACCGATGGAAAGGAAGTCGACAGTCTTCTTAAAACGTGCTGCAAATCGAAAACGGTCATGGCAAAGAACGCTACTGGTTTTGAATTCGAGGAGAAAATTTGTACAAAAAATTGTAAGCCAATTATTTTTCTTCTTCTTTACTATGTTATTTGCAGATGTATATACATGTATCTTTATTCCATGGCCAAAAGTATTAAAATGTTGATCATTTATTTTTCTTTCTAAAGGTACACATCTTTTTATGGACACCGGCCTATCGGATGCCGCCATAGGAAGCATTATGTTGGTCGTTGCCCTGATTCTACTCTGCCTATGCCTCTTTGGTATTGTAAAGATCTTGAACTCTCTCCTGAAAGGAAATATCCGTAAAGTCATCAAGAAGTTCGTAAACTATGAATTTCCCGGAAAAGCCGCCTATTTCACTGGTTATATCGCCATTGTAATCGGCACTGGTCTTACCATTTTGGTTCAGTCCAGTTCTATTTTTACTTCCACTATGACACCACTGGTGGGCGTGGGAGTAATTGGCATTGACAGAATGTACCCTTTGACCCTTGGCTCCAACATCGGGACCACCACTACCGGGATTTTGGCAGCTCTGGCGACAGACACCTCTGATGGCATAGAACACCTTAAAAATTCCCTTCAAGTTTCCATGTGCCATTTGTTTTTCAACCTTAGTGGCATTATTTTGTTTTATCCGCTGAAATTTATGCGATTTCCCATTCCTTTGGCAAAATTCCTGGGCAACACTACTGCCAAATATCGCTGGTTTGCCATCTTTTATTTGATTCTAATGTTCTTTGTCTTCCCACTGCTGGTGTTTGGAATCTCTCTGGCTGGAATCGAAGTTCTGGCCGGCATTGGTATACCATTTATTTGTGTCCTCTTCATCATTGGCATCATTAAGGTGCTGCAGAACAAAAAACCAAATTTGCTTCCAAAAAAGCTCCAAAATTGGAAGTTCCTTCCCGTGTACTTCCGGTCTCTGGAACCATTAGACAGGCTATTTTCTAAACTCTGTGGTTGTTGTAAAATGTGCAAGAAGGAAAAGCACACTCCCAAGGGAGACCTTGAAAAACAAATGAACACAAAATTGTGATATTCTGCTTAAATGTTTTTTTTTACGTATGTCAGTGTGTTTTACTTCTTAAAAAATTCCCATTATCTTTAACCTTCTTGCCTCTACGACTGTTAATGGCAAAACATTGGTTAAATACATATAACCACAGACAGCAATTATAGAATGTGTTCATTGTTGTAAATATCAAAACATGAGATCTGTTTAAATCCAGAAAGAGAGAGAGAGAGAAAAAGAGAGAGAGAGTTTTAACATACATTTTTAACTAAAACATTTTAACATGACGAAAAGAACAACTTTATTCTTTGAATGTTCATTTTTCTTCAATGAAGCTGTGATATGGATCTTTTCTTTCAAGGAAAGAAACTTACTATGTACATATTGTTATGCTGTTTTGAAACACTTTAAAATATACCTTTGAAATATTGTTATATTAAAATGCTGTTTTATAATTCATTTGGTCAGTGTTTGTTACAATTTTTAAAAAAGTTTGAAAATAACTGGAGTTTCTAGCATTACAGAAATCATGGCTTTGGACTGCACAGAACATGCCGTATTTCGGAAAGCTGAACAAAGTTGGAGTTGACAAGGAACATTCGAATATTAAATATTTGAATATTGAATATTTGAGAGAAAACATTGTGCATTTGCTTTTCTGACAAATCAACAAACATCGAAGGGTACAGTATAAGCTAAAATGACACCTAGCTGCAAAGGCGTACGATAACATTCTTTCTAGGATTATAGAACTTCACGCCGCAAATTCCTGTTTAAATCATTTTATTTATTTTAAAAAAAGAGAGAAGAAAGAGATAATTTCAGTTATAAATCTATATGTCATGGTAAAATAGCGAACAAACATCACTAGTTTTGCTCCTTAATAAATTTCTATAAAGGACGCAAACAGATGCTTGGAAAAACAGACCCTACTAAAAATAACACCTTCCTACAAAGATAATTTACTGTGGCCAATATAAAAATCGCTATCATAACACATCAAATATCGGGATAGGTTCATACTACCCATTTTAAGCATTAAAGTTTATAAACTTGTCAGAAAAGGTCATCATTTAATCAAGCGTGCAGTCCTCTACTCAAACCGTATTATGAGTAGTATCAATGACATTATAGTTTGAAAATCTACTTGTATATACAAATATTTGCTCAGAAGTTTCAACAATAAACTCGTTCTTTGTATATGAATATCAAATATTATTGAAAAATGTTTTTGTGCACACGATCAGGCTCTTTGAAGTGCCTTTCTTCAAACAGTGGCAGTATTATCAGAGTATCAGATGACCACAGGACTGTGTGTATTGTCGCTTCATCTGCTTTCACGGTGGGTGAACGAGGATAGGGTCCACTAAAAATGAATTATCATTAATATTGCTGTCATTTATGAGAAAGAAAAGATATGCATCCACCATAATGTATGTATTATCGAATGATATACATAACTCAGATAGAATGTTGACATTTCGTAAAACACCCCAGGCAATATCTTTGTTTTGTTAAAACAAACTGTTGACACCTTAGTATGTTGATATATTTTTTTAATTGCTCGAAGTGTAAGCAAAAATCCTAAGATATAATTAATAGTATTTGATAATTTGAATTCTGATCGGAAATGCACACATCTATAGACGGAGTGATGGATTTTGTATAATTTTGAATTTCCACCCTGGTCTCCGTTGCCATTACTATTCTTGTCCTCAAACCGAAACAAATTGAAAAAAAAATATCAAAGGTTTAATAAATTGATTTAATCAAAGCACAACTTGTAAAACAAGAGGAATTGTGTACGGTCCTCAGAATGCCTTTTCAACGTGAAATTTATAATGACTGGAGACTTAGAAACTGAGTTACTGCTCAGTAATCACCTACCGGGTAAAAAAAAAATCAACAACCAGAAACCAAATTGTCTAAATAAAACAAGCATTCCACGGTCAGTTTACAACAGGGTAAGAAAACAGGGTTTAGAGACCTCAAGTTTATTAATGAAATAGTTTTCTAAATTTAGGTGACGAAATGACTGGGCAAAAATTCCTTTTAAACTCGAAATATGGCCCTTTAAAAGTTGATATAAAATGTGTGAAAAGCCGTAATGGACAGGAACAATTGAAGTGAAATGTAAAGAAATGTTTCTGCCTCCGTCATGAAGTCTGTAAGTCGTTATGTATCCATCTCTTCAAAATTTTCAACATTTCCTCTTTTTTTTTTTTTTTTTTTTTTTTTTTTTTTTTTTTTTTTTTTTTTTTGTTGAAATTTTGTTTTGAACATATTAATTGTATTGTATATTCAAAAGTATTGGATATAGATTCTTTCATCTTAGTGTATCCTTTTTCTTGTAAATGTAATTTGTATATTATGACATTTAAATTGAACAAATTGTTAATTTGTTAGAGGACACTATGAAGACACTTGCCAAAAAATTAAAACTGTTGATTTTATGAGAGGAAAAAAAAGCTGAAAAAATATGTTCCCTCAACCTTTCTAAAAATTTAAACTCAACGCTCGTCTCAAGGCCAAGGTTCATGGTTTCAACGAACTACTCAGGAGAATATTCACCTATAGAGGTGATTTCAGAGTAACAAGAATCCCACTGTAACAGTACACGCATTGATTGTGCACTAGGCCCGTTGTGCCGGGGCACGTCTTTTTTCTAAGAATAGTATGGAAATTGTCATTTAAGGTAGGCCGATCGATATCATCAGGTTCTGAAAATCAGCAGTCAAATAATTGAAAAGTCTTACAATTCACGAAGTAATGTGCATTTAGCCCATTTACCCATGGTATTTCAGGGAGCGGATATAAATGGGTAAAATGAACTGGTAAGAAACCTTATGTCAATGAAACAAATGCTAAACTATACGACGCCTAAGTCTATTAAAGAATTCCATATTTCACAAACAAGTCACATGGCAGACTGAAGGAAATTAGAATATATTATGAATCGAAAAGATTTTGGCGTCAAGATTACTATAGCAAATATCTGGTTTCTTCCTCCAGCTCTTGTGAATACTATAGTATCAATGACATGCAAATACAATGTTTCTAACCAAATATGTACCTAATAATTTGAACAATAGCCGAACTATCTGATCAAATATCAATATATTGCTGCGCAAACAATTTTCCTTGTTGGAAACACCTATCTTCAATAGCTAGAATTCAGCAGAAAGACCTAAGTAAGTTCTATACATGTATATCTTGTGATATAGGAATCTGAAATGACAGCTGGTATCTGTCGTCCGCTGATTGAGGAATTAGCTGTCACAGTCTGCACTTATCACAAAAGCTTGAGAACCAGTAATAGAATGTTTGACAGCTTAATATGCACACAAAGAAGCATCAAGCTTCTGTCATAACCAAATAACCCAATCGGAAAACATTAAAACAAGTTTTCTGTGCACTTTTTGGTCAATAACTTGCAAAAAAGTAATTTCATAGGCTTGCAAATCACCTGAGGGAATCTGAGAAATTGATTTTGTTTTTTAGTTAATTATTGTGTCAAATCAAAGTTCTTGACAACCTGAAAACAAGCATTCTGAAAGTATTGTATTAGCAATACTAGTCCCCTACCGGCAAGTGTAATCTGGTTCCCGTTAAGAATTGAAAATGCCATAATTCCGTCAAAAATCAATGAAGCGGGGCGAAATGCAAACTTGATCTATAACTAATCAAGGTAAAGTCACATACCAAAAATCAGCTCAATATCTGAAAGCGTTTAAAAGAAAATTGCGGAAAACCCCTAAAAATTGAAAAGGCCGTAATTTCGTCAAAATTAATGAAGCGGAACGAAATGCAAACTTGATCTGTAACTCATCAAGATACACTCACATACCAAAAATCAGCTCAATATCTGCAAGCGTTCAGGAAAAAAGTGCGGAAAACCAAGTGGGACAGACTGAAAGACAGACAGAGGGACAGACAGACAGACAGACAGACGGACGGACAGACTCAGAGGAAACCTATAGTCCCCTTCGGTTTCACCGGGAGGGGACTAACAAGCATTCTGAGAGTATTGCATTAGCAATACTAGTACCCTACCGGCAAGTGTAATCTGGTTCCCCTTAAAAATGCCATATTCCCGTCAAAAATCAATGAAGCGGAACGAAATGCAAACTTGATCTATAACTCATCGAATTAAAGTCACATACCAAAAATCAGCTCAATATCTGCAAGCGTTTAGAAAAAAAATGCGGAAAACCAAGTGGGACAGACAGACAGACGGACGGACAGACTCAGAGGAAACCTATAGTTCCCTCCGGTTTCACCGGTAGGGGACTAATAAGCCTATCCATGAAACAATCCGAACCTGACGTACACGTATGATTTACATAACAAATTGGAAAATATAAACTTGATAAGTCTCGAATAACTTTTAAATATTTGGTATATCTCTGGCTGAAAATCTTTGGATTCTGATTTGGCTTTGCTATGGTAACATGGACAACAATTAAAACAAATATGAATCTACCTACAGGCTTTTTTTTCTTTTCCAAAATAAGAAGTAACCTGAAGAAATATTAAGCCGAAATCAAAGAAATATTTTAAAACATTAAGATTAATTCCAAATCTGAAACCAGCAATTAGAAAGACAGAGAAGTGTTGCTTTGCCTCAGTGCCTTTAAAAAAAAAAACAAAAACATTTCTACTCGAGTATCTGTTAAGAATTTTCAATTGCAACAATATCAACGTTTTTGACGATAAGCTTCCCAAACGGGTATAATGTGCTATACAAACATGGTAGAAGATGCCTACCTTCAAACAATAAAACTCAGCAAGGGTTGTCCCTGTAAAGATTGGTGAGGTTTAGATATACTGAAATGGTCGCTGTTGTTCCAGCTGTCTACAGTATTATTCATTGATTGTTCATTTTATTTTTATTATAGAATACCAAGATTTAATTTTCAAGAAATTTCAAGCTTGTGAAAAAAATAATACAGGCAGTAAACATTAAATTAAAAAATAAAGATTTTTTGTATATACTGTAACGTGCGGGACCCGGGCGATCTCCTTGGGCTCGTACTTGGTTAATGCCCAAGTCTTATGAGGACAATAATAAATGCAAAATATACAGATCAAAAGCAATATATACAGATATAGAGAACACTTGCCTAGTGTATAATGTAAACAGTATATATCGAGATTCCTGCCACTTGGCTACATCAACGCCACTTGGCTATACGACCGCCACTTGACTTTACAATGACCACTTGGCATATGCTTTTACCCCTTGGCTTCTACAAAGGCCACTTGCCAATACCTGCCACTTGACTACAAAGGCCGTCGGGGAATTCTAGCCACTTGGTTATACACGTCAACTGGTTACACCAGGTTTGGACAATTGACGATACAATCAAATATTTCTTTTACTTATCAATCAAACACTTGTCTACTAGAACAACTTACAAATGACAATCGATTCTTGACAGAAGATCGTCTCTAGCAAACTGAATTCAAAATTGTACACACCAAACCCATTGGCCATTTTGCTACTTATATAATCTTTATATCAATAAAATTAAGTGTTTTCACTGGCAAGAATCCGTTTCTGAGCGTTCCTGAGCATACTTTGCTCGTCTCAACCAAACAATTATTTTTGGTTTGTTTTTATACATATAACGTTCTTTATTGTAAAATCATTTAATCAAATAACCCGTTAATTACACTATTCACAATGATTTCTTAATTAAAGCAATGTAACAAAAGGGGAATAACTCTAAACCGTTTCATTTCTCCCCCCTTAGCTCATGCGTCCCGCATGATAATATGTACATGTCAATATTGCACTATTTGGTACAAAAACAAAAATTACCAAGAAATAAATGAAACTCAAAAATCTATAAAACTGTCTGTTCAACATAAGCCTAACTGTTCAATACAACATGTTACAAGTCTTTTATTTTTCTTTACAGCATTTTCTCTTTCTTAACTGTGATGACTTTTCTGCCACCCTCCTTGACGATAGTGGTCGTCGTAATTGATTTTGTGTATCGAACTGGCTCCGTTTGAGTAGAACAGTCAGCCATTTTTCTCTCGGTCCGCACCTCGGCAGACGCACGTATGTTTATCGAGGCAGGAGGATCCCTTTGCTCAGCATCCAACATACTCGTACAAGGTCGAGCTACCTTGAGTGGTGCTGGGCTGTATACTGGCATCGGAGAAGTTCTCTTCCTCACTGTAGGATCATTTGTCGTCCCAGTGTCTACTTCTTGACTCCTCTCTTCAAGATGCACAGTTTCTGTAGCCTCACCAATACTAACATCTGGGTCTTTCGACAACCACGCCTCCTCATCCTCTGATGAAGACCCATGGTCTTCATCTGCCTCCTTACTTCTTGTGGAATCTGCTACACTGTTGTCGTCACAAGTATCTTCTGTCACTTTGCTGCAAGAGGGACGATCATTTTCCTCTTTGCGACTTGTAGAGTGGTTTCTCTTCACATGTCTGAGATAATTGATCTTCTTCTCTGTACTATAGTCACACTGTTTGCAGAAGAACCTGTTCTCGTAACATTGCGCCATATGGTCTCTCCATGTCGTATGATTCGTTGACTGGAATGGGCAAAACGGACACTTCCGTACAGTACCCCCACGGCTTGTTACTTTGGTATTAGGCATGCTCCTGCAATGACAAAAATTAGGTAATTCTGTTTGAACAAAGTAAACCTTCAACAATGCAATACTTGACAAAGAATATTATGCAATCAAAATAAACTGGCTGCTATTTACAACTGGTTACCCCTGCCTAGGGCACCCAACATGCTAATATACATAGTCTTGGAGCCAACCGGGAGCTTTTCTAATCCTACCAGAATGAAGAGTTTCGAGGTTGTTGTCAACCTCGCTTGGTAGATGTTCTATCTCCGGCTCCTCCCTTTCAGCAGTACTAGAATCTGTATTCTCTAGAGGACTTTCTTCCTCGTTTCGCAAAATTTGGTCACGCTTTAACCTGAGTCTATCTACGTGTACAACTTGTGCTTTTCCACGTGGCCCGCAGTTTACTTTGAATGTGAGGTCAGTTATCTTATCCAAAATTTCATATGGACCTCGCCAGTAGCTCGTGAACTTTGGAGACAGACCAACTTTCCGCAAAGGGAAATAGACATAAACCTGATTTCCTTTGGTAAACTTTTGCCACGAGAGCTTCTGATCATGGTATTTCTTTTGGCGGACCATTGCTGCCTTGATATTTTCTCTGACAAACTTATGGGCTTCTTCCATTCTTTCCTTGAGTTGCCAAGCCCATTTGTTTTTTGGGTATATACTTTACTGCGTTTGGCATTTCATACATTATGTCAAGAGGCGTAGATACCTCTCTTCCGAGCATCATGTAATTTGGTGTGAACCCAGTGGTTTCATGTACTGAGGCTCGGTATGCCATCATAACATACGGCAGGTAACTGTCCCAGTCAGAGTGGTGCTCATTAACATATGCACTTAACATTGTGGCAAGTGTCTTATTAAAGCGTTCGACCATCCCGTCACTTTGCGGGTGATACGGGGTGGTACGAGTCTTCTTTATTTGTAGCACACGACACATCTCAGAGAAAAGTTCACTTTCATATTGGCGTCCTTGATCTGAGTGGATACTGGACGGCACACCAAATCTTGACACTACTTCCTCTACTATTATTCTTGCAACTGTAGCTGCCTCCATGTTAGGCATTGGAAAACTCTCAGTCCACTTGGTGAAATAATCAGAGACAACAAGTATATACTTGTTGCCACTTTCAGTGACTGGGAGCTCACCAAGAATATCTGTTGCAATTCTATCCATTGGTAGTCCACTTTCTACAAGTGTCATTGGTGCCTTCTTTTTCATCTGAGGATGCTTTCGTCTGGAGCACTTCTCACAACCTGCAATATAGGCCCTTATATCTGCCTGTAACCCTGGCCAGTAATACTTCTGGCGAATTCGTGCAAGCGTTTTGGTAACACCCAAGTGACCAGCGGTCTCCAAGTCATGGCAATATTGGAGAACCATTCTACGCTCTGTTGCTGGTACGACTGCCTGCAGGCTAGAGAAATTGCCTTCAGTGTACTTTCTGTACAAGATATCATTTTCCAGAACAAGTATACCCCATTGAGACCAAAGAGATCTTACAACATATCCTAAACCACTTATCTCTTTGTAATCTGGTCTTCTTTTCTCATGCAACCAACTTTTGACAAGTTTCAAGTCACTATCCTGATCTTGAACATCTTTTATTTTGCAATATGGCTCTTCAATAGCACCTGCTTTTGCTGCATTGCAAACAGGTGCCTCTTTTTCTGGTTCGTATCCGCACTGGCGGCATGGCACTCTGCTGAGGGCATCTGCATTTCTATGTTGCAAGCCCGGGCGATGCTGGATCTGGAACTTGAAAGCGCTGAGTGTTTCCAGCCACCTAGCTAGCTGACCCTCAGGATTCTTGAACTGAAACAACCATCTTAGCGACCCATGGTCACTGCGGACAAGGAACTGCTTACCGTACAGGTAATGTTTGAAATACTTTACAAAGTGTACAACTGACAGAAGTTCTTTCCTAGTCACGCAGTATTTTCGCTCACATTTGGTTAGGGTCCTGCTTGCGTATGCTACGACTCGTTCAATGCCATTTACGTTTTGTGACAACACTGCCCCTATGGCCTGATCACTAGCATCTGTATCTAATACAAAGGGGAGATTGAAATCTGGATGGGTTAGGACAGGAGAATTGGTTAGATGGTGCTTCAAGCTTTCAAAGGCTTCTTGGCATTGTTTGGTCCAGACAAAGGGTTTCCCTTTTTCAGTTAAGGTGTGGAGACATTTGGCAATCGCAGAGAAGTTCTTGATGAAGCGGCGATAATATCCGCATAGTCCCAGAAATGACCTAAGCTCGGTGACGTTTGCAGGTACCGGCCATTCTTTCACTGCAGCAATTTTGGTTGGGTCAGTTGCCACACCCTTTTCGGAGACAACATGCCCAAGATAAGTAACCTCTTTTGCAAAAAGGCAACACTTTTTGGCTTTTAACTTTAAGTTTGCACCTTGTAATCTGTCGAACACTTTGGTCAGGTTAACAAGCATCTGGTCAAATGTCTTACCTGTGACAATGATGTCATCTAAGTAGACTAAACACATGTCCCATTGTAGCCCTAGTAGAACACTCTCCATCAGGCGTTCAAAAGTTGCTGGTGCACAACTTAAGCCAAACGGCATGACATTAAACTCAAAGAGCCCTCGCCTTGTGGCGAATGCAGTCTTTGGCTTGTCAGCTGGCGCCATCTCCACTTGCCAGTATCCGGAGCATAGGTCAAGTGTAGAAAACCAAGTGGAACCTGACAACTGGTCTAGAGACTCATCAATCCTCGGGAGAGGATACGCATCTTGCAATGTACAACTATTCAATCGACGGTAGTCTACACAAAACCTATGCGTTCCGTCTTTCTTCTTGACTAATACTATTGGTGATGACCAGGGACTATTTGAAGGTTGAATAACACCTCTCTCCAACATGTCGTCTATGTTTTTGTCAACCTCGTTCATCAAGTGGGCTGGTACTCTCCTTGGTTGTTGTTTAATGGGTCTGCTGTCACCTGTCTCAATATGGTGTTTGACTATCCCTGTTCGGCCAAAGTCAAAGTTATTCTCTGCAAACAGACTAGTGTATTTAATGAGAAACTCTTTTGCCTTCTGTCTCTGTTCAGGAGTCAAACCGCTTTCCGACTTCCTTAGTAAATCAGCAAGGTCCTTGCGTAGCTCTTTGAATGGCAACATGTCATCAGACATAGACTTCTTTTGTACTTCTCCAATCTCTGTCAGCTGTCCTACAACTGTTCCTGTGCGCAATACCTTGGACTCCTCACTGACATTCATCAACCTTACAGGAACTATTTCCCGTGGACGCACCATCGTCCTTGCTGTCAGTGTACTCTCATTCATAGCCTCCTTGCATACTGGCTCCACTATGCTATCGCATTTTGGCAGATTTAAGCCATCTGGTACACATACTTTTCCTTGGACAATAACCTCACTTCTTGGGGGAATACTCACTGTGTCTACTGTGGTAACGCGGAAACAGCCTAGTGACCCCTCTATTGACATAATAACGTCCTTCCCGTTGATGTTTAGCACTTCATTGCTCATGTCTATGGTACAATAGTTTGCCTTTAGGAAGTCAAGACCTAAAATTCCATCTACCTTGATATCTGTGACAACAGCGTCGTTGTGGTAGGTCTTTTTGTCAATAGTAAAGTTAAATTCCGCCTTCCCTCTGACTGACAATGGAGTACCATTGGCAGACATAATGGTCTGACTAACTTTATGCAGGTTTGGTCTGACAGTTTCAGACAATTTCTCGTACAATCTTGCTGACACGAGAGTAACAGTAGCCCCAGTGTCAACCAAAACTTTTGTTTTCTCACCCTGAATATTGACATTGACATACAACCCACATTCTTCAACTGCAGATCCGAGCCCAACAGACACTTGGGGACATTTTCTTGGTCCTTTGTCATCTGGGCGATCATCAGTTTTACTGTATTTCTGTTTGGCCCTATTTCTCAATGTAGGACAGTTGCGCTTGATATGTCCTGGTTTGTTACATTCATAGCATATGACTTCTTGTCTTGCCCTATCTGCTTTCTTACCACTGTTCTTATGCCACCTGTTATTCTGTATTTGCCTCGTTGTCTTTAATTCTTTCAACTCTTCTGCTAAGCTTTTCATACTATCTTCAACAGACTTCATCCAGCCCTCAAGTCTGCCGTTTACAACTGTGTCAGGTTGCTCTTCTGTTACAGCCGATCTTAAATGCCCCTTTAGCTCTCTTTCCCTTCTTTCGACTCTATTATATGCTTCTAGCTCAACTGCAAGACTTATAGCCTCATTAAGATTTGCTGGCCGTGACTGTTTGATTCTAATACGAATGTCTGAATCTATCAGTGCATCAATGAAATGATCCTTTGCAAGTGTTTCTCTGACTTCACCAGGCGCCGTTGGGTACGCTAAGTTGGTAAGACGACGAATGGCTTGACCAAGCTCAGACAACGTTTCTGTAGCCTTTTGTCGCCTTTCTTTAAGCTGCACTCTGTACAAATCGGTCTGGTTTGGCGGGGAGAATCTTTCTTGCAAAGATCTAACAAGTGCCTCATATTGTTGTCCCCTGTCACTTGGCATGTCGCCTAGCACAGCTTGTGCTTGCCCACGTAGTGACAAAGCAAGGAACAACCCCTTTTTCACTTCGTCCCAACCATTGACATTGGCACAGGCTTCAAAATGGCACTTGTAATCAAGCCAAGAGCTTGAGCCATCGTAAGTCGCTGGCTTAATGGCTATTTTACTGTCTCTATCTGTCCTAGACGTCTCTGTCCGCAATGGTGGACTTGGATTGTCTTTGGGAACATCTGGTTCAGAAGGCTTCTCGCGATTACTTGCACCGAATGACAGATTGCTTTTCAGCCAGTCACCATACTCTTGTCCTTTACCGTGTTGTTCGTCAGCAAAGTGGACCTTTGGTCGCGCCCCGCCACTGGCATATGCATATGGAGACTTGTCTCTGGCCTCATACCTATCGTAATTTGCATCTTCCTGTGCATCGTGGTCTGTAAACGAAAATGAATTTTCTTTTGGCGACATTTCACGTCGGTACAGCTCGTAAGACCCATGTGTCAAATTGTCTCGACTCTTTGTTTCATGATGCTTGTCACTCTTAGGAGTGGAACTGTCAAGACGATAACGCTTCAATTTCTCCTCTATCCTATCCATCGTTGCAAGCATACTTGCGTCCACAGCAATGTGGTCTTTCCCCGTTGCACTCATTATGTCCTATAAGATCCCACCGCTGCCACCAAATTTTGTAACGTGCGGGACCCGGGCGATCTCCTTGGGCTCGTACTTGGTTAATGCCCAAGTCTTATGAGGACAATAATAAATGCAAAATATACAGATCAAAAGCAATATATACAGATATAGAGAACACTTGCCTAGTGTATAATGTAAACAGTATATATCGAGATTCCTGCCACTTGGCTACATCAACGCCACTTGGCTATACGACCGCCACTTGACTTTACAATGACCACTTGGCATATGCTTTTACCCCTTGGCTTCTACAAAGGCCACTTGCCAATACCTGCCACTTGACTACAAAGGCCGTCGGGGAATTCTAGCCACTTGGTTATACACGTCAACTGGTTACACCAGGTTTGGACAATTGACGATACAAACAAATATTTCTTTTACTTATCAATCAAACTCTTGTCTACTAGAACAACTTACAAATGACAATCGATTCTTGACAGAAGATCGTCTCTAGCAAACTGAATTCAAAATTGTACACACCAAACTCATTGGCCATTTTGCTACTTATATAATCTTTATATCAATAAAATTAAGTGTTTTCACTGGCAAGAATCCGTTTCTGAGCGTTCCTGAGCATACTTTGCTCGTCTCAACCAAACAATTATTTTTGGTTTGTTTTTATACATATAACGTTCTTTATTGTAAAATCATTTAATCAAATAACCCGTTAATTACACTATTCACAATGATTTCTTAATTAAAGCAATGTAACAAAAGGGGAATAACTCTAAACCGTTTCAATACTTTATTGTTCACTGGGTAGAGTTATAAATAAATGAATAACCAATATACAAGTACTTATGACAGAAATGTATATGTGAAGAAATAGAATATTCTGTATAAGTATGGGTATAAACTCAGGAGAGGAAACCGCTCTTATTTCAGAGATTCTACCAAATATCTATACAAGAGTCCCTTGTGTGGATCATTCAGAAACAGGCGTTTGACGTTGTATTTTGTTCTTTATCACAAAAAATACATGTATAAACCCTATATTTTTTTTACTTCAAGTACCATGTAGGTTTAACGTACATACTTACAAAAAAATTATCTCCTATTTGAGGCCTCAGTTCAAAACAAGGGTAAATAACTTAATATTCAAATTTTAATGACTACAGCTACTAATATACTAATTAATTGAATTAAAGTACGATGTGTTTACTTTAAAAGGGGGTTACATTTTCGTCCTATATTCTGATAGGTTAACTTTCGAACACTAATTGTGTCTTTCTTCAAAGGGCACTGATCTACACTTCGGGTCTTGCATAATAATTTATAACTAATTGTACCTTTGTTTTTCTTCTATATATTCCTAGTCATACTTTTGACCAAACTGTGACCGTGTATTGTTTGAACAAATTTAACCTAGTTGTTCAGCATGAACATACCTGCATATTTAATTTCAAAATTTAATGTCCTGATGTGAGATATGAAATCTCTTAAATATGCAAATGAAACAGCAGTGTAATTAATAAAATTGAAAAAGGAGGAATATTAGAAGCTTTTTTAAATGTGTAAAGGCGTCTAAATGAGTTCTTTTACACATATCAGAGATTATATGTTTTTAATGCTGCTTAAACTTTTTTAAAATTACTTTCTTTAAACAGCAAATTTGATTATTTAAGTAGTAATGTATATAAAGTGCTCTAGCAAAACGATCTATTAAAAATATTTATGTTGTTATTGAGTGTGCATGCTAAATTGCAGTGTTTTCTTCATGATAAATACTTACAGGCAGGTTGATGTGCATGTGTTAATAGTAATCATACAGAAACACATGATCATTTCCTATTTGCTTGTCTTAAATTCATGGCTCGATTTCTTCAGCATAAAGTGAAACTTCCTATTCGGACCGAAGCTAATAAATCAAGTGATGGGCAGGTGTCTTGCACATGATACCACTGGAAATATGCTATTATAGTTTAGCTTATCCTTATTTTAAATTATGTAAATAAAATGTATACTATTTCATTTTTAGGACTTAAAAGATCAGGGGTATAACGTTTTTGCCCTTCTTTTTGTCTGTCTACGAAAACTTTCATATCTGGCCTAAAATTTGGAATGAAAAATGGAGATAAGGAAGAGTAATCATAAACAAATTAAACAAAACAAATTGTGATCAGAGCAAACATGCACTCTGAAAAAATCAGAGGTGAGGTAAGATGAATTGGAGGAGTAAGCATCCCCTGTCGACTGGTCACATCTCCTGTGTGCCCCTACTCATGATAGGGTAAATTTAGAAATCCGTAGAAAATTCAGTATGAAAACCAATTGCCTAACAATTTGTATGAAAGATATAAGTCAATATTCGACCCAATCTGATCAAACCATCAGATTTTTTTACGCCCCGAAATTTTGATAGTCGCTGTGCACTTTGTACAGCGAATATCAGACTTTCGGAGCGTAACAATGAAATGATTTTAATCAGCTTATATTCAAGCTAAAGACAGATTGTATTTGCAACCAAGATCATTGTATAGATCATAGAACTTGCGAAATACTGACTTTAAACGAGATTGTTGATACCCCTTGTATCATCAACTTATTTTTCAGTGACATGCCTAGCTTTAGAAACATGCTATTGCGTATCGAATCAACTGGGAGACATAATCAAAATTGTCGCTCCCTAGCACTTTGTCATAAGTATGTTTTACTCCCACATAGCTAATATACTACCGAAACATTAAGAAAAAATTTGGCAGTAAATTTTGCTTTGAATTTTCAAAAGATGCTAATGACACATGATCATTTTACGACACTTTACATTTATTGCGATGTTCATCATCGTGCCGTACAGCATCCTCTGCAGAAATCATCGACATCTTCGGGGATATTTTGATCAGCACATGAAGACTGCAGCAGCAGATTTGATGCATTTTCTTGTTACATAATTCGATACCCAGGAAGCATACTGATTAAAGGAGTCTTTTAATTCAGTTCAAAGTGAATACGAAATCTTGGATGAGTAGAATACAGTTTCTCAAATCACTTTAATCATTTTCATCAGAATCCATGTACAATATCCACGTACAATGTACATGTATTTAATTAACCGAAATGATTCTATTATCTTTAATCTTCATGTAACATTAATAATAATACACGAGACTTATCATCCTATGTAACATGCTACTTAACTTTAAAGAATTGTTTTAGTTTGGAAAGAGTGTCAAGGACACAGCGAAGTACAGCGCAAATGTCAGAAAATTGCAAAGTATGCGGGAAAACACAATTAATCCTGCAAATTCCCTGTTTGTAAATAGGGCACTTAACATATTAACATTCATATGCGTCTGAACTGAGAGATAAATTCTGAGTTTTCCCTTTTCTAATAGTAAGGAGAGAGACAGAGATCGAAACTAGTTCCGTCTTATTGATTGGTGATGCACATGTATGTGAAAATTGTGATTTATTCTAAAGGATGTCGGTACATTCTGATTCTGAATTGTTGGGAAAATCATACGGACCATGAGCAGTAAGACAGTTGGTAAATATGCGGATTACGTGTCTGAGATGTACCCTAGTAAAGGTAGTTGTACTCCTCTAACTGGAATTATAATGCATGTTCATCGAGAATTCTTATTATCTGGTAGAAAAAGCAAGGGTTACTGTATAGCAGTTTGTCTGCAAGCATGCCAGTTTGTCTGCCTGTCTGTGTATACTATGTGCTTGTCTATCTTTAATAGTCAGTATACTAGAGTTCATGTTTAGTTATAATTAATGTTCATGTGTGATGCGTGTCTCAGGTATTGCAGCATCAAAACATGACCCCTAGGGATGCATGTCTGTTGGTTCTGTATTGACCACTTTTCATATTACATTGACGACCGTTCGTCTTGCAATGACTATATTTTTCATTTTTCATAGACTACGTTCGTTTTGTGATATATTATTATGACTGTTTATTATTTTTTAATTAATATTTTTCGTAATTATTTCATCAATTTATTTTGTTTTTAAAACATTCAAAGACGTATTTTATATCCCTTTCGTGTCTTCATTTATAATAATTTACGACCCAAAAAGTGCTAACATATCTTCTGTGCCTTGAATTAATCTATTGTTGTGTCTCCATTTTATCTTGTTTAAATCACTGTTTTCAACTATCTGAACTATAGTGACACAACTTGTGTAACCTCTGCTGAAAAGGTTCACAGCATGTGATACATGTAATATGTCGTCCCTTGCAGATGGACCTGAAGAGGCTACCAAACTTAACAGTCAATCTTCTAAAGAAAATGACAGAGCGGAGGCAACAACCCTGGTAAACAATCTTTGATGCATATTATTATTAGTTTTTAAATAGAGATATATCTTAAATAAGGAGTCATGGTCACCTGTATTTCTTGATTACACGTGATTTACTCCATGTCCCGTTATCTTGGTCCTACTTACCTACACAGATAGAAGCCTCACCGCCAAAGGAAGATCCCTGGGCATTGCCTGAACTAAAAGATACAGGGACCCCTTGGAAAGGTCAGAAACTGCTTTCTGTATTATACTAAAGGCACAATTTTGAATGGAGATGGCCAACAAAATATAATCTTCACGGCATCAACAAAATCAGTATCTGATGTAATGGTTAAAACCAAGGATAGGGTGTATTCTATTTAAAAGCTACATTGTAATTCCTGGACAAAATATGTAAAAAGATTTCAACAGCCAAATGGTCAGCCATCATGACTTTTGCAATACATGTACAAGATTTTTAATTCAGTTGAAATAATGACTCTCCTTTAACATATGGACAATTGCATACTTAAGTTGAACACATCTTAATCAAGGACTAGAAATTCATATCCTGAACAGGTTTTTAATTCGTGTTTTTTTTTTTTTTTTTTTTTTTTTTACCTGAGGATTATCTTAAATTATGAGGTATGCTCATTTGTCAGGATCATAGCAGGCCTTTAGGCCACTGACAACAGCAGATAAAATCTGAATTCAGTTTCAATGTATAGCAATTTTCAAGGCTATGTAATCTTCACCCTTAATTATGATCTTGAATCCAAGCCATATTGTACACATAATTTGGGCAAGATAATTTTCACTTTAAAGTTTTAATTCATTCCCTTTTTAAATATATAGCAAGTCAACAAGTTAAGCAATATCGAATCCGCCCTTGATAATGATCCTGAATCCAGGCCATATTGGAGTAAAGTTCATCTGTATCACGGTTTCTTCAACTTGAATTCAAAGCACTTGTAGAGCTAAGTTTTGAATGAGAGTCAGAAAGTTATAGCACGATAGTATATAGGATGTTAATTTCTCAGTGACCTTGATAATTGAGAATGATCCAAAGTCAACATCATCTCTACAACATACAAATAAGCATCTTAATTCATGATAAAAATTTGGCATTTAACATTTTTAACAGACAAAAATACATCTTTATAAAAGTTGGGGATACAAACATATACCGCTGTTTATTACATTTTCAACAGTGAAATACTGTGATTTATTTATTAGATAAAAGTGCCATTTTCTCACAGTGTAAAAGGATATCAAGATAAGTAAAAAATAATTTCTGGCCTGTCATAAGATAGAGATAGTAACTAAACCGTCGCACTCATGAAAATATTAAAAAAAATCCATTCCCACTCGTGAACTAAATTCCATATTCAACTTAAAAACATTAAATTTCCTCTATATGCAACACTCACAAATATTCTTTTGCATAATAAAGAGGTTGACAGTACTGTATTAAAAAATTTACAGTGTATCAAACAACATGGACATTCTCGTTTTTGAACAATATTTTCACAGACTTGGATACAAAGGGAAAGGTAATCAAGACAATATGGACATCTACCAGGACATTACTCATCTTCCTCTGTCTCTACTTCTTCATCTGTTCTTTAGATTTTTTGAGTTCTGCCTTTAGACTTCTGGGAGGTAATTTTTCTTTTAATATAAGACATTTTTAGATGATTATCAGTCCAGGGCTTGTGTTTAATTGTGCTAATTACTTTGTCAAAAACAATCTGATTGTACACACAAGTACTCTGAAGTTGACATTTAAAAGATGCTCGAGTTTCAGTTGACAAAATCTATGTGGTTTTTGGAGACCAAGTCTTCCAACAATCTATTGGAATTCCCATGGGTACCAATTGCGCCACGTTATTAGCAGACCTATTTTTGCATTCATATGAAGCAGAATTTGTTCAAAATCTTTTAAGAGAAAAGAAGAAAACACTTGCTGTGGCCTTCAACTCGAGTTTAGATATATCTCCGACGTATTATCAATTAACAATGGTTATTTCCATTGTTATGTCGACACGATATATCCCGCTGAGCTTGAGATAAAAGATACCACAGAGTCTGACACATCTGTTTCATATTTGGATATTTTATTAGAAAAAGACGTTAATGGTAATCTAACAACAAAGCTTTATGATAAACGTGATAACTTTAACTTTTCAATCGTCAACTTCCCTTACCTATGCAGCAATATACCCTTATCACCTGCATACGGAGTTTATATCTCTCAGTTGATTCGATACGCCAGAGCATAATGATCTACGTATGAACAATTTCTAAAACGAGGTAAGTTATTGACAAACAAGTTGATGAAACAAGAATATCAGCAGTCTCGTTTAAAGTCATCGTTTCGTAAGTTCTATGGTCGATACAATGACCTTGTCAGCAAATACAATCTATCATTAAGTCAAATGCTGACTGACTTTTTTCATACTAATTGTTAGGCCATTATTTACACTGAATTGTCGACGGATTTTTCCGTTATTCCCCGATCATGACAAGGTGTGACCGGTCGGCAGGGGATGCTCACTCCTCCATGGCACCTGATCCCACCTCTGATGTCTTAGAAGTCCGTGTTTGCTCTGCTCCTATTTTGTAATGTTTAATGGCATTTGAGCTCGAATACTGTTCGTTATCTCCACATATTTCATATATAAGTTTTGAGCGATCATATCTTCCGATGTTTGGTTTATTCAAGGAAAAGCTGCCGGTAGAGTGTTCCAGAACAGTACACTAATACAGAACCCGATATGTGGTCTGATGATCGGAGTGTTGGTCACTGTATTGGTTCAGAGCTCATCGACAACCACGTCTATTGTGGTCAGTATGGTAGCTGCAGATAGTAAGTTCCCCAATTTCTGTGCTTCATTGGTATATGTGCTTTATAAATTAAAACAGATTATACATTTGATCCAAACTGTAAAATCACATCCCAACAAAAATGTTCTGCCTGCAGTCCTCACAGTGAAGTTGTCCATCCCGATCATAATGGGTTCTAATATCGGAACGTCGGTGACGAACACCATCGTATCACTAGGGGAAATCACCCATCGTAACGACTTTCGGCGAGCTTTCGCTGGGGCCACAGTACATGACATGTTTAACTGGCTGTCAGTCATTGTCTTGCTTCCACTGGAAATTGCCACAGGTGTGTCACAGGATTGTAAAAAAAATATACACATGTCATTTTAATTGAACCTACATTCTGTGTATGTAAGATGCGTTTTTCCATGATATATTTGAATGATACACTAATGTATTCTTAGGTTATCTCTACCACATATCTGGGGCTATTGTTGAAAGCTTGCAGCTGGGATCATACAAAGATGCCAATAAAGATCTTCTGAAAGCAGTTACAAAACCTTTTACAAAATTAATCATTCAAGTACGAAATTTATTTTTAAAACAAACGAAACAAAATACACCAAAAGGTAATGCAACCTTTTTCTTCGGATTCATTCATTCTAATTTTTATGATACTTTATTCATAGCAGTATAATGAATGATCCTACTATTTTATAGATAGATTCTAGTAAGATCAACATGATAGCTAAAGGAGAGAGAGAGGAAGAAGACTTCAGACTGTTGAAAATCTGCTGTCAATCCAAAACAGCCACCATAACCAACGAGACTGGATACAATTATACCCAAACCAATTGTGTTCAAAACTGTTAAGTACAGAATTTCAGAAAATTCATGGAACTATTAATTTAATCTATCGATATATAACTGAAAAACATCCCTATTGTCAAAATTAAAGTCGCTGACATCAACTCATATATAATATTTCTTAGTATAAATAATAAAGCCATTTATTACAAAAGTAATATTTTTAGATAATTGACACAATGCTACACATTCACAAAAAAGATATCCGATTCAGAATTTTGGGGTATATTTCTTCATAATGAAAAAAACCCCTTTATTTTAGGTGTATTTAAGTTCATATTAACATGGTGGGTTTTTTTTATTTTAGGTAATCACCTTTTCGCCACTTCCGGTTTGTCAGATTCCGTGATAGGGATCATTATGCTTCTGGCCTCTCTTGCACTTCTTTGTTTATGTTTATTTGGAATTGTCAAGTTACTCAACTCTCTGCTTCAGGGAAATATCCGAAAAATTATCAAAAAATTTGTTAATTACAATTTCCCTGGAAAAGCAGCATATTTCACAGGATACGTAGCCATTGCAATAGGGATAGGTTTCACTATTTTAGTCCAGTCCAGTTCTATTTTTACCTCGACCTTGACACCTCTTGTGGGGGTTGGAGTTGTCAGTATTAAACGGATGTATCCTTTATGCCTTGGTTCTAACATCGGTACCACAACTACTGGAATTCTTGCAGCTCTAGCAACAGACACTCAAGGTGGAACAAAACGGCTTCAAAATGCTCTTCGAGTTGCCATGTGTCATCTTTTCTTTAACCTAACGGGTATTTGTATTTGGTACCCCTTGCCTTTTATGAGGTTACCAATCCGCCTTGCAAAATTCCTAGGCAACACAACAGCAAGGTATCGTTGGTTTGCGCTGTTTTACCTGGCCGTTGCATTCTTCATTCTCCCTTTGACAATTTTTGGATTGTCTCAAGGTGGATGGGAAGTTCTTGCAGGGGTCGGTATACCCGTAATTTGTTTACTTTTTATCATAGGGATAATAAAGTTACTGCAGAGGAAAAGACCCAATTGGTTACCTAAGAAGCTTCAGAACTGGAAGTTTTTACCTCTATACTTTCGTTCTTTACAACCTCTTGACAGATTATTTAATCACTTATTTGGATTCTGTAAAATATGTCATCACCATCACCACGACCATCATCATCATCATGACAATGATGAAAACATAACAACAAAAACTGACGAGAGCCAAAAAATGATTTAATGTAGAACACGTCGCACTTTTTTTAAACAAGTTGGAATTCATGCTGTAGGGCTGTGCCGACTTTTACATTAATTTTCAGATCAGTTCATTACCTTGCTGCCATTACAACTTAAACGTTTTCTAGTGGTATTGTACAGATAAGTCTTTTATCACCTCAGAAAAGTATTAAAGTAAACGAAAAAAGGGAAGAATGGTAGGGTCATTTAAACTAAAATACTTTTTAGTGAAAATAATGGCCAGAAAATATTTACTTGCTTATGGAAGTCGACATTCGAGTGAACTACAAATTGCATTTATAGATTTAAATAGATTTACATTGGGTAGTATTCTTTTGCTTTTATGGGTTCACATCAAACAACCAAACAACAGATATTCTACCTCAGTTACAGTACAATAAATCATACTGTAGGTCAAAGAACAAGGTTCTTTAAGGCAAAATTCTGATATGAAATGTTTGAATTAGTATTAAGAGCAAAATTTTTTCTATAATTCTGAAAATACAGAATTAAAGTTGTGCTAGAGCATCTTTGGATATGTTGAATTGACATAACCCTGCAAGTTTTTTTTTTTTTTTCGACGATTGAGCGACCTGACATTCATCAGATACAATTTCAACATTAAAATCAAAATGAATAGTGTTCATGTTATGGTCAAAGAATAAAGTTTGATCCAATTAACGATTTTGGAAAAGAAAAAAATTACTAGTATATATGCTTGGATAAACATTTGGGTATGTTAATTTGTCTTTTATTTACAGTCGAAAGGGGAAACAGACAATATGTTGATTTCGAAAAAGTTTATAAAAGTATTCTGAGAAATCAAGAAGTATGCAAAGACCACAGTCATGCTCTGTAATCCTGTAAATGATCTTGGAAAAACAAATTATTAAACACTTATCAGCCGTTTTCTTGTTTATGTTTATGAATAGACAGTTGAAAAGAAATGCACGCGTTTACTTACCACTCTAAAAGAGTTCATGCGTGACTAGCCCTTTGCATCAGTCGTGTACTAGTAATGTGTAAGTTGTTTAATGATGTGTACTTGGGAATTAATTAAAGATTTGGTCATAATTAGATGAATGCAAAAAAGTTTTATTCTTCTTCCATTTTATTTTTTATACTCTCTGTCGGTTTTAGCTCACCTGAACCAAAGGCTCTGGTTAACTGTCGATCTGTCTTTCTGTTTGCCTCGTGTTGTCTGTAAACTTTTTTTCACATTTCAAACTTCTCCAGAAATACTGGACCGATTTCAACTAAACTTGCCGCTGATCAAGGGAATAAAGTTTTCAAGTTTGCTCAAATGAAGGGCCACTCCCTCTTTTAAGGGGAGATAAGAATATGTGAAAACTATCTATTAAAATCTTCTTTTCAAGAACGGCTAGAACAAATAAAATTGAAACTTACATATAAGATCCCCGATAGAGTATAGATTTAAATTTATTTATATCATGGTCCCCAGAGGTAGGTTGTGGCCAATATTGGAGATCAGTTTATATTGAAAAATTTAGGGAAAAATCCTGGACTGTTACACATACAGCTTATAGCCATGAAGACAATATACAAGTAGTTACTTAATGTATTTTCCTTCTAATTAAGAAAAAAATCATTATTAAATAACCTGAAATTGTATCATTCTTTTAGAACTACAAAGTTTAATATAATATATTATCATTAATTAAGTTTGTTGGGAAAAAATATTGGTGCTGTGATTACCAAGAAGGAAATATGTTCAATTTCTTAATTTTGTAGCAATAATTAACCCGATATGGTGGGTACTTACATCCAGTTAGCGATTGAATGGTGTCCATAACTTTAATTTAGGTTAGTTGCTTATAGATATAAACTTTAAATGCTTTGGAAATCTACAAACATGGGTATGTGTTAAAGGAGACAAAATACCTTTAAGGTTTTATACATTTCTTTCCATATAATTCCACAACACATGATGTGTTTTGTGATTATGATGGTAACCAAAAAAGGACTTAATCAGAAGTTCCAAATTATTTAATTTTTCTGAAAAATAGAAAATCCGTCAAGTTAAGTCCTCCAAATATTTCCGAATCCAAAATAACCCGATATACCTGAAGTAATATTAATAAAAAGATACGAGACGTACATGTATCAAACTTCCGCCTCACAAACCAAATTCTTTGTAAAAGAGACCTCTACGAGGAATTTTTCATCAACATATGTAACATAATACAGACACTTTGGCAAACATTTTGGTTGTTGGAAAATGTCTAAGAGGAAAAAGCACACCCCCAGAAACGATGTTGAGAAACAAAGAAATACAAACACGTGATATTCTTTTTTAAATATACTTTTACAAATGCCACTTGTGTTTTGCTACTTCAGAAACATCTCAGTTATCTTAAACCTCCTGGCATGCACGACTGTAGATTGCTTAAATATATACATATGTATATCCCTGTCAGCAAATATAGGATCTGTTCATTATTTTAAATAACAGAACATGAAATCTGTTTAAAACAAAGAACAATTTTTTTCTTAAAATGTTCATTTTACATATTGTTATATTAAAATACTGTTATATGTTTCTTTTGGTCAGTGTTTGTTACATTAAAAATGTGAAGTAATTGGAGTTTATAGCATTACAGAAATTATGGTTCTGAATGCCATAATAACTATGCAATACAACCTGCATAGAACATGGGACGAAATTCATATGTTGAACTAAGTTGAGAATTGCCATCGAACATTTGAGAGAGTACATACTGCAAGTCACTGAATTCCCGGTAACTTCATACCACCAAAACAATGAAAATGAAATAAGTATGAATTATTGATTTCAAGGTATTGTGCATTTTCTTTTCTAATAAAGACTCAAAGAATATATGCTAAGATTAAAACATTTTCGAACAACATTTTTCTAGGTTTGTAGAACTTTCTGAGCTCACTCCGCAATAATCGACTTATGTCGAAAAATAAAAGATGATTTTAGTTATTAATCTATATGTCAAGGTAAAAAAAAAAAAACGATCAAATTCGAGAGTCTTGGCTAAGAACTATTTCTTTCGCACTTTCTCTGCAAACAGATGGGTGGAAAAAAATTCCGTCTACAAAAATCTCACAATTAGTTTCCTACAAAGATTATTTCTTGTGGCAAATATTTAAAAATCACTAGGACCTAATATTACATAAAATATGAAATATCTGGATAGGTTCATACTAGCCATTCAAGTGTTTAGAAACTTGTTTGAAACGGTTCCTTACTTAAACCATTATATAAAAAGTATCAATGACAATAAAGTTGGGAAATTTACATGTATATCCAAATATTTGCTGAGAATTTTTAAGGATAAGTCTCGTTCTTCGTGTACATGAATATCAAATACTGCAGAAAATCTATTATCATATATTGTTGTGCACACAATTCCGTTCTTTGAAGTGCGTATGTTCAAATAATGGCCGTATTATCAGAGTATCAGATGACCACAGGAGTCTGTGTATTGTTGCTTCATCTGCTTTCACGGTGAACGAGGATAGGGTCCATGCACTAAAAAAATGAATTATCATTAATATAGCTGTCATTTATAAGAAAGAAAAGATATGCATCCACCATAATATATGTATTACCGAATGATATATCAAACTCAGATAGTATGTTGACATTTTGTAAAGTATCCCGGACAATTGCTTTCGGGAATTTGCTTTGTCAAACAAACTCTGTTGACACTCTTGCGTTTTGATATTTTTTCAATGCCCGAAGTGTAGGAATTTTCTATAATATTAGAATAGAGTAATTTGATATTTGGTCGAAAAGCCACACATAGACGGTACACATGCTCTTTGTTCAATAAAGATCTGTACTCCTGGTGTTATGAAAATTAATACATTGTTCTCGTAAACCCTATTTGTTTATTATTATTTGTTATTTCTTGTTTCTTAATAGTTATTTCTTAATTCTTATTTGTAACTTCCAGTTTGCATAATGATTGAACACATGAACATAATTACTATTTTATCTTGTCATTAGTAATAAATTCAAAGGCAAAATATTACTTTCTTCATTTCTGAAACTTACGGAAGCCCTGGAGGGACATTGACTTAGGTGTTTTGACTTAGTTCTTATGACTTAATTGTTAATTCTTGTTATTTTACATTTGTTATCACACGTTTATTTAACCCCAAAACGTGGCGTACAAGACGGAGGCTACGTGTAGTTTCAGAAAAGAAACGAGTATTTTGCCTTTGAATTTTATCTCAATGAGAAGAAAAAATAGTAGTAATGTTCATGTGTTCAATCATTATGCACACTGGAAGTTGCAGAAAAAGAATTAAGAAAAAACTATTAAGTAACAAGAAATAACAAATGAGAATGAACAAATAACCATTAAGTTATAACAACTAAGTGACAAGATATAACAGATAAGAATTACGTAATCACAACTGTACTGGACAATAAACAACTAACAATTAATTAACTAAAAAACATAGTTAAACTAGGACTAAACATATCATTTTCAAAGAAACGTATGTCAAGATACACGTTCTCCAAAGCTGCGTTACACTTAGTCAGAATCAGAAATAAAAAGTCACAATGAATAAGTCGCAACAAATAAGCTATAACAAATAAGTCATAACAAATACGTCAGTGTCCCTCCAGGGCTTCCGTACTTCAGGGCTTCCGTAGAAACTACACGTAGCCTCCATCTTTCACGCCACGTTTTGGGTGAAGTATACGTGTAATGACAAATTTAGAATAACAAGAATTAACAATTAAGTCATAAAAACTAAGTCAAAGTCCATGTCCATCCAGGGCTTCCGTATTTTCCTGATACTTTTCTTTCAAAAAAAAAAAGAATTACATTGACCTGGTTCTAATAAATACGAAAAGAAAAAAAAAGCTGATTAAAATATCAAAAGTTTGCCTGGAGACGAAATTCAAAAACTACAGACTGATTTAATTTTGAAATTCCAGACTCTGTACAAATCTGAGTGTACATGTTGTGAAGATTCCTGCATTTCAAATCAGCAAATGTTGAACATGCTGTTCTTCAGAAAAAAATTGAAAGAAATACTATACTATCCGTTTGTAAAACTCAAAATATTTCATAAGTCTCGAGAAAATTACGCTATTTATTAAGTGTGATAGTACCAGAATTACGGTACTTCTATTTTCCCTTACAAAATAAAACTTTAAACATCCTTTGCTGCTGGTTGATCGGTTAGGAGAGAGTTTTAATTTTATGTCCTTAAAGATGGCTACATCAGAAGACATGGGGTGTATAAAAGCACGCCAAATGCAACTATTGATAAGGACATTGGAGTCTATCTATTTATACACTGTAAAGCTATGCAAGGGAATTAATTGATGACAGTATTAAAACTGGAAATAAGACCCAACTTCAAGCAAGACAGCTTAAAACCAGTGTAATTTTGTACCACTGACACCACATCAACATGCTTTATATATTATATAGACAAACGGTTACCCGTGAAAATTCTCCATTGTAAAATTTCGAATTCTCATTTTGGTCTCTATCTAGTCCATTTAATATCTGTAAATATTTATATGCAACAAATTGAAACAAAATCAATCAACTTATAATAAAATTTTACAAATTGATTTTATCAATTTGAAAGCAAAGATTGTGTAACAAGACGCATTGTTATACCTTTAAAAATTAGTTCCTATATAAATCCCTACACTATAAAAAGTCTAACATTTCTAATGTTTTACTGAGCGGTCATAAAAAATCGATGTTTGACCGCAGAGTGAGATACCTGCCTATGAGATATTTGACCGATTACGTCACACTGTGGGCGGGATCAGTAACATCTTATTTGCATTCGTTGGTGTGGTACATGTATACCAAAAAATAAATAAATAAATAAAAGGTATAACAAAACATTTATTGACTGTGTTCTCGGGCAAATTAGTTTTGTCGACTCCTCGAACCAAACTGTTTGCCTTCAGCATAACGGCCTCAGGCAAACAGTTTGGTTCTTGGGTCCGACAAAACGCATGTTGCTCTCGAATCCAGTCAGTAAATGTAAATTACGGTCCTCAATATCAGCGTAACGAGTTTCATAATGACTGTAAAACTTAGAAAACAGCGCAACTATTTACTAGTTAATCTCTATAGGGGGAAATGTCTAGTTTTGTCAGGAAAACAAACATTTCATGTCGGTCAGTTTATAAAAGTGAAAGAAAACAGGGCCAGTGCGAACAGTACAATACGCCATGTTAATCAATCTTTTACGTGACGAAATTGTTTTGAGGAGTATCTCCTTTGAAGATTGATTTTAAATTAAGTTGTGATAGGCAGGAACAATTTTAGTAAAATGTAGAGAAAAATATCTGTCAGATCAAGGATAAAGCAGCCTGCGACTCAAAATCGCTTCACAGATGGGTATTTTTTTTTAATAGAATATCTACGTAGAATTTTTAACAGTAGCTCGTTTTTGTTGTAATTCGAACATATTCTGTTGTATTATATGTACTGTTGTACAATATGTACGAATGGATGGGTACAAATTCACCCAAATCTTGAAATACATACATGCAGTGATAGCAATTATAGTCAAATAAATTAAGTATAAAAACAGATTTGGAGTTTTACATGTTATAAGTAAATACGATAATTTAAAAACATATATTGTAAGTTAATAGAATCTCATTTTTTCCCGGTATGAATAATTTTTTTATCAAATAATGAATTAGTGTCCATATTGTGTGCTGTACCGTGTTGTAACTCTAAACTTTTCATGCTACATGCATGTTATATTAAACTTATTCTAGGACGCATAGATAGTTTTGAACTCTATGAAGAATCTCCAAAAGTTGCATTCGTTGATTTTGAGGGGGAAAATAATATTTCACGACGTTTTAGATTGGACTGACTATAACGTTCTATACACAAGTAAATGAAGGATTAGATTTCTGGTATTTCTAGAAAATGAAATCACCTTTCTTTATGAGGTAAACACTCATGAAATTTTCATAAAGAACAATGGAGAGAACTTTTTTTCTCATTTTTAACCCCAAAAACAGAAAGTAATCTCTGCCTCAAATCAAGTGGAAATCCCCTCTTGAATAGTTTGACCATTTTCACCAAACGTTTTTATTGAGGAGGCACAATCGTAAATAAATTTGTTCCCTATTGCATAGTGTATTGTCTTCCCACAAATTTTTATTAAAATAGAAAATTTGGTGTTATTAATTTAATAATTTTCTATTTTAATAAAAATTTGTGGGAAGACAGTATGATAAATTATTTGGGGGTGGGGGTGCTTACTGTTTCTACCGCACAAAATGCTCTGTACACGAATTTTAAACTGTAAAGCTACAAGTGTTACTTGTAGGTCATTTGGTCATTAATCTCTTCATACCCATGGCGAGAACAGTAATTTCAGGGAGTGGTTATAACAGCAGTAGAAAGGAGTTTGCTTTAAATTGGTAAGACACCTTACGTTAATGAGAAAATACTCAGAAGAAACTGTGTGACGCCTTAATATATTGAACTTCAGAAGAAATGCATATTTCAAATACAGGTCATTTGACAGACTGAAGGGAATTAGAATATATCATGAATCGAAAAGATTTTGGCGTCAAGTATCTTGTCCATTTCTCCAGATCTTGTGAAAACATGTAGTATCAATGACTTGCAAATATAATGTTTCTAATCAAATATGCATTTAATAACTTCAACAATAGCCTAGCTATCTGATCAAATATCATTATATTGCTAGCGCAAACAGTCTTCCTGTTGGAAACAACTATCTTCAAACACTTCAACTCGAAAAGAACGTCTTAGTACAATTCTCTCTCTCTCTCTCAAATCGGATGATATTGAAAATGAGAATATTTGCACTTTTTCGATCAACAACTTGCAAATATCTAATATATCTTAAATTTAATTAAAATACCTGAAAGATGACAACACACAACCTAGTTTCGATAATCAAACTTAAGCAAATTAAATCTTTTATCAATTTCTTTCGGAGAATCTGAAAATGGATTTTTTAAAAATCATAAATGATTTTTTCCCAAATCTCTTGACAACCTGAAAACAGACCTATATCCATGAACCGACCCCAAAATGACATACTTGCATGGTTTACATAACAAATTGAAAATGTTGTCAATTTGTCAATAAGGCTTTAAGCTTTTTTTAAAAATATTTACCTACAAAAATCTATTTTGTTTTCTCTTTTGGTTCTTTTGTAACGTGGACCACATGTATATTTAAAACAAATGATAATCTTTACTGCTTTTTTTAATATTAAAAATAATAATAATTTGTGGAAATAGTGAATTAGGCCGAAACGCACATTTAGATTAACTCCAAATCTGAAACCAGCAATCAGTAAGACAGAGAAGCGCTGCAGTGTCTATTTTCAAAAACAAATGCTATCAGTGACATGACAATTCAATCATTTCTACTCGAGTATCTGTTAAGAATTTCAACAATATCAATGTTTTTGTCGATCAGCTACCGAATCAGGTATAATGTGACTAAAATCAGCGGAGATATCCCTCTACAGATGTTAGAACTGAGAATTTGTTACAATAGAGTGTCTGTTTCTTTCTTCGACTAATGCTTAGTCTTTTTTTCATTACCAGGATTTATACCTCTAGAAATCCAAAGTTAGAGAAAAATAATTACAAAGACAATGAGAATAAAGATTAAAAGATAAAAGATTTCTTGAATTTAAATGTTCAGAGATTGGCTGTATTGTACAAAACCAATATACAAGTATTCGTGAAAGAAATGTATGTAAAGAAATAGAATTATCTACAATGTATATGAGTATGGGTATTATCTCTGGAAAAGGAAACCATTCAAATACATATATTTTTTAAACTGTACATTCTAATATTAAATTACGTTGAGAGGGCATCCGTTTTTTACTTCAGTAGTCTCAGAGATCTATTTGTTAAATCAAATCCATTGGATGCAAACAATGTAGGGATAAACAATTCTGTGGATCATTTCAGTCTGACTGCATATTTTAACAATGTTTAAGACATTTTCAATTATAATGCAGTATTTTTAGGATATTGAGTTTTCCTGATAAATTTCCTTTTTTCGCCTTCCTGTGGTAAACAGGGGTTAATGAGTTACTTGGACGGAAGAAGTTCCTTAAAATAAAATTGCAGAAAAGCAGGGGGAAAATCGCGGTATACGCAGGATTTTTTTTTCGCGGAAAAGTGGAACAGATTCGTCCCATATTCTCATAGGTTTCGAACACTTGTGTTCCAATCCTACTGAACAAAGAGCCATGATTTGCACAAATACAACATATCTACACTAAAGATGCTCGCAATTTTTTTCACTGAGTATCGCTTAGTTTTTCTTCTATATATTTCTAGTTTTTGAGTTGTTGACTTTTGACATCACCTCTTACTCCCGCCACAAATGTAATGTTTGAACAAATTTAATCTAGTTGTGCAACATGAACATACATGTACCTGCATATTAAGTAACTGATAAAATTGAGAAATTATGCATATAAGATTAGAAAGCAAGCTTAGATGTGTTAAGGCGCATAAATACTAGTAATAGTTGTCAGTACCGATAGTCAAAATGTTGAACTGTTAATAAAATTAATGTGTAACAGTATTGTCTTTACTACGTAAGTGCCTTGATTAAAGATAATAAGATCAAGTGATATGCACGAGTGAAATCTAACAATACACGTTTCATAGATAATTACATCGCACCTCCACTGGGAGGCAGAATTAAATGTTAGTTATGGATGTTTATTTATCAATTAAGCTTTTAAAAAAAACCAACAACTACGTGTCTACGTCTCCGCTAATATATTAAATTACTGCTTTTATGTTTGCAAGGAAACACAAATCGAGTTAACCAATCTAATCACAGATATCGGTAATATTTCAATTTATCCTTTTCAATTTTCGAAGAATTATTCACTGTATGTTGAATTCGCGGAATTTTTATTTCCGCGAATATAGCGAATATTAACTCCATGAGTTAATTTCCTGCTATACAGTAGTGGTTTCTGCATGACTGATAAACATCTTAGAGATTACATGTTTTAAATGCAACTAAAACCTTTTTAAGATTACTTTCTTTAAACCGAAAATTTGCTTATTTTACATGTAGCAGTAATATACAATGTTCTAGCAAAACCATCTGTCAACCTTTTGTGTCCTTGATGAGTTGTATGCTAGAATGCAGAAAACTGCAAATTTCGGGATGCATTTGATTGACAGATAGCCGTGCACTTTTACAAAGTAAAATTTATCCTTTAAATTTGAAAAAAGTCGAAAACTCGTTATGTATTATTGAAAAATATATATAATTCAGAAATTTAATGTGGAAATGTGAGACCAAAACAAACAAACTGTTGTCAATTCGTGTTCAGTGATAATAATTTGAACACACCCAGTAAAACGTAAACTTTAACAATAACAGAGCTCATGCCCATGTTTACAAACGCAGATGTTTGACGTTACTTTATTAAGAATGTCGTTGTCATTGAATTTTCATGTAAGTTCAATTCATTTAACTGATGTAAGTTTTTGAATAAAAATAGAAATTTATAATTAAAAGCAAAACGACAATGCAACTGTGCCCAGGCCCCTTCAATGAAAAAATACTTTACAGGTCTGTGTACATCGTTACTAGCAGATACTAAAACATGAGCATTTTCTATTTTCATACTTTAGTTAGTCCCATAAATCATAGCTCAATTCCTTCCTCATAAGAGTGAAACTTCATATTCCCACTGAAGCTTATAAGTAAGTAAGTAAGTAACTGTTTATTATAGTACATTCTGTATACATGACATTTATGATACAATACACATGTGTATGAATATTAACAATTTACAGTACCATTTAAATATTTTGTGCATTTCTGTTTATAAATTATAACTGATATGTAGACATTTTGCACATATGACACCACTGGAAATATGCTATTATAAATTCAGTAATCAATGTTTTAAAGTATGTAAATTAAATTTATACATGTATGCCATGGTATATCGGGTTCACTTCTATTTATATCTGGCACTTACTTTTGAACCGAAGTAAGTTTGGCACGCACATGCAACATTTAATGCCCTTTCACATGTTCTTAGATCAAAGACTCTGTGTTGTCTGTTTGTCCATGATTAACACTCGTATATAGATAAGTACCCGATCGCGATAGCACAACATGCAAATATATTACATTCCTTTTTGATACGTATAGCTAAATATCTCTGTTGTTATTTTAACATTTCTTATCAAATAAACAAGTTTCAATTTTACTGAATGGATAAATAACAGTTATGTTATAATCTTAATGCTATAATCAACATATCCTTCTTTAATCAGAAGGTTTTGCATCCTTTACAATGTGTTAAACGTCACAATTTCCTTCTCCTAAAAGACTGATTATACAGTGACAACAAAGTATTTAATATGTTAAAGTTATCAAAATCGACATTAAAACTGTTTATCTAGGCCTTGATTTTGTTGTTTTTATTTTTTATTTTGTTTTGTTTGTTTGCTCGTTTCATTGTCATTGTTTCACATTTCTTTTTATCTCATTCGTTTCTTTGTATTCCTTCATATTTTTACTCTGACTATGAGTGCCAAAGTAACATTAAATAAAATCAATAAGTCATTATATTTCTAAATTTGTGCCAAATGTTTAAATTCCATTTCATCTTTAATATGTTACATGTAAATTGGTACAAACTAGGAGATATATTGGAAGTACACAAAATTTATGATTGATAATTCATGTAGTAATTTACATTAAACATTGCGCAGAATTGGGTTTTTTAAAGAACTAAGAAAATTAGTCAATTAAAGGGAACAAACATTTCTGTTTAAGGTCAGACGAGACTTTCCTCAATAAGATAGGATTTTTTCCAAGAACTTGTAACTGAATTATTGCTACGTTAACAAGTTTCCTCCCAAAAAATTGAGGCACATGCATTACCAGGCATTTGTACATATAATACCTGAAGATGGTGCCTATTGGATATGTTGGATATCACTTTAAGAACGAGGGCGCTTTTGATTGGCATTCGGCAGGAATCTGGGCGTACTTGAAAAGTGAGAATTTCATTGATCTATCACACGAAATTTTAGCATTCTTTTGATCATTTGGGTTCCTGTGAAATAGGAAAGGGAAATATTTTCCCAAAATTGTATCTTGATTTGCTAAAAAATAACTTGAAAATAGGCTAGATGATTCATTTGGTACAAAATGTCACATTTTTAAACAAGTTTTTTCTAAAAATTTGCTATCTCTGGGTCATCTCTCCATGATTTTCAAACGTTATTTGTATGAATTTTAATTCAAAGAAACAAACAATCATTTGTAAAAAATGGAGAAAATACCCAGAGACCATAAAAAATGAACTTTTTCCAAAAAAAAATTCCAATGTGTAAATGCGGTGCTTCATTGTCGTTTTAAAAGCCAACCTGTATGTGTAGTCGTGATAGCTCAGTAATACCGGTATGCGTTACCCGTCCAGTGCAAATGGAGTCGAAAACTTTTTGGTTCGATCCTCGCATGGAGCGTTAATATTTTTTTTAATGCAAGCAATCAATTCTTTTGTCAGTTTAATTTTTTTGTACTGATTTATTTTAAAATGGATATATTCTGGTTCTGTTGCATTAAGAGCGAAAGCAATTCTTCCAATCCACTAATACTTTAATATACACATGTACTTGTAATTGCATTTAACTTTACCCTTATTATCTTGTAGGTGTTTATTATTTATGTGAAGCATTACTATCTTAAAGTTTGATTATTAGGATAAGCGGACCTAAATATTACAATTTGACATGTTACTTCAAACTTAATACTAATGTATAACATTTTCCTATGTGCGTAGCTTTGTAAAGCCTGTCCAGCTGTGGTCAACCGACCAGATCGTAGACATTTAAACTATAAATGTTTCGTACACATGATTCCTGCAGATCACACGCCAAACACGCCCATCTTCTTTCTGATATCACAGTTTGTGTGTGTGTGTGTGTGTGTATCTCTTTCAAGACACTTTGCAAACAGTTTAGCAATCACAAGATAATAACAATTATAAAATATTTTTGAAATTTTACAGAGATACAAAATCAAATATTAGAGAAGCGTATCGACAGACTATAAAATAAAATTATATGCACACTAATATTTTGTCTGATATATATAATTCGATATACTAGTATACCCCGGAAGCTTATTGATTAAAGGTTAACAACCTATCTACGTATGATGCTCTTGTTTTTGTGGAAAGTGTCAAGGACACACATATTTAAGTACAGAGAAAAAGAGCGCAAATGTCGGAGGATTGCTGACAATGCAGGAAAACACAATTAATCCTCCAAATTCCAGTTCAAGCCTCTATTTTTAAGTATGACAGATAACACAGATATTAAAATATTTTGCGACTAAGCCGAGAGATGAAAATACGTAACGTGTGCATTGTGAATTTTCTCTTCTTTAATACTAAACAGAGACAAATATAGTTGTATCTTATTGATCGGTGAAGCATTGATGAGCTTTTGTTTGTGGAATTTGTGATTCAAAGCAATATTCTAAAGGATGTCGGTACATTCAGAATGTGAATTGTTCAGGGACCCATGCACCGCAACCGATGAGAAAATGGCGGATCACGTGTCTGACGGGCAGTGCAAAAAGGACAGCCACATACTCCTTATACTGAAAGTATGAGCCTGGCTTTAATGTTCATCTGAAATTGTTATGCATGAACTGATAGCAAAATAGAGGGAAAGTGGTAATGCGGTCTGTTCGTAAGCATGCCAGTCTGTGTGTCTATATGTATGTCACAATGTATGTGATTGTCCTTAATACTCAGTGGACCAGATGTCACGATTAGTCATTAAAAGGACAGATGATACAAACTTTCATTAAAAAAAAAATGAAAATAACCACTTTAGTCATAATTACATGAGTAAAATGAATGAGTTTTATCACATAGATTTTAATTTTTTATTCAAAGTTTCATAATATGATTTTAAGCGACATTTGATTGTATAGATTAATAAGGAGAGTTACAGAAAGGTAGAATTTTGAACATCATAGAACTTGAAGTTTACAAGTTTACAAATTCTTAATATTTTAGAAATTTATTATTTGCATCATTTACAATCAAAATAGGTCCAAAAATATATACCAATCCAGGCATCCATTTTTATGCCCCTGTATCGAAGATTCGGGGGTATATAATGTTTGCCCTGTCCGTCCGTCTGTCTGTTTGTATGATTGTCCACAAAAACTTTAACATTACCTATAACTTTTGATCGGTTGGAGCTATGGCTTTCATATTTCACATGTGTATTCCTTGTGACAAGACCTTTCTTTGGGTACCACCATATTTGACCTTTTGACCTTGACCTTGGAGTTTGACCAACTTTTGCCAAATTTTTCCCAACATTAACTTTGGCCATAACTTTTGAACGATTGGTACTAGGGCTTTCATACTTCACATGTGTATTTCTTGTGACAAGAACTTTCTTTGGGTACCACCATATTTGACCTTTTGACCTTGACCTTGAAGTTTGACCTACTTTTGAAAAACTTTAACATTGCCCATAACTTTTCAACGATTGGTGCTAAGGCTTTCATACTTAGCGTATGTAATTCTTGTGACAAGACCTTCCTTTGGATACCAACAACTTTGACCCCTTGACCTTGACGTTTGACCTACTTTTGTAAAACTTTAACATTGGCCATATATTTTGAACGGCTGGTGCTAGGGCTTTCATACTTCACATATGCAATCCTTGTGACAAGACCATCCTTTAGATTCCAACAACTTGGGCCCTTTGACCTTGACCTTGGAGTTTGACCTACTTTTAAAAAACTTTAACCTTGGCCATAACTTTTGAATCACTGATACTAGGGCTTTCATACTTTACATATGTAATCCTTGTGACAAGACCTTTCTTTGGATACCAACAACTTTGACCCTTTGACCTTGGAGTTTGACTTACTTTTGGAAAACTTTAACCTTGGCCATAACTTTTGAACCGTTTGTGCTAGGGCTTTCATACTTTAAATGTGTATTCCTTGTGACAAGACTTTTCTTTGGGTACCACCATATTTGACCATTTGACCTTGACCTTGGACTTTGACCCACTTTTCAAAAACTTTAACTTTGGACACAACTTTTGAAAAGTTGTTGCTACGGTTTTCATATTTAACATGTTTTTTTCCTTTTGACAAGACCTTTCTTTGGATACCAACAATTGTAATCCATTGACCTTGACCTTGGAGTTTGACGCACTTTTGAAACGCTTTAACCTTGGTCATAACTTTTGAACGATTGGTGCTTCAGCTTTCATATTTCTCCTGTATATTTCTTGTGAGAAGATCTTTCCTTAGGCACCATTAATTTTGACCGTTTGACCTTGACCTTGATGTTTGAATTACTTTAACCTTTTCCATAGCTATTCAATGGTTGCTGCTAGGGCTTTCATATTTCACAGGTATATTCCTCGAGACAAGACCTTACTTTGGGTAAACATATTTGATTCGCATTTGAGAAAGTTTAACCTTTGCTATAAGTTGCCATAAGGGGGCATCAGTGTTTCACAAACACATCTTGTTTTTTGTTTGTATCATCTGTCCATAAATGCGCAAGCAGCCCGGGTAGCGCAGCTTCAAATCATGGCCAACGGGTAGTAGGGTTTGGCCACATGAGGGGGTCAAAATTTTACATGAAAATAAATACATGTATTTTTTTCAAAAGTACACAAGTAACATAATCTTTGGAAATTTTAGGGAAGGGATGCATCTCCAACACCACCTCTAAATTCGCCAGTAAAAGGGGTGGGTCACAATAAGGGTTCAAAGTTGTATCTGGAAAAATATATAATCAATACGGTACAAAAACAAAAGTCTAAAACAAAAATCATACCTGATTAGTGCAAAGCGATCACAGCGGGTGTGACCGGTCGACAAGGTATGTTTACTACTCTTAGACACCTGATCCAATCTCTGGAATTTCAAAGGGTACTTTGGCCCTGTTTACGATTCGTATTCCTTCCTGGTTATATGACTTCCATCAGTGAACATGCACTGTTCGTTATCTTCGCCTTTTACAGTTTAAAAGGGACCACGCAGTTCATTCTGCAATTATGACTCTTTATTTATATAAATGTATCATTCTGTTGTATTTATTTTATCAGTTTATTTTGTTTAATCGTTCATTTTGATTACATATATTTTTTTAAAGATCGATCACTGTTCGTTATCTTAACATATTTCTTTATACCCTTTTCGCCTCTTGTATAAAAATTTGCATTAATTATATCACCATTTATCACAATTAAAGACCAAATAAAAATGAATGCTACAAATATACTGTCCATGACACGACTTTAAAGTTGTTTCTCCACTTTATATTCTTTCAATCATCGTTTTCAACGATCTGAACTACAGTGAAACGACTTGTGTAATTTCTGGTGAAAAGGTTCACAACAGTATCTTAATATTTCGTCCCTTGCAGATGGACCTGAAGACGCTACCAAAATTAACATTCTACCTTCTAACGAAAATGACAAAGCGGAGGCAACAACCCTGGTAATTAATTTTTGATGAATACACATGTATCTTTTTTAATTTTATATATATTTAAACTAGGCTTCATGGTCATTAGTATTTCTTGCCTAGAACACCTGATTTACTTCGTAATTGTAATTACGTAATTGTAATTCCGTTAATTGTTTGATCCCACTTAATTTAGATAGATGCCTAGCCGCCAAAGGAAGATCCCTGGGCATTGCCTGAACTAAAAGATAAAGGGACCCCTTGGAAAGGTAAGAAACCGCTTGTAATACAACACTAGGCGCACAATTTGTAGGGGTAGATTACTAAGTAATCTGAGACCTAAATACTGATAAAACCTGATTTAGTAGAGACCACGTTACTTCCCCAGTCATATTTATGGTCGTCAAAACATGATCTCCATGTTCTTGAATAAAAAAAACAGTATCCAATGCAATGGTTAATACTAAAACTGGGACTGTGAATGTATTTCATTTAAAGGTTACACAGCAATTACCTGGACAATATTTGTAACAAGATTTTTTAACATCTATTTAGACAGGGACAAAGACCTTTGAAACATGATCTTCACTTTATCTAAACAACTTTAACATATGGACAACTGCATACTTCAGTTTGAACTCATCTTAATCAAGGACTAGAAATTCATAGCCAGAGCAGGTTTTCAGTTCTTTTTGCCAACTTTAATCTTTGAGATATGACCATGTGTCAAGATCATAGCAAGCCCTTTTAGGCCAAAGGCAGCATATTAAAGTTTGAATTCATTCCTTGCAAAGAGTTAAAATGTATAGTACTTCTCAAAGTTTATTTCAAAATAAGTATAGCACCAAGTTTTTTCTGTGGGTGTTCATCTATCAAAAATGACGTAATTTTCTGACTAGTCAATGCATTATGACGTCACGAAATGCGTCATCTCCTCATATCCTGAAAAATTCTACAAAAACAGCCAATTTTTAAAGCTATTTTTCGATATTTAATATACAGCGCAAACTCTGATCTAAAATATGCAACTATTAAATGATAAAAATATTTCCGAGGATTACAAAACATGTTTTATTTTTTAGATCAGAGGGTGCGCTCATTTATTTCTCTTCTGTGAAAGTACTCAAATATACTTGTTTTCCTTAAAATTCAAGAACATTGCAATTCCATGAACCCTGTTTTCCAATACCTTGGCTTTAAGAAGAAAATTTTTAATAGGAAATTAAAGCACTAAGTCTCTACTTTATCTTGATGTATAAAATGGAACATAAAGTGTTAGTCAATAAATTGGTATATCTACAGGGCCATTTTATGCATAAAGTGATCCTAGCTCTTTGTCCGTTTTCTGTTGTCGTTAACTTTTCACATTTTCAACTTCTTCTCAAGAACCACTGGGCCAATTTCAACCAAACTTGCCACAAAGTATCCTTGGGTAAAGGGGATTCAAGTTTGTTCAAATAAAGGGTCACACCTTCTTCCAAGGGGAGATAATTATGAATTCGTGAAAAATTAATGGCATCGTTTAAAAATCTTCTCAAGAACCACTGGGCTTGAAAAAATGAAACTCATATGTAAGCATCTTCAGGTAGTGTAGATTCAAGTTTATTGAAATCATGACCCCCGGGGGTAGGGTGGGACCACAATGGGCGATCAAAGTTTTACATAGGAATATACAGGAAAAATCTTTAAAAATCTTCTTCTCAGGAACAGTAAAGCTATGATGGGTCATATTTATATGGAAGCATCCTGAGGTAGTGTAGATTCAAGTTTGATCAAATCATGTTAATTAATTCAAAAGCATCCCTATGAAGTATAGATTCAAATTAGTTCAAATCAACACCTCCACCCCCTCGAACCGCTTTTATATCAAAACTTTTCAAGACTGAACTGCTTTCTGCTTTTCCTAGCCAGAGTGCTCAGGTGAGCGATGTGGCACCTGGGCCTCTTGTTGAACAATATTTTCACAGACTTGGATACAAAGGGAAAGGTAATCAAGACAATATAGACATCTACCTGGACATTACTCATCTTCGTCTGTCTCTACTTCTTCATTTGTTCTTTAGATATTTTGAGTTCTGCCTTTAGACTTCTGGGAGGTAAGTTTTCTTTTAATATAAAAACATTTTAGATGACTATCTATCCAAGGCCGCGGTGTTTTAGTAATAGAGATATTCATCAACGGATAATAATTATGATTCTTCCGTTATCTGGAATTTTGCCGTACTTTGGAAGCAAGGAAATGAAAAATTAATTGTACAAATATACTAGAACAAATATCCTAACTTTTATACGAAATCCTAAATCTAAAATTAAACGCCCAGAAATTTAATTCATTTTTATAAGCTTTGCTGAGCTGAAAGCTCAAATGAGCCTTTAGGATAAGATTTTGACCGGTGTCCTTCTGTCTCTCCGACCGTCTGTAATTTTTAATATTTTTGACTTCTTCTCAAGAACCACTGGGCCAATCGCAACCAAACTTGCCAATAAGCAACCTGAGAAGACCATTAAGTTTCTTTATGTGAAGAGCCACGCCCTCTTTCAAGAGAAGATAATCAAGAATTAGTGAAAAAATGGTGGGATATTCTTCTCAAGAACCACTGGGTCAGAAAAGATGAAACAATAAACCTCCTATATAATGTAATGTAGAGTTTTGTTAAATTTGTTTAAATAATGACCCCTGGGGGTAGGGTGGGGCACAATTAGAGATCAAAGTTTTACATGGAAACATAAGGAAAAAATCTTTTCTCAAGGACCATGAATAGTCATAATATAATGCAAACAGACTAGATTCATATTTGTTCAAATCATTGGGGTTTCATTGGCCACAATAGGAGATCAAAGTTTAAATGGGAATATGTTCGGAATTTTTTTTTTTTTAAGATATTTTTTTCTCAGAAGCAGGCCACGCTTAGTCATATTATAGTGCAAATATAGTAAAATAGTGTAACTTAAAGTTTGTTAAGTCATTGCTGGGGGGTAGGTTGGGGAAATAATATGATATCATAGTCTTTTTAAGAGTAGCAGGGCCATACTGAATTATATTGATTTGTAAACGTTCCAAAGTTGTGGAGTCCATTTTGTTAAAATTATGGATCTTAAGGTTAGGGTCCAGCCTAAATTGGAGAACAAGTTATATAAAATGCATGCATACAGGGGAAAAGAAATGTAATACGTTTTCTTCTCAAGGAAGAAAAGTGGGACCCAGTTAATTATAATAATATATTGAAGTATCCCCGTGTATGGATTCAAGTTTGGTTAAATCATGACCCTTTGAGGCTAGATTGGGGCCACAGTATAAGGGTGAAAAATTTTCGTGGATGTAAAGAGGGGGAAGAAATCTTAAAAAAAAATAAATTAAAAAAAAAACAGACAGACCAATGTCACTCTAGTGAGCATTGTGCTCCATGGACCTCGTTTCATGTACTCTCATATATTAAAGTTTAAGAACTCATATATTGCCTATGTTTGGTTTATTCAAGGAAAGGCAGCCGGTAAAGTGTTCCAGAATAGTGCACTTATACAGAACCCGATATGCGGTCTGATGATTGGAGTGTTAGCCACTGTATTGGTTCAGAGCTCATCGACAACCACATCTATTGTGGTCAGTATGGTAGCAGCAGATAGTAAGTTCCCCAGTTTCTGATTGTCAGTATATATGCTTAATGAATTAAAGCAGATTGTATACATTTGATCCATATTGTAAAATCTCATCCCAACGAAACCTTATGTTCTTCCTGCAGTCCTTACAGTGAAACTGTCTATTCCGATCATAATGGGTTCCAATATTGGAACGTCGGTGACGAACACCATCGTATCACTAGGGGAAATCACCCATCGTAACGACTTTCGGCGAGCTTTCGCTGGGGCCACTGTACATGACATGTTTAACTGGCTGTCGGTCATTGTCTTGCTTCCACTGGAAATGGCTACAGGTGTGTCACAGGATTGAAAGACTACACAAAAATAACTTTTACATTAAACTTACATCATCTGTTTAAGGTGCCCTTTCCCTGATTTGATTGATTGATACACCAATGTATTCCTAGATTACCTCTACCATATAACCGGGGCTATTGTTGAAAGCATGCAACTGGAGACATACAAAGACGCCAATAAAGACCTTCTGAGTGCAGTAACAAAACCTTTCACAAAATTAGTCATTGAAGTAAGACAATGCACCAAAAGTTCGCGCAACCATTTTCTTCGGATTCATCCACGCTGATTTTTTTTTAGGTTTCTTTACTTTGATCATTCTATTTCATAGATAGATTCCAACAAGATCAACATGATAGCTAAAGGAGAGAGAGACGAAGAAGACTCTCCAGACTGTTAAAAATCTGCTGTCAATCCAAAACAGCCACCATAACCAACGAGACTGGATACAATTATACCCAAACCAATTGTGTTCAAAACTGTTGAGTACAAAATTTTATACAATTCGTTGAACAATGAATGCCTTTGCATCCTGGTTTTCAATATTAAGATCGCTACATAACATGAACACAGAAGACAATTTTTCAATAATTAAAATAAATATACATGTATTAAGAAAACACCATTCAATTCAAATTCCTGGGGTATATTTCGATCTCCATACTGAAAACTTTATTCTTTGCGTATTTAAGTGCTTATTTTCACGTGTTCTTTATTTCAGGTACTCACCTTTTCGCCACTTCCGGTTTGTCAGATTCCGTGATAGGGATCATTATGCTTCTGGCCTCTCTTGCACTTCTATGTTTATGTTTATTTGGAATTGTCAAGTTACTCAACTCTCTGCTTCAGGGAAATATCCGAAAAATTATCAAAAAATTTGTCAATTACAATTTCCCTGGAAAAGCAGCATATTTCACAGGATACGTAGCCATTTTGATCGGAATGGGTTTTACTATTTTGGTCCAATCCAGTTCTATATTTACCTCGACACTGACCCCTCTCGTCGGGGTTGGAGTTGTCAGTATAAAACGGGTGTATCCTTTAAGCCTCGGCTCTAACATCGGTACCACATCTACTGGAATTCTTGCAGCTCTAACAACAGACACTCAAGGTGGAACAAAACGGCTTCAAAATGCTCTTCGAGTTGCCATGTGTCACCTTTTTTTCAACCTAACGGGTATTTGTATTTGGTACCCCTTGCCTTTTATGAGGTTTCCAATCCGCCTGGCAAAATTTTTAGGAAACACAACAGCAAAGTATCGCTGGTTTGCGCTGTTTTACATAGCCGTTGCATTCTTCCTTTTTCCTCTGACTGTTTTTGGATTGTCTCAAGGCGGATGGGAGGTTCTTGCAGGGGTCGGTATACCCGTAATCTGTTTACTTTTTATCATAGGGATAATAAAGTTACTGCAGAGGAAAAGACCCAATTGGTTACCCAATACCCCATTCATACGACGAAAATTTACTTATGTGTGCAAATTTACACATGAGTTAATTTGCACACATAAGTAAAAGTTTATTTGCTATGCGTTCAGACGATATTTATGTACTGTAAGTAAACTCTCTTTTTGTCATTTAAAAAGAAAAGAGATGGACAGATTCAGAATTGCGAATTTTCACAGAAAAGGGGTATTTCCTTACTATTTGGGTATAGGACTAACTTTTGGTTGTTCCAGAAGGAATTTAGAAGAAAAGACAGATCTACTGATTTGCAGACCGAATCGTTCTTAACAACTTTAAGGACAAAGATTGGTAGGAGAATTTTCAAAAAAAAAAAAAAAAAAAAAAAAAAAAAAAAGGAAAATTTCTGAAAACTTTGTGAAAAGTTGGAAAATGCTTTGGTCCTGACCCAAAAACTATAGAAGAGCCACTGAATATAGAGAAAAAGGTGGCTGTTACCATCTACTGCTTAGTGTCTTCAGCGGAACAACGGACAATTGAAAATATTTTTGGTGTGGGAAATCTACCGTGTGTGATTGCGAACATCAAATTTCGAGGCCATTATGGAACTTCTGCTTGAAGAATATGTGTATTTTCCAGAAGATTGAAAATGGTGAAGATAACAAACTGTGATCGATCTCAAAATTTTTTAAACAATACAAATATGTGAAGAGGGAATAAACATGGACCCCTGGTAATTCCAGAGGTGTAAGCATCCCCTGTCGACCGCTCACAACCGCCGTGAGACCTATGTAATGATCAGGTAGACGGAACATTCCATGGTCAAATAGTATAAAACAAAGTCCTAACAATTGGTATGAAACAAATCAGCCAAAATACGACCCAGAGATAGGTAATTGTTGCTAACTACATCATTAAAGTCACCATAGAGTTTTTTTTCTGTCGGTCTCCATATTGGACATCAACAAGCCCAGATTCCTTCATTATTCAACCAATTTAAACTTGTCATACTGGACAATGAGGCAAAGAAAACAGTTTTGTTATGAATTTATGTTAACGAAAGGTTCCTTTAATTCATAAGTTTAGTAATTTAAAGATTTTTGCCCTTAAATTTCTGCAATACAAGTTTAAAATTGGTTGGTCAAAGAGGAAAATTTACTAGTTTGACCTCCAAGATGGTGACCAAGGGAAATAACTCGAAGGGAAAATACTTCATGAAATATTTATGAAATGCTGACTTTAAACGAGGTTGTTGACATCCCTGTAACATCAACTTATCTGTCAGTAGCCTGTCTCGGTTTAAAACTGAAAAAGGATGAAGAAAGTCATCAAGGGCTTAACTGTGGTGGGGTGATTGATGCACGCATATTCTTAACATTGCTCCTAAGTATTCACATGGAGAATACTTGAACAGGAAGGGGTTCTACTTATTGAATCTGCAGGGTGTATGCGACCACAGCTATACCTTTAGATTCATAAAAATGGGTTTGCCAGGAAGGGTTCATGATGCCCGCTTTTTTGTAAATTCAAAAAATTATTTCAGAGGAGATAATGTCCCCTTGTTTCCAGAGTGCAGAAAGCAATTTTAGAAAGTACTATGCTAGACAGTAGTACTTCTCGGCGAGCCAGCGTATCCTTTGAAGACTTGGCTTTGGAAGCCATACACCAACAGATCTACACTTACAAAAACTAAATTCACTTTCAACTATAGTTAAAGTAGAACAAGAATGACAATTGAAAATCCGCATTTTAAGAGCTTTGCTTTATAGCCGCCATGTTACCAACTGATATTTTACATGCCAATGCATACACAACAGTAGCAATGCTTAAAATGGAGATTGATGCAATAGCCAAGACGAAAAACTTATATAAGTAAATTTGATGCATGTTCATACGACAAAATTTACACACTGGAGCAAATAATTTGCGACAACGTGTATGCAAGAGTTAATTTGCACGTTGTCCTGACCAGGTGCAAATATACTCAACTGTGCAGAATTTGCATATGAGCAAATCAGTTCATACGACAAAAAATGCACATGTAAGTAAATTTAAATATGTGTAAAATATACTGAAGTATGCAAATCGTGTCGTATGAATGGGGTATAATACCCCATTCATACGACACGATTTGCATACCTCAGTATATTTTACACATATGTAAATTTACTTACATGTGCAATTTTTGTCGTATGAACTGATTTGCTCATATGCAAATTATGCACAGTTAAGTAAATTTGCACCTGGTCAGGACAAGGTGTAAATTAACTTTTGCATACACGTTGTCGCAAAATATTTGCTCCCGTGTGTAAAATTTGTCGTATGAACACGCAGCAAATTTACTTATGTAAGTTTTTCGTCATGTGTATTGCATCAATCTCCGTTTTAAGTGTTGTTATGGTTATATTTACATTTCCAATGTCTTTGTCCGAGATAAAATTACAAATTATAAAAATACTTTATTTCTACATAAATCTACTGGTTTTAGGCGCGGTTAAAAAAAATCACGTGCGGGGCGGGACAAATAGAGACAGAAGCGGGGCTATTAACACGGGAATTTGCAGAATCAGGAGCATGTAAATATAAGGAATAACTGTCAGATTTTTTGGATTCATGACGATGATCAATCGATTGGCTTGCGTGATAATTTTATACACCAAAATGATTTCCAATCGTACGTCCCTTATTCCGCTGAAGACAATAACCGGTAGATGGTAACAGCCACCTTCTTCTTTACATCTAACGGCTCTTCTACAGTCTTTGGGTCGGGACAAAAGCATTTCCCAACTTCTCACAAAATTTTATGAAATTTATGAAATTTTATGAAATTTTCCTTAAACATTTGAAAATTCTTATACCAATCTTCGTCCTTTATGTCATAAAGAACGGTTTTGTCGTACCAATTTTTGGATCGGATTTTTCTTCTACTTTCTTTGATGAACATCCAAAAGTTAATCCTATACCTAAATAGTAAGTTAATCCTATACCCAAATAGTAGTTTTTTCTGTGAAAATTTACAAGTCTGAAGCGGCCCATCTCCTTATTTTAAATGACAATTTGAGGATTTACTTATGGTACATAAATCTCGTCTGAACGCATAGCAAATTAACTTTTACTTATGTGTGTAAATTTACTCATCTGTAAATTTGCACACATAAGCAAATTTTCGTCGTATGAATGGGGTATAAGAAGCTTCAGAACTGGAAGTTTTTACCTATATACTTTCGTTCTTTACAACCTCTTGACAGACTATTTAATCATTTGTTTGGATTCTGTAAAATATGTCATCACCATCACCACGACCATCATCATCATGGCCATGAAGAAAACATACCGGAAAGCCAAATAATGGTTTAGTGAACAATTATACTTCAAACTTTTTGTAAACAAGTTTAAAATCATGCTCTGAGGCTGCGTTGACTTTTATATTTATTTACATATCAGTCCATTACCTCGCTGCCATAAAATTGATAAATATGTATGTAGTAGTACTGTGTAGATTAGACATTTTTTTAATCCTTGGAGGAAAGTACTCGTATTAACATAAACCATTCCTAATAAATAAGGTTGGGGTAATTTAGTCTAAATTTGGAATAGTATTGTTGATGCCTTGGTGAAACAATATCTTTTAAAAATGTTGATGCTTCCTGTTTGCAAACTTGTTCCATGTTAGAAAAGGGGGCAACTCATAATATGGAAAGTTGTTGAAAGCATCCAAGAAACTCTGTGCTTTTATTTCGACTCGTCGAGGAGAGCTTAAAATAATCATTACTGCACTGTACTTTAATGATGGGTCTGGCACAAGAACAATTTAAATGGCATTTATATTTATTTTATTTGTTTATACATCAAACAACCTAAAGACAAACATTCTACCTCATCCAAAGGACAACAAATTATGTCGTTGGTCTAAAAAAAAAGGTTTCTACAGGCAAATGTAGACCCTAGGATATTCCGACGAATGAAAAGCTTACATTGGCTTCCAGAACAACTTTTTTTTTTAAATTCTGAAGCGATAGTGTATTATTGTTTTTTTTTTTTTTTTTTTTTTTTTTTTTTTTTTTTTTTTTTTTTTTTTTATACAGATTATTTAAAATGGTACATAGCGATTCATCTTCCCTCTTAACAGCAATGCTAGAGCAGTATCGCGCTCTCTTTGGATGTGTTGTTGAAGTGGCATAACCGTAGAATTTCCTATTTAGTGATTTCACTGACAATGCTATTCCATATTGTCATCATGTCATTTTTTATATTAATTATGGCAATGTATATATTAAAATCAGAGTACAGTTCATATATCATGTTCCAAGATAAGTTTTTGATTGCAACTGACAATTTTTGAGATTTGGGGAAAAGAAGGGGGAAAATTATTCATGCTCTGATAAATGGCATGCATTTTTTTTTTTTTTTTTTTTTTTTGGTTTTGATTAGGCTAAATATATATCTTTTATTTACAGTCAGTCGCAAAGGGGAAACAAACAATATTTTAATTTCGATTAAGCCAATATGTATATTTGTATTCTACAAAATGGTGCAGTGAACTATGCAAAGTCCACATACCATAGTATGTGGACTTTGCATAGTTCACCATTTTGCCATTCACCATTAATCCTGTAAATGATCTTAGAAAAATAAATTATTAAACCTGTTATTAAAATTATTAAATGTCCTCTTCTTCACAAAAATATTTGAAATTGGATATTTATGAATAATACTTTGCAAATGTATATTTACATGCCCCTCTAAAAATGTATATGCATGTCTATATCCTTTTGGATCTTTCGTAATAAATTGTTGCATTAGAAATGTGTTGTTCAATGATGTGGAGTTGGTTATTACTTTCATACCTACTATTGGGTAGATCTATGCAAAAACAGTTTTATTTTATTTTTCTTTTTAGTTTTTCTACTCGCTGTCATTTTTATAGGCTTCTAGTCTAAAGTCTCCTTTGTTTTAAAGATATAATTCCCTTTATAGTTTCATTATAAAAATTAAATATCTAGCAGGATATAAAATTGAATGCTGTAAAAGAAAGATAAGGTATATTTCATAAATTTTATCATTTAAAATGAACTTTAATAATAGGAACTGTTTATAAACCACGACATTTATTTACCGAGAATTGACAACACAAATGACAGTGAAATTTCTGCCCACGTGTCAATTCCATGGAATTTTATATTCACATTTTATCCTATAAATTGTGTGTTCGTTGTTCAAATAACTGTCATACGACTTGAGAAAATTGGAATCTTTTGTATGTGTGGACCAAAGAATTTTAGTACAACACTTCAAATATATAAATAAACTTAACTTAATTCTGAAAACCTATCATTACGGTTTACTCTCGGTTTGTACAAAAAGTAATCATTTTTCTATATTAGGCCAAAGTTTTTATTTTTTTTGGTTTACGATTTTCTGTCTCAAAAAAATGCATTGGGTGGTCGAAAAATAAAAATAAAAATAATTTAGGATTCAACAATTTCATTTTTAAATACCAGCAATGTTTATTTTAATGAAAATAATACACGTCAATAGTACTTTTAAGTTTTATTGTCTTGATCACATAACTCTTTTTATTTAATTTTAATTCATTTCTAACTTTAGACTGAATGTCATTTTCATTTAGTTCTGATTTTTGTTTGTCAATCAGTGCTTGGTTCATGATTTTCAACTTCTTTTTGTGCTCTTCAGTGATATGTGATGTGTTATAAACCTCAGTATCCCCACAAACTAAAAATAAGGATCCAAATTTAAGTTAAATTTAGATTGAAGAAAAATACAATTTAATTGTTTAACAATATTGAAAGTAATTGACGTTGAAATAAAGGTTATACTGTAATAATTTGATCATGCAGCTATTAAATTTAATGTTCAAATAATTTCTCAATCAAGCCCTTCTTTAAATTTTGTTATGTACCTGCACAGTAGGCAATGCTCATTATTTACTTAGTAATTCAGAGGGCTCTAATCTCAATTGAGTATCAAATTTGCAAAGATTTGTATATTAAAATTACTTCTATAAATTAACAAAATGTTTTATACACATTTGAATTTATCCAGTGAAATAATCACTCAGGTCAGTGTTACTGCTAAGATGTATCTCTCAACACTAAATTGGCTTAACTATTATCCATGGATTTATCAGCCTATTTTGGGAAACACCATTTTTGGGAAATTGGGAAAAAAATATCGGCTATTTGATGAAATTGGAAAAAAAAATTAAAATGTTGCTTAAATCATGTATTCAGGGGTAATTCATTTAACATTTCAGCATGAACTCTAATTTGGGCAACCAAACGACAATTAGAATGGACTTCAATGAGTATAAAGTATTTATACAACTTAGGGTGGTACATGTACATGTGTGTATGAGATTTCAATTTAGGTCATTATAGTATCTGTTTCTGGAGATTATAAACCTCCTGCAAAAAATTATACTAAGTACACATTTCTAAAAGTCCTCTTTTAATATGTATTAATGCATTGAAAATATATTTTTCTATCTGAAATAATGCATAAAGTCCTTACCATTCACTTGTAGATCAATTGAGTAGATGGAAATAACTTAATAAATCTATATAATTACACAATATCATCATTTTTAGAAAACGGAGGAAATTTGGATTAAAAGTTGGCGACGTTTTTTCAGTGTTTTAAAACATGTGTTATGACTGTAGCTTTGCTAAATGAGTTAAATAGATGAAAATTACAGACAATCTGACAATTTTACTTTTTTCCCAAAGATAAAATAAAATAAAAGCATTGTTCACCAATTGGGAAAAAATACTGCCAAACTGGGAAAACTGAACTCATTTTCAATTGGGAATGAGGCCGAATTTCGGCCCATGAGAAGGCACTGATAAATCCCTGTTACCTATAGGTGTATCTGTGTCTGCTAGGTCGATCAGGGTTGGTCATACACTCTCCAATATTACGGGATGAATTTAGCCAATTGAGACATCGCAATTAGAGAAAGGGATCATGCATCCAAGATTTTATTCACTTTTCCATGCATAAAAAGTTCTTTAAGTGTGTGTCATTCCTTTCAGTGAGGAATTACCTTGTTACATGAGAGAACCGCCATTTTTGGTTTGCACATGTGTTTATTTACGGTCACCTAAATGTTTGTTAAGGTCTCATATATTTATAAGCGCTTTTTTGACTAAGATGCATTCTAAAATTTAAAACCCACCAGTTCAGCTGAGAAAAATCCTGAAAAATATGTCGGAAAAAGACATTATTTTTATTTTCATGATTGGTGAAAATTAGGGTCGGCGGAATCGTAAACCAATTGAAAAAAAAACTTTGGCCTTATTTGATTTTCAAAGCAATCGAATGAAACATTCACCTTGACCTAAAAAAAAAATGCATTCTACATTATTTGCACCCGAAGGTTAGTATTCCTCACGAGGGCTTGGTGGTTTAATACCTAAAAACTGCAGTTTATTAATTTTCTATTTGAAATTGAAAATAATTATCAACTGTTATGTATTCAATTTCAAATTCAGTCGAAAACTGGTAAACGACAGAAGTAATTCTCCATTTAATGTAATGTTTCCATCAACCTCATGACAGGTTTCTACATGGACGAAAGGCAAAACGTAATAAATACAGTCAGTAAGTTAATTGTAGCATACTAGTTCCAGTTGAAATAGTCTTTAACTGTGTACCAAATTTCACTGAGGGGGTAGGGTTTTTTTTTTCTTTTTAAAAATTGCATTTTACAGTAGAACGTTTCACCTTCAATATTCTTATATATACACTTATTTTATAAAATGACTTTTTTCTTTTTAAAGAAATTTTCATGCTTTAAATATACCCTAAACTATCAGATTTTCAAAATTCAAGCACCTTGGTAATCAATTTCGTTCTCAAACTGTTTAAAAAGAAGCTTATAAAAACTTAAAAGCATATTTTTATTATTATTTCTAACATTTATTTATCCAACGTAAATAATAAAATCAAATTGAGAATCGGAATTCGAATGTTCAAAGTGAACGTCTACAATTTTACGCCTGAATTATTTTTAACGTGAGCAACACTGACAATTATTAATCATTCTTATGCAAACAATTTTTGATATGCAATTAATCTGCTCAACTTTTGGCTCAGTTTTTACTTAAAATAAGATGAAGATAATTCTAATTTTTAAACAAAGAGGCCCATGGGCCACATCGCTCAGCTGAGCATTTGGCTACAGAACAGCAGAAATCAGTCCAGTATTGAAAATTTAAAAAAGAAGGGGATGATTTGATCAAACTTGAATCTACATACCTAAGGATGCTTCCATATTTCTTTGGGCTAAGCATTAGATTTTTCAAGAATTTTCTATACCTTTCATCTTCTATTGTGGCCTTGCCTTATCCCCCAGGACATCATGATTTGAACACACTTGAAAAACACTAACTGAGGATACTTCTGAATTAAGATGACTAATCATTGCTTTGCTGTTCTTGAGAAGAGAATTTGTACTGATATATCCTTTATATTCCTTTGTATAACTTTGGTCCCCTGTTTTGGAATCTCTTTACTTCTTGGGGGGGGGGGGGGGGGTCATGATTTGAACAAATTTGAATCTGCATTACCTGAGGATGCTTCTATATTAATATGACTAATCATGGCTTTGCTGTTCTTGAGAAGAAGATTTTAAAAGATTTTTCCTGTGTATTCCTATGTATAACTTTGATCCCCTGTTTTGGAATCTCTTTACTCCTGGAGGGGAAGAGGGTGTCATGATTTGAACAAATTTGAATCTACATTACCTGAGGATGCTGCTATATCTTTATGACTAACCATGGCTTTGCTATTCTTGAGAAGATTTTAAAAGATTTTTCCTATGTATAATTTTAAACACCCTTTGTGGCCCAACCCTACACCAAAGGGTCATGATTTGGAAAAAAAAAAACTTGAATCTACACTACCTGAGGATGATTCCACATAAGTTTTATATTTTCTAGCCCAGTGTTCTTGAGAAGAAGATTTTTAAAAGATGCTATTAATTTTTCACTAATTTGTAATTATCTCCCCTTGGAAGAAGGCATGGCCCTTCATTTGAACAAATTTGAATCCCCTTTATCCAAGGGACATTGTGGAAGTTCGGTTGAAATTGGCCCAGTGGTTCTTGAGAAGAAGAAAATGTGAAAAGTTTACAAACAGACGGACAGACACATGGATGCTGGACAAAATGTGATCAGAAAAGCTCACTTGAGCCTTTGGCTCAGGTGAGCTAAAAAGGAACTGTATTAAAGAGGCACATTATTTAATTCATAGGTTACATTTTTGAGAGGAATGGTGTCAATGGTTACTGTGTCAATGCCAAGATGCTTCACCTGTATTTTTTCAATATGCTCAAATCAAATGTGTGCATTGAATTTAAAAAGGGACCTAGGTTCTAACCATGAACTGTCCTTTTTTCATGCACAAGTAGACCAAAGCCTATAACTAAAGCCATAAAAGGGTTCTTGACATTTAAGTTATAGAAATGAAATGCACAGCTGCTACACAGCCAGATACTGATCTTGCTCGTCTTTCAATAAATTAATTAGGGTTGTTACAGTAACTTAACTAATACCATAAAAATCAAGAGGAGAATTATTAATCTAGGATAGAAGCAACACATTGTGTAACTGAAATTTGATGTTCTAAAGATAAAGAACATTTGAAGGAAGAAGCCCAACAAGTAAACGGTATATCATTTCTTTCAAAAGAGAATTTCATAATTTTTTGATCATATGAATTTTTTCTTGATAGGAAACACTGTACAAATTCAATTTACGTAAAAGAAAAAAAAATAAATAAATCAAAAGCCTGAAAGGCTTCAATGACGTCGAACAAGAAAAATAATTTCAAAAGAATCTGAAGATAGCAATAGGTCGAGTGAGTGACTCAGGTGACATAATAATAATAATAATAAAAAAATAGTTTTAAACAAAATGTCACAATTACAGTCTGGGGCCTTATGTCATGGTCCGAATGGAGCAGGGTTCGAATTGACCAGACACCATCGAACATGTTCATGCTAAATATCAAACTAATATCTTTTCAGTCAATTGAAGAACTATGAAGGACTTCATGAATTTATATATTATTCTTTCTAATTGCCAATGTCAAAGCGTTGTTTTGGTGATTGCATCTAAACTACAACCATGACTCTACTCTGTTACACGTACGATCGAGTTACGATAGGGGGTGGTATATTGGAGGAAATGGAGAAATACAGTAATACTGGTCAACATCATCGGTTTTTAGGATAAAGTTGGTCAGAAGATTGTAAAAGTAAAGCTAAGATTTACAAATTCAATCTTTTCAGTCTTATAGTATTCGTGTTTATGTAATTTTGTAAATTATTTTACCGCCTGTTGGGTTGTTTGTGTTCCACGGTTATCGTTCCAAAATGTTATTCATGTCATATCGACGCACCTTTCTGTAGAAATTCATCCGCAACAACCATCACGTTTTTATTGTGTGAAAATAAAACATAATATCGTTGTTTTGTAAAAGAATTAATTGTAGATACAATTGATGCAATTTCATTTTCAAGCTATAATTATTCATTGTGAGCGTGTTAAAAGAAATTGGTTTATAGCTATTGCTATTTTCTATTGCGGATGCATCCACTGACACATTCGGTCGCGTACATCCCTTGGCGATTTCACTTGGCCGATCGCTAGATGACGTTCGAGCTCCAAGAGCTCGACGTCATAAAAATATGGTTCCCTTCACCAGTCAGATCTAAGTAAGTATTAATTAGAATTTATGTCTAAGTGCAATTTCATTCATGTTTAATGTTTCAGGATGGTAGTACCGGTAAGATCATGTTATTTCAGGAGGATCATGTTATTTCAGGATGGTAGTACCGGTAGGATCATGTTATTTCAGGATGGTAGTACTGGTAGGATTATCTTATTTCAGGATGGTAGTACTGGTAGGATCATGTTATTTCAGGATGGTAGAACCAGTAGGATCATGTTATTTCAGGATGGTAGTACCGGTAGGATCATGTTATTTCAGGATGGTAGTACAGGTAGGATCATGTTATTTCAGGATGGTAGTACTGGTAGGATCATGTTATTTCAGGATGGTAAAAGGATCATGTTATTTAAATAATAAAATGCTTTTTTGTTTGTTAATTCAGGAATTAATGGTTGCAACCTTGCAGAAAAAAAAAATACATAACCCATAAATGTAATTTTTTTCTGCAATGGTTATAACCATTAATCCTTGCATTATCATTCATTCAAACACATAACACACAGAAAAAGATACACTCAGTACAAGATTTTAATGTGTCAAAAATCCCCATGTGTTTAGTATAATCATGAAAAAATGTAATACACTGAAAATTTTAATGTCTACATTGAAATGTATAATTGAAATATAAAATATATTACTAAGTAAAACACCCTGCAGTCATCCCAAACAAGTAGTACAAGTAGTACAAACACACATACATGTATGAAACTGTATTAAGAAACAGGGAGTTTTATATTCATCTCCCTGCAAACCTCCTCAATACAACCAAGTAATGTGTGAAAGTCCTCCGGAAATAGCTGACCAATGGTGCCAATCCTGAAACAGTCTGCATTCAACACCTTTCCAGGGTATATCACCAGGCCTAAAATAAAAGAGGTTCAATATTTGGGTTTCAAAACAGGCAAATGGTTTGATTATACTTGAAACCATTTTCTACAACAAAATGAAGTCTGTGTATGTATGTACTTTAGAGTGTGAATACCATTTTCACCTAAACTTTAAATGGAGTGCAGTCCTTGTTGCATGCACATGTATCTGTCTGCTGAAATTTTCATTGATATTTATTGATATTAAATCTCATTTGTCTGTCATTCTGTCCATCTCATCCAACTAGTTATAACTTTTAAATGAGAACAGATAGGGCTTTTACTTTTCACATTTACATTACCTGTGACAAAACCTTTTCAAATATACTATGATTTTTGACACAGTGACCTTGACCTTGAAGTTTGACCTCTTTTTCAAAACTTTTAACATTACTTTTACCTTGGTCATAACTTTTGATTGAGAAGAGATAAGACTTTCATATTTCACATGTAGATTACATGTGACAAGACCTTTCCAGATTTACCTTGATTTTTGCTCCTATGTCCTTGACCTTTAAGTCTGACCTACTTTTAAAAAATCTTAACACTGGTTATAGCTTCAGAATGACAGAAGTTTGACAAGTGCATTATCTGTGACAAGAAGTTTCCAAATGTGGTTATGATATTTGACCCTGTGACCTTGACCTTTAAGTTTGATCTAATTTTCAAAACATATTTATAATTGCTGCTAACTTTTGAAAGAAAAGGTGGGCATTCTTATTTGACATGTTCATTACCTGTGACTTTTCAAAATGTACTATGATTTTAAACCCCATACCTTGACCTTGAATTTGGACCTAATTTTCAAAAATTATAACATTGTTGATAACTTTTGAATGAGAGAAGATAGGATATTTATATCTGAAATTACCTGTTTCAAGATCATTCAGAATGTACCCTAGTGATTTGGCCTTTAAGTTCAACCTCCAATCTTTTTTCATATTTTTTTTTACACTGGTAAGAACTTCTGAATGAAAGAAGACAAGGCTTTCATATTTAACATGTTCATTATCTATGTCAACACCTTTCAGAAAGTTACATCATTTTTGACTTCATGACCATGATCTAGAAGTTTGAAGGACACATAAAAAAGACAGTTAAATATGCCATACATGACTGCATCCCAACCACTACGACACCAAAAGCAGCCTGGGACCACAATTCTTAGACTGAGAGAAATTTCTTATCCAATTACAAACACTGCCAGCATTTAATTTGGTCACCTGATTCACTCAGAGGACCTATATTGCTATCTTTGGTCATCCATTGTCTGTTGTCCTTTAACTTTTGAACATTTTCAGCTTCTCCCATGAACTTACACTGTATTGGGCAAATTCTTAGCCAGAATTAGTGTGAAGCTTCTATGGTGAAGGGCTACAAAAGTTGTGAATTTTATGACCCAAGGACCTTGGGGATGGGACCACAATGACAAGAAAGTATGCCTCAATTTAAAGTTTTACTTTTTTTTTTTACTAACAAACCTATAGGAATGCATATATAGCAAAAAAATGGGGCCTGAACAAAAATTGTAAAATTTATTACCCCTCTCCCAGAGGTTTGGGCTCCAGGGCTAGACTATATGGGGTAGTTTCATGAATGTGTTTCATGTTTAAAAATCATTTTGAGCAAGCATCTAGAAGACAAACTGAGTGTATAGTGATAACAAGCAAAGTTATCTGCTCAGAGGCAAAATAAACAATGAAATTCATGTCCCTTGCCTCAGCAGTTTCATTAAATATTCATGTTTGATGTGAGGACTTTTTTCAAGATAATAGTGTTTATTCCAACACATTTAATAAAAGGAGTTAGTAGCATTTTTTACTCTAGATTCTAGGTTAAATATTTTATTTTATTATATACCCAACTGTTTGTCACTCAGTTTTACTGTTGAATTCACGCAATCACGTGACAATGTGATCCGATGTTCCAGATCACCACACTGTGGTTTTCTGAATCCATATCACCCCTCTCTGAAACTGATGACGTAGTACACAGATAAATGACATTTTTTATTCTCGCGCATCAAAATGTTCCTTGACAAAATGGTTTGTTTAATGGACTTAAGTTCTGTAATTGATCCAAAAAGTTTCCTTTTATTATATTTTGCTAGTTATAAAGGAGTATATAATAAATTTATCATTATAACAGTAACTTGATCCGAAGAGCCTTATCACGTCTCATTGACAGACGCGGATCATCAGATCAAACTCGACGCTTCGCGTCTCGTTTGATCTGATGATCCGCGCCAGTCAACTTGACGTGATACGGCTCTTCGGATCAAGTTACTGTTATAATAATATATATTTATACATCATCTACTGTGAGTACTCGTCCATTTTCTGTTAATTTTTTAATTTTTGAGTCACTCAGGTGATGCTATCATGTACTGCTATTTCATCTACCCTTTCAAAATTACTTGGCCAATTTTTTGAGCTGTGCAGTTTTGGTATTTTTAGGTATTTTCTGTTACCAAAAAATGATTTTCTAATATTAAAAATTCTATTTTCTGATTTCAGAAAATCACTTTTGGATTTCAAAAATTCAAATTTCTGATATTGAATAATTGTTTTGCGATATCATAAATTTTCAGCTGTTTTTTTTTTATATCAAAAAATCAATTTCTGGATATCAAAAATTCAACAAATATAACTGTTTAGGACCATAGGGATAATCAATTCTTTCCAAAATTGCTTTAACAGAAGTAAACCCTATGTTCTAGTTTTTCTTGTTGCATGCAGTAATAAAAACATTGGATACAAGTTTTATGATATGCAGTAATAAAAATATGGGATACAAGTTTTATGATATGCAGTAATAAAAATATGGGATACAAGTTTTATGATATGCAGTAATAAAAATATGGGATACAAGTTTTATGATATGAGAAAATGCCTAAAAAATACCACCACAACATAATTTTCAGCCAAAATTAGTGTGAATTAAGCCTCCAAGTAAAAGGCTACAAAAAGTGTGAATTTCATCCCCCCCCCCCCCCCCCCATTCCCTTACTCCCTGGTTTTGATGAAATTCTAACCCTATAGTTCATAATTGGAGAGGGATTACTTACATTTTTTTATTGCTTCAAGATATATTAAACAACAGAGGTGACTGTGGCTGAATGTCAATTCAGTCTATCTTTAGATATCTAACCTTTACTATGAAAAGTTTTTGTTTTTTTTTAAAATTAAATTATTCAAACTACACTGAAATGTACTATATGATCATTTCAATTACATATATTTCACTTTTCCCAATATTACCATCAATCAGTAAAATGTCAGTCTAATTTAAATTAGCCCTTACATATATATATTTCTTTTTGCTATGCTTATTGCAAAACATTTAATAAAACATAGGGATTAATTTCATTTTGAACGAATAACATGGCTGACTAAAGGTCAAGGAAAAAAGTTTTCAAAATTTGGTAACAAAGTTCATCTAGGTCTAATAGTGAATAAAAGTTGAAGAAAACAGTGACTCAATTTCAAGGATATTTATGTAGATATGGAATTCAGATAGCTGTATTCCTGGTCATTAGTAAACCATCCATGTATGGTACAATGACTTCTTATACATTGTGGGTATAGTTAATTGTTATTTGTGAACTCTGACTGCACTGTGCTGTCAAAACAAGACATCTGGTAAACAGATCATCTAAACCCTCCAACAGCCTCCCTGAAGAATGTCTTATTAGCTCACCTGAGCCGAAGGCTCAAGTGAGCTTTTCTGATCACATTTTGTCTGTAGTCCGTCTGTCCGTCTGTCTGTCCGTCTGTAAACTTTTCACATTTTCGACTTCTTCTCAAGAACCACTGGGCCAATTTCAACCAAACTTGCCACAAAGTATCCTTGGGTAAAGGGGATTCAAGTTTGTTCAAATGAAGGGCCACGCCCTCTTCCAAGGGGAGATAATTAAGAATTCGTGAAAAATTAATGGCATCATTAAAAAATCTTCTTCTCAAGAACCACTGTGCTTGAAAACATGAAACTTATGTGGAAGCATCCTCAGGTAGTGTAGATTCAAGTTTGTTCAAATCATGACCCCCGGGGCTAGGGTGGGGCCGCAATGGGCGATCGAAGTTTTACATAGGAAATATACAGGAAAAATCTTTAAAAATCTTCTTCTCAAGAACAGCAAAGCCATAATTGGTCATATTTATATGGTAGCATCCTCAGATAGTGTACATTCAAGTTTGTTCAAATCATGACCCCCGGGGGTCGGGTGGGGCCACAATGGGAGATCAAAGTTTTACATAGGAATATATAGGAAAAATCTTCAAAAATCTTCTTCTCAAGAACAGCAAAGCCATGATTGGTCATATTTACTTGGAAGCATCCTCAGGTAGTGTAGATTCAAGTTTGTTCAAATCATGACCCCCTGGGGTAGGGTGGGGCCACAATGGGCGATCAAAGTTTTACATAGGAACACATAGTAAAAATCTTCTTCTCAAGAACAGCAAAGCCATGATTGGTCATATTTATATGGTAGCATCCTCAGATAGTGTACATTCAAATTTGTTCAAATCATGACCCCCGGGGGTCGGGTGGGGCCACAATGGGCGATCAAAGTTTTACATAGGAACACATAGTAAAAATTCTAAAAAAAAAAAAAAAAAAAAAATAATTTGTTAAGAATAGCAAAGCCATGATTGGTCATATTTATATGGTAGCATCCTCAGATAGTGTACATACAAATTTGTTCGAATCATGACCCCCGGGGGTAGGGTGGGGCCACAATGGGCGATCAAAGTTTTACATTGGAACACATAGTAAAAATCTTTAAAAAAAACAATTTGTTAAGAATAGCAAAGCCATGGCCATGATTGGTCATATTTATATGGAAGCATTCTTAGATAGTGTACATTCAAGTTTGTTCAAACATGACCCCTGGGGATCGGGTGGGGCCACAATGGGTGATCAAAGTTTTACATAGGAATACATAAGTTAAATCTTTAAAAATCTTCTACTCGAGAACAGCAAAGCCATGATTGGTCATATTTAAATGGAAGCATCCTCAGATAATGTAGATTCAAATTTGTTCAATTCCTGACACCCCCCCCCCCCCCCAACCACTTTTATATTTAAACTTTTCAACCTTTCAAGATTGAAATGATTTCTGCTTTTTCCTAGCCATAGTGCTCAGGTGAGCGATGTGGCCCCTGGGCCTCTTGTTTAATCAACTGTAAAAATATAATATAAAAATTACCATGCACTTTAATATGATGAACCAAATCCATTTACCTGTATTTCAAACATTTAGAGAAAAAAGTTTTGTCACAAGTACTTAATGAGGCCGAGTCTAATTTGAGTGTGCATGTTTTTGCGCAGCTTTTTAGTTTCATGCAGTCGTAGGTGCAACATAACACCTATCCTAAGTATTGTAATTTTGATACAAAATTAACATTATATTATATCATCTGTGACTTTTATGGGTCTTAAAATGTGATTTTAAGACAATAATTAGGAATAAACGCTGAAATGGCTTTCACGACTCCAATGTTTTCTGGTTCTGTAAGCAATGAATGACGCTGAAGAATGATGCATAACTTGCTTGAGTATTCAAGACATCCATGGTCCATGGACATTTTATTAAAAGCTGTTGAGAGAACATCAAAAGAAGCATATAAGCAATCTAAGCATGGTTATTTTTTACCAAAATAATTCATCTGCGCCGATATATACAGAATGTATGCCATAATATGGCAAATTTAGAGGTATTGGGCATTGGAAAAATTATAAACTTTGTAATAATTCCTAGACAAAACCAGATGGTAAACTTTTTTGAAATTTCACAATTTGGTGCCTTTTTACAATAACTTTCATGTATTTGACTGGAAAGGAAATCCCTAGGGCAGAAATACAAAAAATATGGGGAAAATGTGATAATTTGGTGCTTTTCCAACAAATTCCCATAGGGTCCAATAGTAAAATTTGACTTTAGAGATGGCCCCCTAAGAAATCGGAATGGTAAACATTTGGTATTTTCTCTTAAAATAATTAGTATAATAGTAAAAATACATTCAAGAAATTTTATCAAAATATCTAGGGTAGAAGTAATTAGACTCGGCCTCGTTAAGGAGCATATGTCATCAGTCTTTAATTTTTTTCACTTCATGAATACCATATTTTTTTCAACATTAAACATGAGCAGTGAAATTTTGGTATATAGTGCACTTTAGTTCATTGTGATTATTTTTTATTTTTGTTCATAATAATGATAAAATTTCAAAACTAAGTGTATCAACAAATACATCATGTTACAAATAATGTCTGTTGGAATATTCTGACAATAAAATAAATAAATTATAAATATCCACAAACATTTACAAAAGTTATCAAAAATCAATATTTATTTTTTCATCATGAATTCCTAGAAAGGTGTACGGTGCGTCGAAATGGCCAAGAGAAGAGAGATCTTGTAAAAAGTGCATGCCTTATTATAACTTTAATCGGGAACACTGATTTGAATATTGATCCAAAATTCATTAATCACCGATAACAGAAATTATTTTTCATACAAGATCTATCACAAGAGGCCCACAGGCCAAAATGCTCACTGAGTCACCTTGGCCCTGCTGTTTTTCTTCAGATTTTAACCATTTACCACATATTGAGTATGAAGTATTTTTAATAAAAATGTAAAAGTTATTGGTTCAAAAAGAAGTGTTACCATAATGGTAACTATAATGACCTTGACCTTTGACCAAAGTGACCCCCAAATAGTGTCATCTTCTAACCATCTTCAACAAAGGTAGTAAGTATGAAGTCTGTTAAAAAAAACTTAAATTACTGTGCCACTTAAAAGTGATGATTGACATACAGACTCAGTGATAACTATAGAGCAACTGTGTCTTGATGCCAGCCTTAGTACTTAACTATTTCAAATGAAATCAAGAACAACAACTTAAAAAAAATCCAAACAATTTTGCCAATGATCTCATTCCACTGAATTTTTCTTTTTAATAAAAAATAAAACATTGAGATCTTGCATGGAAAATATTTTAAAGTGTGTAAAAACTACCAGTCAACTTTGTATCAATCTGCAAGACATACACCTGTATACATATATGGACTGAAGAACCCTTAATTAACACCATTGGGTCTGATATCAAAACTGATTATTGATTACTTTAGGTACAAGTGAAAGAGAGACTCACCTTTTTCATTTAATTTACTGTAGAAAGTTTTAAAGTCAAAATGAGGGTCTTTAGGGAATTTGTATGAGGTTATGATATATCCTTTATGTTCGGGGCCAAGGAATTCCTCAAACCCCAGCTTCTTCATTCCCTCTTGTAGTATTCTCCTGTTCTCTTTATATCTGTAAACACATAAAAATGGTTCAGTTTTTATTCTGGACATGATCCTGTGATTTCTATCTAAAGTAGGACATAAACACATTTGTTTTTATGACCTATTTGTATTCATTATTCATGAACTTTGGGCCCTTTTCATAATCCTTTACCATCCAAATGAATTCTTTTGAAAATTTACCTTAGGGATAAATAACACAAACAATTTTTTTTCAGAAATCAGCAATATATCTCATATGTTTTTGTTCATAAAGATATCTTGAATAATGTTAGCCAGAATAAGTGTGGAAATTTTGTAAGATTTTGTCATAATGTCACATAATGTCATAATAAACACAAAATACATTTTTATTATTAAATTTTCAAAAAGTTAGGAAGAAAATCCAGTTTTATAAGGTTTAGAAATTATCTTTAACCAAAAAAAATGTCTACAGAAGATGGATAGACGGATTCCAGTGTACCTCCAAAACTTTGCAGGGCCTGAAGTTATTTTAAAAAGAACAAGATACTGCAGATAATAAAAAAAAACACTTTTACAAAATATAAACAGGTAGATGAATGGAATATATGCTCCTGAGTGTATCACAAGTTGTTTGTAATGGTCAATAAAACACAAAATCGAGGTGCAGTCATTTGAAAACTTATTGGCAAACCTTATCAGTAAGATCTTTAATGCATTTCACCCATTACAACCAGGAACACTGTCAACATAATGCAAACTTTTGTGCACAAAACTCAGGTTCAGAAATAAATTAAAGTGCTTTCTCTGACATCACATAGTTTGCTCAGGCACTAAAAATAACTTTAATATGGCATATGTAAGAATTGTAGCTACATGTTTAAAGTTTAATTGACACTAAAAGGATTGCTGATTGGCAGATTTTATCTCTGAGATTTTTTAATGTATACCTGTATATCCTGATACATTACATTTCAGCATATTCATTTCTGCTTGATTGTAATAAAAGTTGCAGCTTTATGTGCTGAACATTTTTACTCAATCTTTGTAATAGTGAAACATTCATGAAACCTTGTATCAGTTGTTTACAGACTGCATCCAAGTAGGTACTGTGAGCAAGCTCACTAAATTATACATCCCCTCTCCCTGCAATTTTTTTAAAAAGTGTCCATATACATGTTTCTAACTGTGACTTGAACTTGCCAAATTGACCTTGGTTTAAAAAACAGGTCATAAGTAATCTTTGAGTGAAATATGGAAAACCTTTGTTTCTCCATTAGAAAATTATAGATGTGACATGAATTTTACACTTTTTCTAACAGTGTCCTTGGACCTTCCAGAAAAACCTTGGATCAAGGTTAAGACCTCCCCTCAGCTCATGAGTAATCTTTGTTTGAAGTACCTCTAAAACTCATCCATTAGAGAGTTATGAACTGAACTTAAGATTTTTACTTTTTCTACCAGTGACCTTGAACTTGCCAGAATGATCAAAGAGAACTTATTTTAATAAGTTATCACTTGGAAACAATTTCATGAGTATGACCTTTTGACCTAAAAAAAACCAGGAGTCGATATCTTCTTAAAGTCATATCAAATTTCATTGCAAAAAATCAAAGAAAACTTAATTTATCATCTGGAGATAATTTTATGCAATATAGTGAGTTTCTAACTTTAACTTATCAACCTCAAAATCAATAGGAGTCTTCTTTAAGTTATTAGGGAGCTATGATATAAAATTTCAATGCAGACAGAATGATAGACAGACCCAAATTAAATCAATATCCTCTGCTTTTAGCAAAAGCAGGGGACAAGAAAAAAGAAGCCTTGCATTTCAAAATAATACCTGTCAGCTCTTCCATCAATACCACCTTCTTCCTCAAACTCTTTGATAGCCTGACAGAAAGCCAGCATGCAGTGTGTTGGTGGAGTAAATCGGAATTGTCCCGTCTTCTCTAGACCATCGTACTGATCATATAGATCCAAACAAAGACTCCCAGAATTACCTGCAATTCAAATTCAATGCAAGTTATACATTCATTTATAAATTTCAATGCTCAAAATATCTTCCATAAGAAACTCCATATATTCCAGAATTTGTAGGCTATAAAGTTATTATATTCCTCTTACATATGAAAGAAAAGAATGGTTGCTATCAAATTTTATTAAAAAAAAAAAAAAAATACCATACAAGTTAAGTTTTCAATTATTTTTTTTCCCATCAATAGCATTATACAAAATGAATTATCTTCAGATTTAAGAGGGCTGGGTGGTCATGGTAAATTCAAAGAAGAAATTTCTATCAATCTAAATTGTTACATAAAACATCAAATATTTTCTAAACTATTAAGAGAAGGCATGGCTGTAATTGCACAATGAATGGTGTCTTTAAGTGACGGACACAAAATTACAAAGTTTAGGCAAACTTGTGTCATTTTCAAGAAATTTCATACTGTAAAGGTTACAAAATGTGTCAAGGCTTTCTGGGCATGAAAGTGTCTTTCAATCACTTATAAATAGTAAATATCTTTAACTCTAGAAACATGGAGGAATAACATTGACATTAACTATTCACTACAGAAAACTCCTTTTCCCATCATTATGACATGATAATTTTGTGGTTCAATCTTTTTATTAATGCTTAATTACATAATTCTGAAGATATTTTTGAACTCCTATTTGTGAATAAATAATCCTTTTATAACTTATAAAATGCTCAGACTTTGATACTTTTAGTAACTTTCCCTGATGAATAATTGAATACACTTTGTAACCTTTAACACTAAAAATGTTTCCTTCAAAAAATCCTTTTATGATGGTTTTTAATGTCAATAATATGCAAAAGTAATAAAAATTTTATTTCTATCTGATCTTTAAATAAGTGCAATCTTCTTTTTCATGTGAAATTAAAAATCCTATTTAATAACAAGAAGTTGCTAATGTGGCTGTATGCTTAATGCTGTATGTACAATATTAAATTTTATATATACATGTATTGTATTTCGGTTATCAAAGACTTCATCAGTACTTCAATCCAGGTCAGACTGGTACAGATTCAATAAAACTTAAATGGTTGAGCAAATTAATCCAATAAAACTGTTTTCTCACAAGTATGTCCTCCAATGAAAGTCAAATAAAGTTATACATTTTCTAATGTTTGTCCTGTTTTAGTGTCTGCTAGATATCTCAGAATTGTTGAATTTAAAAAAAAAATGTGTGACTTGGGGCAACAGAAATTTCAAAAGATTTTGAGGCAATGAATCAAGTCAGAGATGCAGATATTAGAATTTATGTATCAATGAATGTATGTATATTTAGAGTTCACAATTTTTTTCAATAAATGTAACCCCAAAAAAAACCCAATTATGATCTCTTTCTACCTATGGTATAGAGGGAAGGACAAATAAAAAAATCCCCGAGATTCTTGGTTTATGATGCTCTGAAACTAAATAAATGTAAATTTTGCTTACTTTGTTCTTCACAAGTATTAACAAAGAAAAATAAAACCTTGTACGACAAACATACACTACAGAGTCTGAGGTTTCTAACCTTTAAAGTGCCCTACAAATCACAACAGAAAACAGACAGACCTGGAGACCAACACCTTCAAGTTAAATCTATTGATGATTCTCACAAGTGGATACCATTTGAAATGGTCATCTTCAACAATTTTACACAGATTTCTCCTACATGTACTAAGGTCTCCTTTTGCAATTTTAACTTTAAGGTGTCACTCTCCAATTCTGTCTTTGGTACAGGTGTTATGACCTCTTTATACCATTTAATGACCTCTGTATACCGTTTAGGTTCACCATTTCTGCCAAACACCCGCAAATTTCCAATGTTTCTTAAACTATTTAATGAGCAAGTGAATTAAGTGTCCAAGACACCCCCCCCCCCCCCCCAACCAAAAAAAAAAAAGATTCAACATTCCATATATATGTGTATATTATGATGTCATGTATAGAACATAAACAACTCAAACATTTTGTACCTTGGTAAACAATGTTTTAAATCAATTTCATCCATAATTTGCACCTCAGTTGGAGAAATCTATGTATAATTATTCTGAAGAAGACACACATAAAGAGAGACAAATATTTCTAAACATTATACATTTACTGACTGGGTTTATAAGGGCAACATACATTTTGTGAGCCCCAAGAACTAAACTGTTTGCATCAAACTGTTAATCCATATGTAACAATTTGGTTTGAAGGCATTTTATCCAAGAATCCAGTCAGTAAATGTTTTGTTATACCTTCAATTTAAAGGTGCTTAGACACAGATTTGAACTTAATATTTTCTCAAATTTTCTGTATAATATCACGACTTGTATATTGCAATAGCATTTCACACGAAAATATAATTAAAAACTTATTTTATCTGGAAGTTATTGGAACTATGAATTCCGGGACGCCTTTGATTAACACATCTTTGCACTTACAAAAATTTTAACTTTATCCTTAATATTTAAGAAAAGAAGCAATTTTATTATGTATTAATGAAAAATATTACATCTATAATCCAGAAAATTCAGAGTAGAAATGTTCGAAAGCAAAACCATCTCACCAGTATTGTCAGTCTGTGCTCTGTGATGTGTACCGAGTTTAACAAATTGAACACACCTGTGAAACGTAAACTGTTTTTGTAAACAGGGCACAAGCTCTGTTATTGTTAATGTTTACGATTCACCGGGTGTGTTCAATTGTTAAACTCTGCACACACCACTGAGCACGGACTTACAATACTGTGAGTGGGTTTTGCTTTCGAACATTTTTACTAGATGAGTTTTCTGGGTTATAGTTTTAATATTTTTCATTAATACACAACAAAATTGCCACTTTTCTTAAGAATTAAGAATAAATTTAAAATATGTGAAAGCGCAAGGATGTGTCAATCCAACGCGTCCAGATATTCGAAGTTTTAATAACTTCGAGATGAAACAAGATTTTTATTACATTTTAGTATGAAATGCTAATAGTTACATATAAGTCATGAAATTATACCGAAAATTTGAGAAAATATTAACTTCAAATCTGTGTCCAAGCACCTTTAACATTTATTTCAAATACAAATCTTGCATTGGCTTTTGTGTTTGATACGTTTCTAACAAAAGTTAAATTTCATTCACCTGCAAATGCAGATTTAACTCAATCAATTCTGTAACAATCGAACATCAACAAATGAAAACTATATAGACATAGATTGCTGACTTATGTTGAATAATTCTGCCTTGAGCTGTGGATTAACAAATCCAAATTTAGAGTGCCCAAATACTGTATAGCGGTCCAACATCTCACCAACAGTCCAACATCTCACTGAGAGATCCAACATCATATATTTTTTGACAACTCAGCAAAAACAGTGGAAATGTTAGACTTTTTTATATGCAGAAATAATTTTTAAAGGTACAATAATATATTGTTCTAAACTCTCATAGTGCTCTATAAAATGACGAGCTATAAAGACAAAGCTTTCTAAACTTTACACAGAGGTTTTTGAACTTAACAATCTCCTATAGAAATGGATTAAAGTGACAAAAGTGTCTAAAATTTACACCATATTACACACATACACTACAGAATCATAGGTTTCTAACTTATTAAGTACACTACAACACTTGTTGTTATTAATCTTTAATTGGGTATTCTAACCTTGACACCTCTCTACACAGAACCCCTCACCTTTACACTGAAGTAGCTGCTCTGTTCTTGCGATTGCATAAGAAAATCCTGGAATTCCCTGCAAACACTTGTTGACTGAACTGACCAGAAAGTCAACCCTAGCTTTCTCTAGATCAAGTGGTACTGCCCCAAAACTGCTCATAGCATCCACAAAATAAACACAATCTGCAAATTATATGTTAAAGACTTTGTCTATATATGTTCATAAAATATTTTGAATTGAAAAACTCAGTGCTGCTTGCTATATTTCATAAAAATTTTAAAACCACACAATAGAAAAACCCTTTCTTACTTGGTAAATGTTTTTTAACCATCTGTCCCACTTCTTCAACAGGATTGATAACTCCTGAACTAGTTTCACAGTGAACCACGGCTACCATGGAGAATGATGGGTCTTCCCTAAGGATCTGCTCAACTTTTTTCACATCCACCATGCTGTTTTCTGCAAAACCTTCTAAACGGTATGGGACTCCTAGTATTTCACATATTTTCCCCATCCTTTTTCCATATGCTCCATTCTCAAGTATTAATGCCTAAAAAAGCAACAAAAAAAGTCTCTGGTGAGAATGTAGCTTTTTCATTCACAAAGTTTGAGATTTCAAATTCAGAGTGAAATGTAAATCAAAATCTACAGACATGTATATACCAAGCGTAGGTTTTGCAGGTCAAAAAGCATATTTGATATAAACATAATTACTATCATTCCAATAACAGCATATCAGCTAGTTCACTTAAAAGAGCATGGTAAAATTTTGTACACTGATTACCGTATTACTCATCAGTTGGATGTATATGGTTTCAATGCAAAAATGAATACTGATTTGCATATGAAACATGGAACCCAACAAATTCAATGAATCGCATTGAATGATTTTTTACAAGTATGGCATTTGTAATAAAGCAGCAATAGGGTCAATTAAAATCTTATTACTCAGGCTTGAACTGTCTTTATTTTACATAGGTATGTAAAAAGGGTAGTGAAGGACAGATGTAAGCTACATGTGAACCATGAGACAAGGGTGACTTTGATTATGAAGTGAATGCTAATACTAATATCATCTGGTTGCACTTTATTTTTAATTCTCTGATGCCAAATAACATGTGCTGAAAAGATTTTGTAATATTGTCTTTCGAATTAAATTTTCTACATTAAACACAGAATCGTTGATTATTCTCTCATGACGTCGACTACATGACTGAGATTAACTATTATGTGGAATATAATGCAAAATAATAAGCAATGATGGTTCTGCAAAGCAGCTTCTTATATTCTATTGTATTATGTGAACTTGACTGTCATTCTTAAAATTATCATGTCTTTACTCTGAGTTGTAACTTCTCTGTAACAATTTCTTTCAAGGTAACACAATTTAATCAACGAACTTATGCATATTATATGTAAATAATAACATTCTTTGGTTTAACAACACATACAAAGCTTACACATAATATAAACTGAACCAACTATAATTTTTTTATTGAAAGGTGTATAATTAGAACAAGAAAAGTTGGATATACCTTAAAATGACAGCCTATAATGAAAAATATTATATACCTAAATTAATTCCAAGATGAGCATTTAAGGTCATTAATATAAAGTGCATTTAATACGAATTTCCTGAAGTATAAGAATGTATATAATTTTCATACCCTATTTTCTCCAGAGGTATATAATTCACTGTAACATATTCGCTTCAAAGTGAGAATGTAGATTGCATATTCCATAATCAATTTAAAATATCCATAATATGCATGTTCAATAAATATAAATGATTTGAATGTGTGAAGATAACGGGAATGGAAAATACTTCTTTGATGAAATTGATCCATAGATTGAAATGCATATACATAGTATTATAAGCCAAACACACTGGCCAATGTTTTTGTTCAACATAAATTAGTTTTATTTTAGTTTTGTCCTGGTGAGTCCATAATCACTTGCAAAAATGTTTGTAAACTTTGTAAAGATGAATATATGTCTATCTAAGGTTAGCCTGGTTCTAAAGGTGATGATTTTGTGATTATCATTATCAATGAACTTTATACAGACGTAAATTATAATAGCTATATGTATATGGATTACACCCTTAAACAAAAAAGAAATGGTGCCTCAATAATTTTATGCATAAAACTATTAATATATTGCAAGCTTTCAACCTTTAGGTTAGTTATATAAGATGTAATGTAGCTTACTATATTTTGACAACATTTTTCAATAGTTTATATCATAACTGTACATACCAATCAACAGACTGCTAAGAAAATTTCAGAACTAGAAGTGAACATTATATGCACTGATTTAAAAATAATTATTATACCTCTACTGGTATTTTCCCTATATAACATAAGATTGTTAGATGTGACTAATTCCCTATAAATCTTTATGAATGGACTAATCCCCGTGCATTAGTCAAGTGAGCTAATCCCTGCTTCAAAAGCTAATTCCCGGTCATCCGTAATCCTCTAGATTTTACTTTTACATTGGTATGATATATGAATGGACTAATCTCTGTGTGTCAGTTCAGTGAGCTTATCCCTGCTTTGAAATCACGCTATCTGAATCCTCTAAATTTTACGTTTGCATCGGTATAATAAAACAGTTAAAAGTACTGGTATATCATTGAGGGAGTTAGCAAGATTCCAGTTCCCTTCAACCAGGACTATTTCCCTCGGCTTCGCCTCAGGAAATAGTCCTGGCCTTAGGGAACTGGAATCTTGCTAACTCCCTCAATGATATACTTTAACTGTATATAAATTGCTACTTTTAATTATTTTTTTTTTTTTAATAAAAAACCAAATGTTAAATTTCAACGAATCTTTGAGCAACAGCTAGGATGAATATGATCAATTAGAGGAGTATCCATCGCAATCATTTCAAAATGTTTTATTTTTCAGTCATTACTTTTAGTTGATAACCTGACGTGTTGGTTTTCATAATCTAAAATAAATACGATATGAAAGTTTTTTCTCAAAAGCTTGCGACAACAGTCAAAATTGGATAATTTACTGGAGGCTTTATGGTGTTATACAGTAATTTGATGAAGTCTATAATTTCCAAGGTTTTATTCTGATTAATCAAGAAAAGTTGCATGCATTATTCTTTTATCTTTCACTAAAATTTTGTTTCATTATTTTGTTGTAAGCTTTAATATACTAAATCATTAATATCAATGAAAGACTGACAAACCTTTCCATTTGGTTTCGGTACAGCAGTGTGGAAGACTGCCTCCACTGCAAAGGTACCGCTGCCCTGTACTGGTACCGCTGTGAAGTCATTTTCTGAGACTCCTGAAGTAAAAAATAAAACTGTAGTAATATTGTCTTCTTCTAGGAAATATACAGATCACACTAAGCAATATCCAACTGATAGATGCTATGTATTATGACTTCATCATACAGTTTTCAAATTATACGGATTAATTTGAGTAAAAAATTCGAAAGTTTAATATGGATTCATAGAAATGAAAAAAAAGAGAAAAAAAGGATTCACTTGCAATATGTACAAATATACACATGTATAGTGCAACAGTTTATAACAAATACACTTAAAGTAAATACCTGTATATTATAGTCATTTTGACATTAAAAAGATAGAACATCTGTCAGTGAATAAAACAAATTACAAATTAAGCAAGTCATTCCACTCTCTGGATGTTTGCTATAACCATGTACAATGTTATCTTGAATGCCAATTACCAGGGATATATCAAATTCAAATAGAAAGGTTATTTGAAGGTGCATCAATGGTCTCAACCCTATAAAGACAACAAATTTCTACCTCGATATCTTGAAGTCTCATTATGTATTTTGAATTTTTTAGCTCACCTGAGCTCTTTTGACATTTTGTATGTCACCTGTCTGTCTGTCTGTCTGTAAAAGATGCTGAAGAATTAGCAGGATCATAGTGACTCAGATGAACATTGTGGCCCATGGACCTCTTGTTTGATATTCCCAACATGTTCAAGATATTGAGGTTTGGCTATATAAATGTATTTATTACAAACATTATTTTGGCAATTTAGCAAGAAAATTGACCTATTCACCTACTTTTCATTGCACTGATAACAGATAAAAAAAATCACTTACATTCATGACCTTATTTGAGTGTAAATAAGTGAATGCAAAAGTTCAATGCACTATATTTTTTCTACATGGACAAAACTATTAAAGCAGTGTTCATTCATAAGGATTATAAAACACCTCATCAATATTTCTTATCTCTGCTTCTCAACATTACTGTGGGGAAACATAGTTAAACTGTTGATAAATCATAAACAGGATTCTAGGGGTTTTAAGAGTTTTTATTTGAAATGGCTTTGGTTAACAGCATTTTTCCAGACTGTGAATAAAATACTGGTAAACATATAAACGATGCAATTTCTGAAACAAGATGCATATTTCGAAAATTGAGCAGTATTAAATGCTCTACTTTGAAGAATGGTCCCAATGTTTAATATAGAAGATATATTACTAAAATACCTTCTACTTGTACATTTCTTTAATATTAGAGAGGTTAAGCAGATGACCGTGTACGTCTAAGTGTACGTGTAGCTAGGGAAATCCCCTAATTTACTGCGATTTACGTCATCAGTTTTGTAAAGCGCGTAATTCTAGAAGTTGTACACAACGTGTAGATTCAAATGTACACGTAGGAAAGAACGTGTAGCTTCTTAAACCCAAATTATAGAATATATATTTTTCAGGCGGTGTTTGTTGTGATATTGAGAGTTTATTACATACATCTATGTATCTTTTTTTAATTAAAGTCATAGAATTATTTGATACAAATGGATCATAGAGTGACTTGTTGAAATGATGTTTTACACATACTGCTACACGTACAGTTTGTTAAACAGAACACGATGCTAGTTACGTGTACTTGTAAAAACACTTCTAGGTTTACACGTACACGTAGACGCACACGGTCAAATGCTTAACCTCTCTATTTTTAAGGTTTTAAATACTGTGTATGTAATTAAGTTTATTGTATCTCAATCCTGTAAAAGATTTCACCCTCCCCCCCCCCCCCCCCCAAAAAAAAACAACAAACAAACAAACAAATCTCTAGTGATCTTTTCCATATATATCCACAATTACATATTAAATATTAGTGATCCAAAAGAGATTGTAAAATGTAACAGGCAGACAGACGAACAAAACATACATCATTGTTAGTTGACCAAATTCAGATATTTACCATATTGATTATAACATGTAGACCTAATTACTGTAAACTATTTTAGAACTGCATGATTATCATAATTTTTTGTACTTCCAAAGTGGCTATAACTATATATACATGTATATCTAAATGGCCTTCCTTATTGTAGATATTGTCCACAGCAAAGTGCTGAGTTCTTCACTCATGATCACAATGATATATTTAGCACAGGGTAAAATAATATATTGTACTTATAAGCCCTTTACAATTTACAACCAATACAGGTGAAAAGGCTGAGGTCATTACCTATATAAACAAATTAGGTTAAATATGCATAAAAACAAAAATATTTAGTGTTTTATATAAACCTTAACTACCAGGTCATGTACATTTCTCTATATAGATCAAGGCTATAGTCCTTACCTTGGCAAAGGGGAAATTTAGTTTAAGTATGGCTTTATAAATCTTGAGAGACTGCTGTGACCAATATTCAGATACTTCCTAAATTTGAAGCACTCAATAAACCCCTTTTCACAAGGAATGCCTGTATCTTATTCAAACTTAATCTTTATTGCTCTAAATTGCAAACTATGTTGTAAAAACAGGTATGTATTAAAGTGAATTTAGACTTGGCACTTTGTACATTATAATACATTATACAAAACACAACAAATGATATAAGCCCTGTAGACCTGCAGATAGCATTAGTAATTTAGGCTGGACTGAGGGTATCGACTTGGGTAGCTCATTGGTAGAGCACCTGACTAGTGATGCAGGTGTCCCGGTTTCGATTCCCGGTCCAGCCATATGCTTTTCATTATATATGTATTTATGAATTTTCAATGTATGTTAACTCATTCCTCCTTTCCATACTACAGCATTGCTAACATAAGGCAACTGAATTAAGATACTCTAAATAGACTGCAATCAATTTAATGAACATTAACTCATGAACATCAACATTAACTAGTCTGCAAAAAAGTTTAAAATCTTAATTACATAAAACTAGTTTACAGCAAAATGAAGCAATTCACTCACATTTCTTTTATAGAGGTTCAACATGGTCTTGCCTATAATTCTTAACATTACAAGAGGCCTATGAGCCTTGACGATAACCTGAGCATTATGAGTTTCTTATGTTATTACCACTCTAGCCCCACCTGAAACTTAACTCTGGACTTGTGTAACAAAAATTTTAAGACTCTGTAATCACTATCATATTCATACAGTTTTTCTCCTGGGAGTTCAGGAGCAAAGAAGAAAATGTTCACTATTGATTCCCGAACCTGGGAGAAATGAATTATTATAAATTTTGTAGAGGGTTATCTGCTCATTTTTATCATGCCAACAATTTGCCTGCTTTATATCCATGTGTATAGAAAAAGATTTTTAGACACTCTTGGTAGATGACTAAATGTTAATTATAATGCAAACAGTTTGCCTACCAGACGTCCAGAAGTAAATAAGATTTTCACAGATATAATATACATATTTTTAATATATGACCAACTTGAGTCCCAACTCAGGACCTGAACACTGAACCCAGAGACATGAATGATACAGTTCAGTAAAGGGTTCAGTACTCATAGTAACTTTTCTCTCTGGTCGATATTTTAATGTACAATGTCAATGTAAGGTACATCCACAAAGGTTACACCTGAAAAGCCTACTACACTGAACTGTGACCAAGTGAACAGCTTCTATAGGGGCTCTAGAAATATTACCAAAGGAAGAGAAATATGGTGGACAAAGATAAATTCTCCATTTACCGTACAAATTTTGTTCAGCTTAAATGTAATAATTAAATGTTGTATTTGAAGTTAGAAGAATACATTGATATCTGACAATATTACAGAAAACTTCGCATAAGTTTTTCCCCAAGTCTTCTTATTTATAGAACCTGAATGAAAAGTGATACATATTCATATGTTTCATGATACACGTCAAGTCAAAATGTCAGTATTTCATGACATTTTTGTGTATTAATACTCATTTCGATTCTGAATCAGCTTGACTGCTTAATTAGAATTAAGATTTTTGAAGATTGTATTAATTTCTGTGGTCAAGGCCTCAGGGCCGAAAGAGACTATGAAATTCAAACATTTTGTTTACTTTTACCCATAAATGCTATATACCCAAATTGTTTGCTAACAACCAATTTTTAACAATAAGCAAAGGTCCTTCAACATAAATGTTGAATTTTTTTTACCCACGTACATCATAAAGAGGTTTAGTCCCTAGGGTGGGACTAAATGAAAAAAAAAATATTTCTTCATCTTGAAGAATTCTTTTTTTTTTATAAGTATACCGGTAAGCATCAAGAAGACAAAGTATTGGATGGGGTTTAGTATTGCATGCAAAGTTCCAAACCATCACATCTGGTGAATCTTACTTTGGCAATAAAAGAGAGATAACTGTAATATGTCATTTAAGCACAGCTTAACAATATTGGAGCAAAACAATTAAAGAAAGGCAATGATCTGATAGTCCTCACACTTAATTGCATTTAGCTACCATTTACTATGCTTATGTGCGAAATCATCCACATTATAAAAAAAAATTGGAGAGAAGTCCATCTGGAATTCTGCTACCCCACTGTTATGATAAACACTTTCTTTACTGTCCATTGCATCATATTACAAGAAAACTGGAAAATACGTTACAGTTGCAAATGAATACTTTTAATTAATCTTTTAGCCACAAAAAAAATTGCATGAGTTGGATAACAGTAAAATAAAACAAGCAACTTGTGAAATTTTGCATCACTAAAGAAACAAGTTAGCCCTTTCAATAGGCACACAGCCTTAATTTGCACCACCATACATATATATTATACTTCTTGATTGTATGCTGTTTTACATCCCAGTCAGGAATTTTTCCCTCCTATAGAGACATCACCATATACCACTGAAGGGCTTCAAAATTAGACCTATACTTTGCACTCAGGGCCATTGAACAGTCAGGGTTCTTTATGGTGCTAAACCCTACCGTGACACAGGACCTCAGTTTTTAAGGTCTCACTACTCAGCATTCAGGGCTATTGAGCAGTAAGTTTTTTTTTTATTTTTTATCTTGCCAATGCCTGCCATGACACAGGACCTCAGTTTTTAAGGTATCATCCAAAAGACCCGTGACTTTTACTTCTAGTGCCAGGTGCTTGGCTAGGAAACAGTCACTACCTATGTTGAACCAATGCGGTGAATGAGAATCGAACCTGAACCTCCCGATCACAAAGTGAATACCCTATCAACTAGGCTACTGAGACTGGTAACCTACTGCCACATTGAGTCATGGGGCCAGATACATATTTATATTCTGATCATGGTGAATGTGGATTCTGTGTTTGTAGAAGACATGTCCTTTTCAGACTCAGATTCCATGCTAATGACATTGTGTAGATTCTGAACTTGATTGATTCTTTAAAAAATTTACACAGGTTCCTACCGAAGTCTTAATTATCAGAGCCCATTCTTCTCAAAACTCAAAATTCTGCATTGTTATTAAAAATGTCACAGTCTAGCAGGTAATATTTTCAAATGGATTTGTATCTGCACTCATCAATATGTGTAAAGAAATGGAGTCAACCAAAGGTTGCCCCCAGCCCCAGTATTTGATTATTATCTCATGAAGATCTCTGATTTAAACAAAGAAATGAAATCAATCATATGCAACAGATGATCACAAAAGAGATGGGAATAACAAATAAAAAAAATCATACCTATCATGCCTATAGTTGAATGTGAATGCAATATAAATAATACACACACATGTTCTTGCATGATTTTAAAATATATATTAAAGTTGAAGTCTCAACTGTTGGTTACCTGCTATTTGCACCAATTTGGACCGTAGGAACTTGACAGTGGAGATAAATTCTATGTCCCTTGAACCCAAATCTCGTAAAGCAGCTTGTCTAACTGTCAGAGACACGGAGAGGGGACCAGGGGTAAACAGCTTCTTCTCTTTTCCATGGGAGGAAACTAAAAAAAAAACTCACACTGTTTATCAGTTAAGATAAATTTATTGCTTTTAACGAGAAAGAAATCTTTTGAAATCTATTTATTGTCATCCATACTAAACCAAGGATGAACTAACAATGGAATATAAATTTAGATACTGCATGTATAATAAGATATATACTTCTTTAGTGCCCATTCGATCTATTGAAAGAAAATGACAATAATTTTGCAGTTAAATTTTCTATACAGAAGACTCAATGAACAGATATGTCACTATGTGACAAAATAATCTTTTGTGGGGACACAAATTTGTAGATAAGATTGAACATTGAATGTTCCATGAACATTGGTCCCCCTATTGTTGCAAGCCAGCAATGGATTAATGATCTGATGCTTCTAGTCAGAAACCTTTGTCCAATGAAAATATATTTGGATGTAACCATAACCACGAGTCTTACATCAATTTCAGTTCGAATTATTTCCTTGTCAAAACAATGGACACTATTCTGCATATTCACACAAAATCTGCAGTTAAAACCCTGTCTTTTAATGTTAAGCCTTGTAAGTAATTTAGAATTAATTTTACTCACCTCTGTTCTTCAAGATCTATTGTATTTTTATCAATAAATCTGCCAAGCATGACAAACATGATTTCGTTATGGGGACGACCATGTAAACACACCCAAAATTGCCACAGAGTGATTTCATTGGTCAAGACAAATCTTTTGTCACTTAAAAAATATTCAGTGATTCATCATCGAGAACAGGGAATTCAGTAGTAAGCAGCCATGGGTTTGTGGATATAGAAAGGACACAAAACTAGCAAGTTTATTGTCTCTCATGACAGCAACTATTAGTTGCTGTCCAGGGGGATCATAAACTTGCTACTGTCCAAATAGTCAGTAAATAAGTGCTTTATCATACCGAAGCAGACTTTACTTGCGTCAAGTTCAATCAAGAAAAAAAAGAAAAGTTCCGAGATAGAAAGCACGAGAAATCGAATGCTGCTTGTGAATAGTTCAATAACTACTTTACCATGGGCAAAAAGCACAAAAACTATTTCACAGTTGAGCTAGGCTATAAAAAAAGAAGAAGTAACAGATTTAGCAGGTCTAGAAAAAAAAAGCAGGTTTAATACTTATATTTTTATACAGAAAAAAAGTCACAGGGGTAATTAATATTATAAAGTGAGCTATTTGGCCACAACAAATGAATCTGCATGACCATATCACATTTCTCCATTCTTAAATATCTTTGCCCCCAGAAAAACCAGGCAGTTTTGCAACTGACAATTTCAGGGGCATTGTACATGTACAAGTTGATTAAAAATGTGACAGACAGACCAAGCTTCAAACACAGCGGTCCCCTTAATTTAAACTCAAGACAGGTGCTCTACTAATGATAAGCTATAATCTGCATGACAACAGAACCTGCCTAACCACGAGGTTAATGTTAACACACATGCTTAAAATATGAACCATCCAGCCCCAACTCTGTGGGACAGCATAATTATGTACCACACCCAATTTTCACTATTGCTTACCCCCCCCCCCCTTTTTTTTAAGGTGGCATACAGTCCTTAAGTTAAAGAACTTTCTTTTCTTTCCAACTGAAGTGATCTTAGAAGATACACAAAATTAATGCAATGATAACGAATACTAGGCTATACTAAGCTGCTAAATCTTGTACTTGAGAAAATCTTACATATAACAGAAGTGCTACTCAGAAGTCTTGAGGGTGAGACTCTGAAAACGCTGACATTGCGAGCAATGGACGGAATTCTGCTGCAGCAACTCTGTACCACTGACATGTTGAAAATTATGAAATCAATCTTTCATCGTCTGTTACATCTTAAATTTCATAGATTATCAGACGACACGTGTTCTGCTGACAACAATAACAATTTCCGGCTAAACACCAGTGTTTCTAGAGCAAATTAAATTTAACTTATCAAATAATTGAACAAATCCTCGGTAATTTATAAATTAAAATAAATAAAGATTTATTACCTGAAAACAATTAAAAAAAAAAAAGTTCCGAGATAAATAAGTATTCCGGATTGTTGATTTTCTTCTTTAGATAGCCATCTTCACATCCGTTTTGAGTTGCATGACAAAGCTGGTGGAAATTGTAGAACGTAAACCATGAGTTCTATAGGAACAGGAGTAAGTATTGTATTTTTCAGAAAATATATGTATTTTCTTTCCAAGAACATTTACTCCAAAATGTTTACTATGTTCCTGTAATGTTCATGACAGGTAACTATGCAAATTGAATATGTTTCACAAGATACTTCACCAGAATGTATTTTTTGAAAAGGAAACAATCAACACCTCTTCATTTCATTTCTTCTACTTTTAATTTGTTCATCTAGCTTTCTTATTTACCCCAGAGTACAATACACATAAAGGGAATACCTTAAGTTTGTACAATCTCTCAAACATCAATATCTCAAATACCTTGGATATTGTAAATACATAGATAGAACGTTCTATCGTTAAAATTATATTGTCATACGGACCCGGTTTAACGATAGAATTCGTTCTGGGTATTGGCAGTGTAGCAAAACAAACACGGATGATAACTCGAACTCAGTGCATTTACTATGGTCAATCCAGAGAGTTTTGAATGTCAACATGGCATGTAAATTTGAAGCGAGAAAAAATGTTAAGAAAAGCATACATGCCAACTTTCCCGATTTTTTCGGGAGTCTACCGATTTTTAACCCTACCTACCGCTTGTCTACCGATCTATTTTTTTAATCCCATTTCTACCGATTTTTAGGAATTCCGGATTTTTTACCGATCCGCTTTGAATAATACCGCATTTCCGTGTGAAAAAAGATGGCAGTTCAAATGTTTATCGGTAGATATATGTTTATTGCCGCTGATAACAGGTAATCAACAAGGTGTCAACTGTGCAACCAGTCATTACTGTGGTTTTAATTGCTCCCGATTCTCATTAACAGTGTATATTAACCTAGACAAGCATGCCAGATGTGGAAATTTTAGAAATACACACGACAGGATACAAACTTATGAGAGATCACACTTTACAGCAAAATTTGACAATATACGTATAAGCTGTTAATAAAAGGTTTTCAAGTTTAGGAAATACAGCATTTCTCACTATAATTACGAACTACGTCATTGATCATGGAAAAGACACTGCCAAAATCCAACTTGAAAAGATGCGTCTGCAACATAGGTACAGTGGCTTCCATTTTATCGGATAGCGGTTTATCGAATATTTCGGCTATTTCAATATAATATCAGAGCACAAAACCATTTCTTATATATTTATTAATAATTTCACCTGATATTCTGATGAGAAAATACTTGAATTTCGTTTTATCCGATACAAAAATTTGGACTGTCATAGTGTTTTGATAATCAGCACCTTGTTCACACCTCCAACTTCGTATGTGAAGCCTTTGTTTACACAGTTTGACACCAATTACCTTGACTGGCTTGAGTACGACAATGAGGGGATTAGTTACGCCTGGATGCACACAGGCACCTTACCTGTGTCAATAGTGGGCATAGTAAATAGATATGTTTTGATTACAGTTGTGGTGATCAGCTTGGGTTCAATGATGCACTTGTTAATTATGACAATTATTTGCAATTTTTTTCGGTGTGAAATTTTAATTATTGAACTGATTAGCTTGTGTATGACAATTTGCTTGGATAATGAAATAAACCTATTCAATCGTTTAACTTGGTCAATTGGCTTAATATTTATTCACTTTTCAGTGCAAAATTTATGGTAAAAATCACAAATGGCTCGTTCTATAAAAATACGTCTCAAAATTCATACCATCTTTCTCCACATGGCTCTCAAAATCTCCCTTCAGCAGACAAGAACGAGACTGGTAAACTCACACACAGTATAAAATATGTAACCGTATTAAAGTAACAAATCAAAAGGAAACAATTACATATATTTAATATTTTTGTTTATTTTTAATTTACAATATATCCAGGGAAAAATAGTTTACGGTTATTAGTCAAGCATTTAGTCTACTTCCGTTTCCAAAATGGCGACCGTCGAAGAAGGAATGTAAACATGTGCTGAAGAAAGATGGCAATAACTATCAAAGAATATATTCTATACGTCAATTTATTTGAAAAAAAATTTCATATTAAATTCATAAGTAAGTGAAATAAATTATTTTTAGTAAAGTCATTAAGTAAACATGTCAAAAGAAAACGAAAGTGCAAGCTTGAAATTTGCTAGCTACGATGTATTATCAATACATGTAGCTCTATACATCTATCTTTGGACTCGGTATGGAGCAATCGGCTATTCTAATTTTCGGCTATTCGGATAAAACTAGGCTGACAACTTGACTATTCGATAAAACGGGAACCACTGTACTATGGTCTGCAAGTACAAACCGTTAGTTTTTTAAAGCAGAATTCCAGGAGTGGTTCACAAAAAGTTAGAAAGGAGAAGACGTATCATGCCTTTTACAGACTTTGTATGAAAACATTAAAAGTGACTTCTTCTTAGTATTCCCTTTGATTTAAAAAAAATACAAATAAATTGTCTGTGACTTAGTAGCTTTATAAAATGTGTAATTTACCAACAGACAAAAACAGTAACTGCATGAACTCTTTTAGTAACTTGCTTTAGCTTATTTGTAATTAAGTTTAACATCCTTATCCATGTAATATCTGCATTGCTTATTGCAGGGGGGTAATGTTTATCTTTATATTAACATATTAAATAATTTTGATTAAAATTTTCTTTTTTAAATTTCAAATAATATTGTGTTTTTAGCTCACCTGAGCCGAAGGCTCAAGTGAGCTTTTCTGATCACTTTTTGTCCGTCGTCCATCTGTCCGTCCGTCCGTCTGTCCGTCTGTAAACTTTTCACATTTTCGACTTCTTCTCAAGAACCACTGGGCCAAATTCAACCGAACTTGCCACAAAGTATCCTTGGGTGAAGGGGATTCAAGTTTATACAAATGAAGGGCCACGCCCCCTTTCAAGGGGAGATAATTAGGAATTAGTGAAAAAATAATGGCATCATTTAAAAATCTTCTTCTCAAGAACCACTGGGCCAGGAAAGATGGAACTTATGTGGAAACATCCTCAGGTAGTGTAGATTCAAGTTTGTTCAAATCATGACCCCTGGGGGTAGGGTGGGGCCACAATGGGGGATCAAAGTTTTACATAGAAATATATAGGAAAATATCTTTAAAAATCTTCTTCTTAAGAACAGCAAAGCCATGATTGGTCATAATTATATGGAAGCATCCTCAGGTAGTGCAGATTCAAGTTTGTTCAAATCATGACCCCCGGGGGTAGGGTGGGGCCACAATGGGGGATCAAAGTTTTACATAGAAATATATAGGAAAATATTTTTAAAAATCTTCTTCTTAAGAAATATATAGGAAAATATTTTAAAAAATCTTCTTCTTAAGAACAGCAAAGCCATGATTGGTCATATTTATATGGAAGCATCCTCAGGTAGTGCAGATTCAAGTTTGTTCAAATCATGACCCCCGGGGGTCGGGTGGGGCCACAATGGGGGATCAAAGTTTTACATAGAAATATATAGGAAAATATCTTTAAAAATCTGCTTCTTAAGAACAGCAAAGCCATGATTGGTCATAATTATATGGAAGCATCCTCAGGTAGTGCAGATTCAAGTTTGTTCAAATCATGACCCCCGGGGGTCGGGTGGGGCCACAATGGGGGATCAAAGTTTTACATAGAAATATATAGGAAAATATTTTAAAAAATCTTCTTCTTAAGAACAGCAAAGCCATGATTGGTCATATTTATATGGAAGCATCCTCAGGTAGTGCAGATTCAAGTTTGTTCAAATCATGACCCCCGGGGGTCGGGTGGGGCCACAATGGGGGATCAAAGTTTTACATAGAAATATATAGGAAAATATCTTTAAAAATCTTCTTCTTAAGAACAGCAAAGCCATGATTGGTCATAATTATATGGAAGCATCCTCAGGTAGTGCAGATTCAAGTTTGTTCAAATCATGACCCCCGGGGGTAGGGTGGGGCCACAATGGGGGATCAAAGTTTTACATAGAAATATATAGGAAAATATTTTTAAAAATCTTCTTCTTAAGAACAGCAAAGCCATGATTGGTCATATTTATATGGAAGCATCCTCAGGTAGTGCAGATTCAAGTTTGTTCAAATCATGACCCCCGGGGGTAGGGTGGGGCCACAATGGGGGATCAAAGTTTTACATAGAAATATATAGGAAAATATCTTTAAAAATCTTCTTCTTAAGAACAGCAAAGCCATGATTGGTCATAATTATATGGAAGCATCCTCAGGTAGTGCAGATTCAAGTTTGTTCAAATCATGACCCCCGGGGGTAGGGTGGGGCCACAATGGGGGATCAAAGTTTTACATAGAAATATATAGGAAAATATTTTAAAAAATCTTCTTCTTAAGAACAGCAAAGCCATGATTGGTCATATTTATATGGAAGCATCCTCAGGTAGTGCAGATTCAAGTTTGTTCAAATCATGACCCCCGGGGGTCGGGTGGGGCCACAATGGGCGATCAAAGTTTTACATAGGAATATATAGGAATAATCTTTAAAAATCTTCTTCTCAAGAACAGCAAAACCATGATTGGTCATATTTATATGGTAGCATCCTCAGATAGTGTAGATTCAAGTTTCTTCAAATCATGACCCCCGGGGGTCGGGTGGGGCCACAATGGGCGATCAAAGTTTTACATAGGAATACATAGGTTAAATCTTTAAAAATCTTCTTCTCAAGAACAGCAAAACCATGATTGGTCATATTTACATGGAAGCATCTTCAGGTAGTGTAGATTCAAGTTTGTTCAAATCATGACCCCCGGGGATCGGGTGGGGCCACAATGGGCGATCAAAGTTTTACATAGGAATATATAGGAAAAATCCTTAAAAATCTTCTTCTCAAGAACAGCAAAGCCATGATTGGTCATATTTATATGGTAGCATCCTCAGATAATGTAGATTCAAGTTTGTTCAAATCATGACCCCCGGGGGTCGGGTGGGGCCACAATGGGCGATCAAAGTTTTACATAGGAATATATATGAATAATCTTTAAAAATCTTCTTCTCAAGAACAGCAAAACCATGATTGGTCATATTTATATGGAAGCATCCTCAGGTAGTGCAGATTCAAGTTTGTTCAAATCATGACCCCCGGGGGTCGGGTGGGGCCACAATGGGCGATCAAAGTTTTACATAGGAATATATATGAATAATCTTTAAAAATCTTCTTCTCAAGAACAGCAAAACCATGATTGGTCATATTTATATGGTAGCATCCTCAGATAGTGTAGATTCAAGTTTCTTCAAATCATGACCCCCGGGGGTCGGGTGGGGCCACAATGGGGGATCAAAGTTTTACATAGGAATATATAGGTTAAATCTTTAAAAATCTTCTTCTCAAGAACAGCAAAGCCATGATTGGTCATATTTATATGGTAGCATCCTCAGATAGTGTAGATTCAAGTTTGTTCAAATCATGACCCCCGGGGGTCGGGTGGGGCCACAATGGGCGATCAAAGTTTTACATAGGAATACATAGGTTAAATCTTTAAAAATCTTCTTCTCAAGAACAGCAAAGCCATGATTGGTCATATTTAAATGGAAGCATCCTCAGATAATGTAGATTCAAATTTGTTCAATTTATGACACCCCCCCCCCCTCCCCCCGAACCACTTTTTTATTCAAACTTTTCAACCTTTCAAGACTGAACTGATTTCTGCTTTTTCCTAGCCATAGTGCTCAGGTGAGCGATGTGGCCCCTGGGCCTCTTGTTGTTGAAGTTGATAGAGAAGAAAACACTATGAAGTAGTGATAATATATGATACAAGATATTAGACTGATATTTAAAAAAAAAAACAACAAATACTTATTTTCACGACAAAATGCTGCGAATTTAGAACTTTGAAAAATGTCATTACGCGCAATCTCCCCCAAGGAAATTTTCAAAAGTTGGCATGTATGGAAAAGGAGTTGAATTTTTGTCTTTATATGGATTATTTTTTCGGTTAAAAGGCATATACAATCTCAAAAAGGTTTGATATGATTAATAGGGCTGTCACGAGTACCCGACATAACCGAGAACCGCGGTCCAAGTTGTTCGGTTCGGTTCCGGTTCCATTTTTCCGGATTTCGGTTCGGGTCTGGTTTATATATTAAAGTCTGTTCAATACAAAAAATGGCGTCGAAATCAAAGGAATGATGACGATAACAGTGATAAATAAACATCACAACTGAAATCTACTTCATTCCATGACAAAACACTTGTCACGGAAGTATTAGATAATTATCAAAACGAGCAGGAATGGTCAGGTTGTGGCTAATAGTAGGCCAAGTCACTGATGTCTAGACGTTCGCATGGTTAAAACTTGTTTTCAATGTAAATTTAATGTAACAAATAAAGATTTTTCAAGTTAAATTCATGAAACATCACAACTGAAATCTACTTCATTCCATGACAAAACACTTGTCACGGAAGTATTAGATAATTATCAAAACGAGCAGGAATGGTCAGGTTGTGGCTAATAGTAGGCCAAGTCACCGATGTCTAGACGTTCGCATGGTTAAAACTTGTTTTCAATGTAAATTTAATGTAACAAATAAAGATTTTTCAAGTTAAATTCATGAAACTAAGGTTTAAAATAGATGTAAATACCCGACCCGAAAAACCCGAAACCGAACCGAAAATTTACAGAGCCGACCCGAAAAATTTTGGAACCGTGACAGCCCGAATGATTAATTTGGTAGTTATTTTCAGTGCAACTCCTTTTGTATACTTCAAAATCATTTCGGAGCGGATCCGGTCCGATTTGCTACATTGCAAGTACATGGGACGTATTCTAATTGTGGTGAGGGCTTGTCACGATACACAGTTAGATTATTCTAACTAGTAAATACAAGTAAATAAGATGGAATGATCTATCCTTTAATTGATTACAGTATATAATCTCATTATCTCAAACTTGATGGAATCAAGAAAAAAATTGAGATATCTAAGGGTCTGTGATATTGAGTTAAAAGTGGTTGGAACTTCTACATCTCTTCAACTTATCCATGATATTTGAGATACTGAACTTCCACTGTATCTGCATGGTCCTATAAAACACATGCAATGAGCTAGATTACTTTAATGTATATTTTATCATTAATTTTTAATTGACTTTGTGGGTGTTTGCACTAAGCAATAAAAATTAATATTTAAATAAAAGTGTACTTGTTTTCTTTATTGTATATAAATAAATTTATTCATAATTGGCAACATGTTCACCATTTTTGGCAACAGGTTCACCATTTTATATTTTCTGCTTGTCACTGAAACCCTTATTTAAATTTGGGCAAATTCTTTTGCATTTTGAGGATGAATTTATACTCCTTTTTAAACATTTCAGTATGATTTGTCAGCATCACAGTTTTCACCAGATGGTCGGGTATTTCAAGTTGAATATGCACTTAAAGCTGTTGAAAATAGCGGGTAAGTAAATGAAAAGCCAAAAAATTGTTTACTATGAAACACAGTATATATTTTGCAAGGTTATATATGTGTACTCATTAATGATAGTAGGAAGGAACTCTAATTACTTATCATAAGGATATACACAAATGATCATTAAAGACAGTAAGTTAGTTAAGATTTTATAATGAAACATTGCATGGTGATGATAAAACAGTTGTATCAAAATGCAAACATCACTGAACATGAAGATTAGAAAATTGCTATAGACATTTAACTCCTATAAAATCTGTCCAGTAAATAGATTATCTAATTCAAATTGGGCAAAAAAAATATCAAATTATGTTTTCACAAATCATATCAAAAGAAAACTACATTTAAAGTGTGTAAAATCTTACTGTGATTATTTAAGAATATTTCATTTAAACATATTTCAAAAAAATTGATATCCCAATTAAATCTATAATGGCAGAACTGCAGTTGGTATCAGAGGAAAAGATGGAGTTGTGTTTGGTGTAGAAAAACTCGTTACATCAAAGCTGTATGAAGCTGGAGCAAATAAACGAATCTTCAACATTGACAGACATATAGGACTTGTAAGTACAAACAGAATACATGAGAAGGAAGTATAACTTAGCTGTCTCTCAGAAAGGAATTTAGTAAACAGAGATGTTTTGCAGAATTTCTGAAATTCATATTTATCAAGAAAGATTCTATTTTTTAAAAATTTTATTTTGATACATTTAATAAAATTAGGAAGAACCTACTAAAAAATAACCTTTTATTATTGGGGAGGGTTGGTAATAACTACCAATTTGATATTTTTGCGTACAACATTTGAAAGTTTGAAAATTCCATCTTCTGCTCTGTCTCTAGGCAACAGCAGGACTGATGGCTGACTCGAGAGCAATAGTAGAGACAGCCAGAGAAGAAGCTTCTAATTATAGATACAATTATGGATCTCCCATCCCACTCAAGGTATGTATTATAGATAGGATCTCCCATCCCACTCAAGGTATATAGTCATAACTATTATACAGGATCTCCCATCCCACTCACTTGTGTGGTCAGGGCCAATGCAGATACAATAATAGATCCTTCATACTGCTGGAGGTATTTTTAAGAGCCTATAACCCATTGGATAATTTTTTTGTACAGATAAAACTAAGGTCCCCTCTCCTCTTGATATGTGTGTTCAAACTCTTACAAATTTAATGATTGATAAATTTCATAATGAGTGATATGCAAAAGTGATCTCTCGGAAATCTAGGCATTGTTATCATTTTGCAAAAATGGACCCTGATACACAATATATTCGTGTATGTGACAACAGTGTGTAAAACTCGTAATCCAAACAAATGTGCTTTTGAACCTTGATTTCCTCCTGCAGCACTTAACAGATCGAGTGGCGGGGTATGTCCACGCCCACACCCTGTACAGTAGTGTCCGTCCCTTTGGTGTCAGCCTCATTGTGGGCAGCTACACCCCAGAAGATGGGCCACAGATGTATATGATAGATCCATCAGGAATCTCATGGGTAAAGATGCAATATTCAAGAAAAAATACTAAATTTGTGAATTTAGTAAGTGCAAAGATTTGACTCGATCTGTTTTATTTTTATACACACTGTGATGAATCTTTCTTATTTCAGGGATATCATGGATGTGCAACAGGAAAAGCAAAACAGGCAGCCAAAACAGAAATAGAAAAATTAAAGGTGAAAGGCTTGAGTTAAATCAATAATAGCTTGTATGTGCATTGAAGTAGGATTTAGTTTCTCTCAAAAGCTTGATCTTTGTCTAAACAATTTCTCTGGAAGAATTGAATTCAAGAAAAAAATTGAATCCAGAGTGGATCTAGTCAAGTGGTATAGAGTCTGAATGATAGTCATAACAGAAAATTGGTAAAATGTTATCAAAGTCAAAAATATTTCTCAGACAGTAGTTATCTTGTTACTGAAATACACATTTCTGCTATTACAGATGAAAGACATGCCTATAGGTGACTTAGTGAAAGAAGTTGCTAAAATGTGAGTGTGTAAATTAATTGTTGCAGTGAACAAAAAAAGTTGCATTTTTAACTCTTCCTCAGATATTTTCAGATACAATTAACATCGATGTAGAGCTTTTATGTGTTACAATCTCATAAAAAGTTTGAAGACTCTTTCACAGTTTTATAAATATTATAATGTGAACATGAAAAGTTATATTTCAGGGTAATTTATAGTAAGTACTTATATGTGAGAAAAATCTCTGATATAAATATCCCCCAGATACAACAGCATTTTCACATAATTATTTTATTCTGTATTTAAAATGCATTGTGATGTAATCACGGTAATTATATTTATACATATTTCTGATTCTGTAAAATCACTCTATGAATAACAGGAGTTAATTCTTATCAGTACATTTCATTTTTTGACAGAATTTACATTGTGCATGATGAAGTGAAAGACAAGAACTTTGAGTTAGAACTAAGCTGGGTTGGAGATGGTAAAGAACTACACATATTTTGAAATTCTACAATCTTAAGGTTTTATATTTAAGTGGGATTGGCTTAGTATTTCAACATGATCGATCTATAAATGCATTTTATTTTATAGTGACTGGGGGAAAACATGAACTGGTCCCACAGAATGTGTTTGCCGAGGCAGAGAAATTTGCAAAGGTAGGGTCCAGTAATATTGTTGATCTACTAAAACAGTTTCACAAATCATCAGTTGTCAGTCTATTGTTATGACATGTAATGTGAACAAATATAGATTAATAATTAAATTCTGGTTGTAATTTGATTGTCAGAAAAAATAAGTTTATATTGTATAACCTGTATTGCCTACATCACAATATGATGTCAAAAATGTATCAATCCACTTAATGTTGAATTTAAACTTTGTACAAATTGAAATTATTTCTGAGGAGAAACTGTTCTATTTTTTTGCACTACATGTTACAAAATTAAATTATAAGGAATAAATTTAATAGCTACCCAAATTATACTTGTACCTGGGCTAAGAAGTTAATGCTTTTTTATAAACCACTCAATGGTTTATAAAATGTTAAGTGTCCCATATATACATGTAACTTCATTACTTGGGTAGCTGTAAAATTCCTTCCTAAAATGCTTGCTAAGAATGATTTTATTATGGAATCAGTAGTGAAAGGTTTGAGAAAGAAAATTGATTGATGATTTGTAATTATAGTAAAATTTCATTTCACACATAATAAAAACATTCTTATGCAAATAGCATATAATTTAATTTTGAGTATCATTCACTGATTTTACACTTACCTAAATTTGCAGGAGGCTCTAGAGGAATCGGACGATTCAGACGAGGAAGAACTATGAGAAATGTTAGCACTTTAGATAGAACAACACTAGACACTGGAGTCTCACTCTGATACAGATTTCAAGTGCTATAAATAGTGCTCACAAGACTCCATCTCATTTCTGATCAAATCATTCATATCTGTTAGTGTACTACTATTAAATGTCATTTAATAATGAAGTTTGTTATTTTCATTGTTGTCATTCCAGCTAAAAAAACACTCTGTGAATACACCCTATCAATTTTTCAAGTCCAGAAGTGTTTTAATTATTTGTCTGTTTGACTCGAAGTCATACATGTACCTCTGTAATGGGGAATGGTGGTAGAGTACTTGCACCACTTGTGGGAGGTCCCAGATTTGAGTCCCAGTCTGGCTGACAATTTTCCCCACTTTTGTATTTGGCTCCCAGCAACAAAACCAAACGTTGTTTTCTAAGTCTTAGTGGGGCTTTCAAGGTGGAAATCTAGGAGAATAAGGAGGGGAGAGGAAGGAATTGGATACATCTGCCTGGTAGCTCACCCACACCATTTGCAGAAGGACCATATTTGTGTCCGAATCTGGCCAATACTCTTCCTTGCCTGTTATACGTCCAAGGTGAAGGAAAATGGGCAATTAAGATATGAAAAATCGTACAATTTTTTTTCTGGCCTTTATATTTAGATCAATTGGAGCCATTTGTGACTGAAAAGTGTTTCACAGTTTGTTGAGGTCATGTTCCAATTACAAGGTGATGGTGTAAGAAGACAAAAAAAATTGTCACAAATCTAGTCAAGGGTGTAACTTTTTAACCCTTCCATGCTGTTGCTTGGACATTTATATGTTTCATGTTCAAATCCAATAGTCATCATGTCTTGATGTAATGACTGGGTGTATTATTGGAGGAGTATATTAGGAAATATTTTTTTGTTGAATATGTGCTAAAAATGTAAAAGTGCACAAATATTGGGTAAATTATATACATGAACTGGTATTCTGTGTCTGTGCCAGTCTCTTACCTTCTTCATTCCTGTCCTCACTGACTGCAGTTACTTATAAAGACCAGGCTACATCTAGGACACATATTTACATACACAGAAGCCAAAACAGGATTTAAGCGATAAACCCTCTGTATCTTTGACTAACATTCTCTTGCATTATGAACTGGTTGACATCCTACCAACCACTGGCAACCAGACACAAACTGCCCCCTAGTGTTTTGGAATCTGCTGAACTGAGGTAATAGCTTACTTGATGGAATTTTTATTTTTCAATCATGGATAATTCAAGATCAAGTACTTCCTGTCTTTTGAAATAATCGGTAATGCACTGGACAAAGACAGATTTATTTGTCAGCAACAGGGTAGGACATTTATACAACATGAAATAAACTCTGATAATTCAACAAAAAATAAGTAAACACATGTACCAGTAATGTACATGTATATTGCACAAGTCTCAGAAAAAAAAATTACCATTTTAAAATGCTATAGTAGCAGCTCTGACATATTGTAAAAGTAGCAGCTCTGACATTGTATGAGAGACATGGTTTACAATGTGCACCCAAGCCATCTTTCATTTATATTAATCTATGGACACCTACTTATTGCCTCAAGAGCCTTGCTTTCAGTGAAGTTTTGTTACTTCAATACAAGATTAATTAAAATGAAATCTAAAAAAAAAATTACCTATATAAAACCTAACTGTTTGGCCTATTGCAAACAACATAAGAAACATGTTCAATGTCTACTTATGCTTCAAGTGAATTGAATTCTGAAATTATCTGTGATTTTGAATAATTTGGAAAAAAATAAATAAATAAATAAAAGAGATATTCATACAATAACCACACTGTACATATAAAGTAACGTATACAGGTACTTAAAATTAAATTACAGCCTTCATATCTTAATATTTGTTTTTGTTTAATAAAGGCATTATACATCATACATAATGTTGATATAATATTACTCTGCATCACATTAACCACACCTTGGGTATACACACATATACATGTATATGTAATAAATTACAATGAATATACTTAGGCATTTCTTCAAATGTCAGTCAAATGCGAAATACTACCACAGAAAATGCCAGCAAATAGTACATAGTGAAAACAACACATTTTATGTTTTGCTAAGTAGCCCAAATGAAAAAAAAATATAAATACACAAATGGAAGAAATTGAAATGTGTATCCCCATCTTCAACATCTGGTAATAATATTTAAATTGAAATATTAAGTGTACTACCCTGAAACAAATTTACATACCAACATTGCAATGTATTGACTTCCCATTTTCTCAACTAAAAAATGGAGCTAGTCTACTATCAAAACTACGTCATCTGGCAAAAATCTTCAGTGAAAAGCTTCAAATAATGCATTTATTTCCCCTTTCAATCATTTTTTTAAAAATCCATTTTTGGATAATTTTTAATTTCATGCTACTGTAAAACTGTATAATAATCACAATTTACAAAGCAACAGAAACATTATTTTACAATCTGTCTACAAGTAGATCTATAGATTACAGGTAAAATTACTACACAACAACTGTGAGGCATAAAAAAAAATAAAATTGGGAAAAACCCCCCAATAATTTTGGGTTTTGATTTTTGTGACAAATCCTAAACAGCTGGGTATAAGCCACAGAGTAAATATTATGTATATATATATGGTATTATGCAAAAAAGTTACAGACAGTGTGATCTGTAAAATCTACCTAATTAAAAAAAAAATCAAAAAAAGAAACTAGATCGATACATATTTGATGTATTTACTCCATGCATTTTTTTCAAAATCCAATTAAAAAATATACACATTAAACATGTTAAATTTGCAACACATTTCATAACAACAATATTTTTTTCTCATATATGTATACTTGACTCCAGACAGTTCATTTTTGAGCTTAAATTTTGGCATTGAGCTGTTTAAAATACCAATGGAACTGCCTGTGTAATTTACATATCAAAATGACTTTCTAGTACTAGTTCATGTATATGTACTGTTATTTCTTTAAGGTTAAGTTTGCTTACATACTATTACATGTATTTACTTAAGTATGTTCTAAACTTGCCATTTTAAAATTATGCCTCATTAATATCATGTAAATTCCTGTAAGGTAATTTTTGAAAAAAAAAAATATCTATATTTAATGTAGGTTGTTGGAAGTAGTAAATCTATGTTTTTATACATCTCTTGGAGTTCTATAATTTGAAGACATTGATTCGTAGGTGTAAAATGACCACTACTGGACATAATGGACATCATTAGTGTCCACTTCTTCATTTTCCTGGTTTACTGGTGTAGTGCCTGACATAGTTCCATAGGAAGCAGCCAATCGGCTAGCACCATTCTCTGAAGGCGGGGCATTATTATCCAATAGAACTCCAGCAACAAAAGGCTGAAAAAAGATGTAATATTCATCATCTGCTGCTCTAAACTATATTATGTGCAACAAATTTTCACTAGTTTTGAGATGACTTAATTTGAAGCCAGAAATAAAACAGTGAAACAGGAGGCCCATGGGCCACAATGCTCACCTGAGTAATTAGGCTCAGGTGAGCTGTAAAAAGGAGTCATATAGTAGAGTTGTTTTACAGTATCTTCCATTGTTAGTGTTGACTGGAATTTCCACCAAGTGGTGACCAAAAGTAAAGCACACTTACCTTATCTGTAGAATCTGGTGTACTGGCTCCTTGCTCTTGTTCCACAAAGTGCTGCAATGACACAGAAAAGAACGATGTTCATTTTTGAATAATTTGTAAATGTAACCATGGATGTACAAATTTATAAGTTTTATATAGATTACCAAATGTTCTAAGTTAAAATGTTTGATCACTTGCAAACAAATCCCTTTTTTTTTTTTTCCATTTTTTGAAATCTGACGATATTCAGGGAAATATCCCGAAATTCTTGAACTTCCATGTTTACCACATATTACACTTAAAAAAAAATTTGGCACTAAACATGATGAAATATGTTGATCAAATCAGGATGTAAATTCAGATTTGAATATGACTCACAATTACAATATGGACGCCCTACTTCTCTAAAACATCAAAATTACATATCACTTAATTGTGAAATTTATAGTATTCAGCAACTTAATACATGCAGATTGTAGCAATTCCTTTTTCAAAGCAGAACTTAATGTCTTAAAGAGAACTGGGAAAATGAATAATATTCAAATTAATGTAATTTTTAAGAAGCCAATTTGCCAAGAATTTGACCTCAGAATTTTATCAGTCATTTAGTACATGTAGAGAATGTCTGTATTTAAAAGTGTTCCTATGATGTATAAACCGACTCATGCTCAAAGACAAAGTAACACCTTCTATGACCCAGCCAATATAACAGTAACCCTAACTCTCCTGTAATAACTGCATACTTTCACAAGAGCAACACAGATGTGGCAACATACCCTCAGACAAATACATCAATATACTTCACAGGTACATGTAAACATAAAGAACATAGTTTGTCATGGAATTCAAAGAATTAATGTACTCGTCATTAAACTACATCATTAATATGATAACCATATTGTTATCCCTAGAATTTATAATTTTGTAAATGACTTTAAAACCTTGAATGTGATGACCTTTTAATCAATCAGATAACCTTCTGTGTGTAAGACTGTAATTGTTATTAGTACATGGGTCTATGTGTAAGACTGTAATTGTTATTACATGTATATATTTGGTTCTATGTGAAAGACTGTAAATTTTGTTATTACATGTATATATTTGGTTCTATGTGTAAGACTGTAATTGTTATTACATGTATATATTTGGTTCTATGTGTAAGACTGTAAATTTTGTTATTACATGTATATATTTGGTTCTATGTGTAAGACTGTAATTGTTATTACATGTATATATTTGGTTCTATGTGTAAGACTGTAATTGTTATTACATGTATATATTTGGTTCTATGTGTAAGACTGTAAATTTTGTTATTACATGTATATATTTGGTTCTATGTGTAAGACTGTAATTGTTATTACATGTATATATTTGGTTCTATGTGTAAGACTGTAATTGTTATTACATGTATATATTTCATTTTGGTCCTGTGTGTAAGACTGTAACTATTATTATACGTTTTCCTACCTTTTCTTCACAATTATCCTCCGTGTTCTGACAGTAGACAAAAAGGACAAAAGATATAAATGTCGCCATATAAAAGACACCACATGACAAGAGATATAAATGTCACCATATAAAAGACGCCACATGACAAAAGATATCAATAGGGCACAATAACAGATGCCACAATGATGAAAGCTTGTAATAGGGTACTGTAATAGACACCAAATGGTACAACAAAGGGAAGCTACACTGCCAAACAGCAACACAAGGAGCAGGGTACCAGTTTACTACAAGGATATACTGAATATCTGACCCACCTGAACATTGCTATCCAAGGAATCAACCAAAAACATCAACTATCAATGTATTTTGTGTAAATTCATATAAAAATGTGTCTACTGTGCTGGATAGAAACAATATTTAGTTACTGTCTTTCTGATTACAATAACATAATGTCAAAATTCCTACATTTGCTAATTCAACAATTTGTTTTATTAGGCTATATTACCATGTCTATTAGATATAAAGAAAACAAGACAAAAAAACATGATATATCCATCCTCTGGTGGCAGAGTTCAAATTGATATTTCCCCTTGATCTTCCCCAAATATGAAGTCTCTATCCTTTATAGTTTTAAAGTTATGACCAAGATTGTTGTTATGGTGACAGAAAACCAACTGATCCTTAGATCTCCATATATATGACCTTGACCTGGCATGGAACTTCACCATGACCAACTTGCTCTTTTGTGAAGTCTTCAATAATTCTAACTACTGTGTCTACAGATTCGTAACTTACTAGTCTCAAAAACAGGGACAATTTTTTTCAGACCAGCTACATGTCTGCAGCTATCATACATGTACATGTAATTCCAAATCTAATTTGAGGATTAAGCTTTAGAAGTCTAACTGGGTTTTGTTCAACTTTTGGACCTGGCAGTAAAGTTTGATCTTGATCTTCACTTTTAACCAACTACATGTCTGTGTCACCATCTTGTACAGAAAAAGTTGACACATTTCAGAAAGACAGACAGCAACTGGCAGATGCCAGGCATGCCCCCCCCCCCCCCACCCACCCACCCCTTCCAAATAAGGTAATTCTTATCAGAACACTCTGTCATCAACATTAAAAGCTGAAAAATTCTGAACCTTCCATCAAGAAAAATGTGAATCTTGTTCAATGAAATTCACATAAGCATAGCTTTGTAAATGTTGTTAGTAACGTTTAATACATGTATAAGTATCATGCTACATGTAGCTATAGAATAACGTTAGTAGTAGCATTCTGCGTGTGCAGTAAATGAATTAAGTGTGGAGGAACTTACATCTGGAGAATCAACCGAGGGGGGATTTTGTGACCTATCATTCGATTCCTTAGGTTGATCTTTCTGTACAATCAAAATTTTAAAAATATAGCTTATTGCTCTCTTAGCTAAATATAAGTGCTTTTAATACAGTTGTTAAACTGAATAACATCATGAGTGAGTCATGATCTGTCATTTCAATAACAGAGGCATGGGCAAACATATGAAATGACTATCACAATATCTTTCATATCATGCATATTTGTAGAAAAATTCTCTTTTCATATCATGCACAATCTCTTTAAAAAAGATCACAACACTCATGCCTGGAATTTCACTGCACTTTCTACTTGGCATAGTAAATACACAAGTATAGGGTTCATGCAAATGAACTTTCAAGCTCATTCATTTACATTAAAACAAGTAAATTCTTTGTTTGATTTATAATGCATATTAATCTAATTTTTTTGGTGTTGTTTTAATACTTAAGTGTCAAAAGTGCTTTGTCATTAAAATGCCAAAGTGATGATTCCTTATAGAGTTACTTGCCCTTACCATATATTTTCTGGTGGCTGAGGACAGATTCTTAAACCATCCAAAGAAGGCGCGACCCACAAACATAACAATGGAGAAAAAGAGGGCCACGGAGGAGAAAACAAACACTGGGTTTACAGCCTCTGTAAACATAAACAGTACATTTACAGCTCTAATAACTCAGTCTGTATACATTTACATTTCTAATCATGCACTGTAAACATAAACAGTATATTTACAGCTCTAATTACTCAGTTTGTAAACATTAACAGTTCTAATCACTCACTGTAAACATAAACAGTACTGTACATTTATAGCTCTAGTTACTCAGTCCGTAAACATTAACAGTTCTAATCACTCACTGTAAACATAAACAGTACATTTATAGCTGTAGTCACTAACTGTAAACATAAAAGGTGCATTTATAGTTCTGATCACTCTGTAAACATAAACAATACATTTAGAGTTCTAATTACCCAGTAAGCAGAAACATTACATTTACAGCTCTAATTACTCTGTCTGTAAACATAAATGGTACAATAATTTTACAGTTCCAATTACTCAGTTACAAACATGGTACATTTACAGCACTTATAACTCAGTTAACAAAAAAAAAGATACATTTACAGCTCTAATTACTCTAAACAAAACTGATACATATACATGTATACATGTAGTTCTAATCACTCAGTTGGTGTCAAAAAGACAGGTAAATGAAAGCAGTCTCTGGAAAAGTCAAATACTTTAACAGGCACATCCAGAATTCTTAGAAACATTTAAAGTTTCAGGGTTTTAATAATTTTACACAATAAAATCAGTCCACAGTCATATTTACCTAAACAAGACTTGATTAAAGGATTATTGTTTGTTGTTTAACATCCCTCTCAAGAATTTTTCACTCATATGGAGATGCCATTAGATGGTGGAGGGCTACAAATTTAGACCTATACTCTGCACTCAGGGCCACTGAGTGAGGGATTTTTTCGTGCCAGCAGGTACTGTGACACAGGACCTCAGTTTTAACAGTCTCATCCAAAGCACTGGTCTCCATGTCCCACAGTGGGATTCAAACCCTGCGACACAAGGATCAACTCCTTACAAAGCGACTCTAAAGCAAATGCTCTAACCAGTGCACCACGGAGGTGACAATTTAAGGATTAGTAAAGATTAGTTAAGGATAAGTAGCATTGAAATGTACAGTGTTTATATGCAGACAGCTGGGATTACTAATTATTAATAATTATTATTTATTTTTTAGCTCATAATATACTGTTAGAACCTTAAAGAATGAAAATCAACAACAGAAAAAGAAAATTAAAAAAAAAAATTAGAAGAGAGAATGAAAAAAAAGGAAACAAAAGCATGTAATAAAACAAAACATCAACATGTAATAAACAATAACAAAATTAACAAGTCAGCTGATTCAATGGAGCATTATCTGAAATCAAACAGGTGGCCCATGGGCCACAATTCTCACATTAGTAACATTATCCCTGCTGTTCTTTAAAGATTTTAAAAAGATATTTTTTCTCTTTACTCCCATGAAAATTTTTTACCCCATATGGTGGCTCCAACCTAGCTCGATGGGGCCATAACTTGAACAAACTTGAATCCACACAACATAGGATTGCTTCAATATCAATATAACTAACATGGCCTTGCTGTGCTGAGAAGATTTCTCCCCTGTATACATGCATAATTTAATTTGATCCCAGATTTTAACCCTACCCTAAGCAGGGTCCAGATTTGAGGAAAATGCTGGGATCAGCCCCAGGCATCATGCAATCCTGGGATCAGCCCAGAATAGTGATTGGTTCAATCCTGTAGGAATCAGCCCTAGGCATTGTATCTTGTCGAGCATCCTCTTGGGATCAGCCCAGAGGTTTGTCTGGTTTAATGGCCTGCTGGGATCAGCCCCAGGCATTATGCACTCCTAGGATGAGCCCGGAGTTGTGTTTTGTGCACACCTTTAGGGATCAGCTTAAGGCAGGGTCCTGGCTTGTGTGCTTTAGGGATCAGCTCAAGGCAGGGTTCTGGCTTGTGTGCTTTAGGGATCAGCCCAAGGCAGGGTCCTGGCTTGTGTGCTTTAGGGATCAGCTCAAGGCAGGGTTCTGGCTTGTGTGCTTTAGGGATCAGCCCAAGGCAGGGTTCTGGCTTGTGTGCTTTAGGATCAGCCCAAGGCAGGGTTCTGGCTTGTGTGCTTTAGGGATCAGCTCAAGGCAGGGTCCTGGCTTGTGTGCTTTAGGGATCAGCTCGGAATGACAATAATTAGTGATTGCATTTAGGACTAGGAACGACAGGTAGAGAAAGTAATGAGTACATGTAGCCTCCAAAGTGCCAAAAAATATGAGTTTTTGAGATGTACAATATTGTATACATTTTTTCTATGTGTTCAAGTGTTTTATGTGTATTACTGAAATGTTAGATATTAAACCAACTGAACCTTGTTTTGTTTTGTGTATAAATTTTCATTTCAAATATATATTATTCATTTAAATTGAATCCCTATTATAGAGATTAAACTTAGTATGTTGTTGCCACTGACTAGTTAGTAGTACATAATTCATATTTTGCAGTATCATTACAACATTCTAAATTAAAAGTTAATTATTTTCAATATTGCCACTCAGGGGCACACAATTTTGAAGATAAGTTGAAAATGTGAAAAGTTTAACAGATGACAGACAACAGACAGACAAATGACAAACTTTGATCAGGAAAGCCCAGTTGAGCCTTTAGCTCAGTTGACCTAAAAAGTAAAGAAACAATGGCCTTGACCCATAGCCCTGTTCTTCCCTCGCTTTTAAAATGTGCTTCCCTTGAGAATGCTATGTTATAATTCATAAGCAATTTACAAGAATGCCATAATTAATAAGCAATGAAACAGTTCACCAGTACAGTGAGTATGCAAATAATGTAAAAGTAATGCCCCGCCAAATATTGCCAATTTTAATAATTGTTTACGGCATTCCATTGCAAGACTTACCATAAACTATATCTGCAATACAATGCAATCTCATCAAAACACTTTTTTTTAGTAATATCATAACAAAAACACACTTTCCACACATTAGTAAAATTCAGCAAACCACAAAAACTGACCTCCGCAGATTTAAATAATTCTTATTTTTTTAAACCCTCTGTAAGGCAATAATTACCTGATCTGAGAGCAGTGAAGAAGACAACATTGAACTGTAGAAGAATGGTGGCAATGATGACAAAGTTGATGGCCGTATGATGAATGTTCTTGTTTATCTTTGATGGCTTGTAGGCAAAGTAGATATTATACCTATCTACAGCATGCTTTAGAATCATGTACACCCAACCTAATATAACAAAGAATTCCATATTTTAGGGCACAACAAAGAAGGGGTGAAAATATCCTTCATTGATTTATTGGATCATGTACTTCAAGTGTCACCTTTATTGCTGTTACATGGAATATTTGATGGATTCAAGTTTACGTCAGACAAAACCTGTTCATTAAATATATTAGTCTTAAATTTTAAATTAAGAGTAAAACAGGACTTGCCAAAAGGAACCACCAGTGGACATAAAAGACTGTAGGCCATAAGGACAGCAAACACACACAACATCCAGGCATACTGTATACCATACTGGAACTCCCATAGCACAGACTAAAAGTGGATAAGCATTCATTGAAATGTAACCTTTTTATTATTACTCAAAATAATGCTCTGTGTTATTACGCAGTTTCAGTGGTACTGAAGAAATGTGAGTTGTACATTCCTTAAGAATGGGACAAAAATTGTACACCTCTAATACACCTCTAGTACACCTAATGTAAATTTCATTCAAATTTCTTCACAGGAAATTCATGTGAAAAGAGCACATGGGTCATCAACATTTTTTTCATGAGTTTCATGGGAGATTCATGGGAATATCTCTTGAAACTCTTTTCACTTGGCACATTGGGCTGTTAAATACCATTGCTAAGTATGACCAAATGTTCCCTTTGAAATCTTGCTTGACACAGACAGTGCTAAGGGAATACCAAGCAGAGCATTTTTTTTTAATAGGAAGCTCACAATTTTTTAATCAAAGAGAAGTTCCTACCTTTCTGACTGCTGTTTTCTCAGCGGCGGAGTGAGCCAGTAACAACTTGAGGCCATACATGAAGAGCTCAGAAAATCGAATTAATTCTAAAGCTGTCCCAATAAAAGCTGCGGTTATCACATAGTTAACAAAAAAAGCCCCATGTCCTGCTAAAAATATACATCTGCAAAGACAAAGACCTAAGAGCTGAAGCTGTCAGATAAGTAAAAGAATTCAGCAATAATCATTCATTTCATAGTATAAGTTTTCTTCTCTCTCTTCAAACTTACTTCCAACGAAAATTTGAGTCTCTATCCAGGACAAACCACTGAATCAAGGCCTTGGTACTGCAACATAAAATAATCAAACGTTTTAATTACCCTTTACATATATGAATCTTGAACTTTAGTATTTAGATACTACAGATATTTTGAAGAGAGTCAGAAGTCCCAACCACTTTTCCTTTATGAGTTCTAATCTTAAAATCTCAATTCCTCATTTTTTTTCTTCAGCCCCATCAACTCCAAGATAACAAGATTTTTTAAAGTTATAAAATTTATCTTTTCTTTCAATTTAGTGAAAACTCAAAATTCAACAGTACTGTTGTGCTTAAAAATTCAATCAAATCGAGTAGTTTTGTTCCATTCAATGATGAGTAATTATCGTTGATTTTACCTCGTTAGTCCTAATGAGGGCAGAATGAGAACCATAAGAATCAGGAATATAAAGGATTTGACCATTATAGCATGGTGCTCAGCAGTTCTGCAACAAAAAGGAATACTCAAGTAGATTACTTAGTTTTTTTCCCTTACAAAGCAGATTTTTATCCCACTATCGCCTTATACTACTGCACAAAATAAATGTGCCTTTACATGAGTGCAAATGATTATGTTACCTTGTCCAGTGTCCTATAAATGTTGAGTCTGAGTAGTATACCACATTGGGCAGTAACGCTGAGAACGTCCACAGCAACAAGGTGGGCAAGAACTGAATCAACAGCGGACTCTAAAATCCAAAGTAAAAAAAAAACAATGATAAAAGTTCACAGATTTCAAAAAGATTTTGGTAGTACACTGCATGATGGGTTATTTGAGCAGCTAGAATTTTCTGTGAAGGCATCCTCAGGTAGTAACAGAATTGTCTATTTTTTAAAGAAATTTTAAATTTATTTTATTATACTATAACATAAGAATATATCCAAAACAAAACCTTTTGCAAAGTACAGTTAAACTTTGGTATCTTGAACATTGATATCTCGAAAACCATGAATATGTCAAAGTGATTTGGAAGTCCCAATACTCATTTCTTAAGTATTTTACCCTTGATATCTTGAGTCCTCTGATATCCCAAAGTTTTTCCTCGGTCCAATCATGTTCGAGATAACAAGGTTTGACTGTATTTATTATCCATCATACAATATACATAATAAATGCACATGGTGAGAGAGACTGGACTTATATATGCAAGAGTAAATGTAGTGTTCATAATTTGATAACATAATTCTACTGATTATACATGCAACTCTAGCTGGGAATTTAAAGATGAGGCTAAAAGCTGAAAAATTTATGCAATACATATGTGGTGCAAAATCTGCATGACTGTATAGATGTTAGGAAAGTTTGATTTCCCTATATAAATGTTATATACATGTCTATATTTGAACATCTTCAATACAGATCATGTTTCCTTACAAATCATTCCAAATATGAACAGCAAAAAAAAAATAAGAAAAAAAGAATAATTAATGTTTGATAAGTAAGAGTATTATTTCATACCTATTTTTCTGGTACAAAAAAGTATTTATATTAAATAATGATTTGAACAAACATTACACCTCCGAAGCATTGTATTATGTAGTATCATTAGAAAGCATGCATTCCAATACCATAAACTTGTACTTACAAGTGAAAAGCTTTACAAAGATTTTATTGGTCAAACTTTCAAGAAACATAAACAAATAAAGCTTGAAATAACAAAAAGCTTACAATTTTACTCATCTGAAATGAAAATACAGAACTCAAGTCAATAAAAAATACTATTATTACAACATTTAATTGATAGACAGCTTGCATTCAGCTTCAAAAAGTTTAAGATATAAGAGGCCCATTGGCCAAAATGCTTACCTGAGTCAAATAGGCAGTACTGTTTTTCAGGTGATTTAAAATAATTTTTCCTTATATTTTCATGTAAAATTCTGACCCCATATTATTGTCACACCTTAGCCACAATGGGTCATGACTTAACCACCATTGAATTCACTCAACATTGGGAATTTAAATATTTAAACCATGAAAACAAGGCTTTTCTGTTCTAGAGAAGATTTTTGAAGATCCATTACCTATATACCTGTATATTTAATCATTATGTAAAATTTGATTCCCCATTTTAGCTCCACCCTAACTCCAGGGCCCAAGATTTGAAAAAAAAAACTTGAATCCACTTGACTAACGAATGTTTGCATATCAAAATAAGTGAATACACGTGTAATTATTTACAAACCATAGAAACAAAAGTCCTTGGATGGAAATGATTCCCCTATAACAGTTTTATCACATGGATATTTTCATCAGTATAAATAAGACACCAGAATTACTGACCCTTACTAACTAGTGTACTGTTATTGTACTCAACACAATTTATCTATGGGCTTGAGGTATGTATATCCATATGTTCCTTTACATTCAAGGTGCCCTAAAAAGATCTGAGTTACTGAAATGTACATTCATGAAAAGGTGTAAGGTAATTATATGCTCTTCTAAACATTTAAGGTACTTACAAGTACATGTCTCTCAAACGGGTTGAAGTACTTGCACATTCTTGTTAAGTTTTCCAGTATCTAAATGTATTCCTATAGGCTTAATTTACTTACTGGTTTAAAGAAATGACATGTTCTTTTTAAGATCTGAGGCACTGACTCTTTTTAAGATTTGAGGCACTGACATGTTCTTGACGTAAAGAATTGAGGGACTGACATGTTCTTGTAAAGATTTGATGGACAGACATGTTCTTGTAAAGATTTGAGATACTTACAAGTTCTTCTAAAGGCTTAAGCTGCTTACGTGTTCATGTAAATATTTGTAGTACTTACATGTTCTTCTAAAGGCTTTAGGTACTGACATCTGTAGTACTTACATTTTCTGGTAAATATTTGTATTACTTACATGTTCTGATAAAAATTTGTGTTACTTACATGTTCTGGTAAATATCTGTGTTACTTACATGTTCTTCTAAAGGTTTTAGATACTCCAGTTGATTGAGGGTGTTGATGATGATTAGAGGTGTAGTGAAGAAGAAGAGAATGACGACTAGGATGACATTGACAATGATCGCTGTCATCCACCACTTCCATTTGGACTTGGAAATGTTTTCCCTACAATGATTTTATTTATCAGATTTTAAAAGTGATTCAAATAACTTATCTATGGTTTATAAAGTTTTAACCATATTTTCACTTTTAAAATGGATAAACTGAACTTATATAGCTACTTAGCAAGACTTGTATTCAATTTGATTACCAGTAAATATTTTCTGGGGAGGGGGCATAGTGCACACTCCAGTTCCATACCCCCAACTTTTGATTGAGAGAGGAGTTCTGAGGGTTACTGCTGCCTTTACATGTATCCTCAAAATCACTCCTCACCCTGAAACAAAATATCATCAGAAATATACATCAACAAAATCACTCCTCACCCTGAAACAAAATATTATCAGAAAAATTCATCAACAATATTTTAAGTCATAAAACAGAGGCTAAATATAAGGTTAATTGTTATATAGATTTATCCTGGCTTTCTCTATCCAAGTTTTGCATGTCTGTTTTTAGGTAATTTTATAACAATCAACAAAATCTGCTAAAAAGGAAATGATTGGCAGATTTAATTAATCATAGCTATTAATGCTTTTCAAATTACATGAACAGTTACTTATTTGTTCTTTCAGAAACTAAGTCTGCTAATTAGAAATCATCAAAAGAGGTCAAAGATTGCCAAATCTGAGAATAATCTGAGCATGAGTCCTTTACTACATTGTAATACTGTGACCTTGCAGCCATAAGGTCAGTGTAGAAGGTGACAAAGGCTATTCCTGCTGGGTCCTGATACGCGGTCACTTTCTCTTTCTCACACTTCTCCCGGTATTTTTTGGCCACTGACTCGTAATGCTCAATGGCATCAACCTAAAAATAGAAACAAGGTCAGTTCTTCATCTGAAAACTTTGGTCCACAAAGGTAAGTTTTGAAAACATGTATATTGTGAATTTGTTACAAATAACTAGTTGCATGGGATATATAACGAATAAAGGATATACCAAAGTAAGTTCGGTGGTTCGCAGGACTTTGCTTTAAATAAAATCTTCATTTTTATCTAATAACTTATGACATCAGACCCAATCAAAGCATCCCTGACCTCTTTGCACCCACAGGCAGCACAGCAGCAGCAACATTGTCCACATGTGACTGGCGTCATAGTGGGACGAATTCCCGTTTTCTCATATTCAATCTTAGAATTTTTTAAAGCCTCCTCTGCTACCCTCCTAAAAATTAAAGTAAATGATTATTAAAGATTCAGGAAAAATCTTAGGTGTGTTCTACATGCATGTTCTAAATTCTTACCTATTTTCATCCAGTTTCACTAGTTCTGCGATGTTGTATGCAAACTGAACATCAACCACGCTTGCCTCTGGATATGCTTCCCTGAAAAGGCAGATAACTCATTATCATGTAAAACCACACACTAACTCTGTGACGACACACTATCTTTCACATATTATCAGATCCATGTATACTTTTTATTTTGTTTAGTTTCCTAATTTCAAAGACTACAAAATGCTAAATATGGTAAAAAAGTGTCTGCATTTTTAACTGAGATGAGTTTCGATGCACAATGCAACTAGCAGTAGAATATTTCAAATGACACCAGTTTCATTGAATAGCAGATCACCTAGTTTCCTCTGCATGATAAAAATTGACAGGTCCACAGCAGAAGCATACTTACTCAAAATGCTGAGTGATCTGGTTTTTGTAACACTGGTTTGTAGGAATCCCTGAGATCATCAGCGTCCTTGACACCTGTTCATCTTCCTGATATTGAAGGTTCACTCGGAAATGTCGCATCAGACCGACCAATAAAATCAGGAAGGCCACAGCTAGGACAGCGTGGACCCATAGCAAGGGAGAACTGTAAACAATAGAAGAAATTAGGATCAAATTATATTTGCCTTTAAAACCAGAATTCTCTGACATATGTAGCTCTACTGTTTTTTCTTAGCCCTATACAGAATTATGCATCTTAGTACAGTCTACATGTGTATCAAGTTTTATTGAAATCAAACCAAAACTGTAGAAGGAATAGCATTTTGAAAGAAATTTATAGAAATTTCTTTTTTTAGTAACCATGGCAATGCAGTTCATTGAAACTGAACACCAATTAATAGAATTATGTATCTCAGTGTAGTCTACTTGTATATTAAGTTATACTGAAATCGGACAAAAACTGTCAAAGGAGTAGCATTTTGAAAAATTGTTCACAGACAGACAGATGGAAAGACTAACAGATGAATGGACAATGGATGCCTTACTATCTCTTATTAAGCTCTTCTGGTCTCTGACAAGTAGAGCTAAAACTTATTTTAATTTAAAGGAAACACTATAAACAATAGTTAGTTTAACTAAATACTTAATATTTATTTTATTCAAGAAATATTTTGCAGGTCTACTAATTTTACTCACTAAACACAGTACAAAGATAATCTCCTTCTCAAGGCCTTTTACTTACTCTGGGTCCAAATTCCCAATGGTTGTATGCCCAAAATCTGTTTCATTTCCAACTACAAAACAAAGATTAATATTCTTAATATTTCCAAACTTTTCTGTGGTAAGTATTTTCAACATTGTGTAAAAAAGATGTTATTTTATTAATTCAATCAATACATGTCTTTTGTACCAAAGGATAGGTAGAAATACGACACAAATATGTGAATAATTTTGTTCAGAGTTAAGAATACCTGATCCTTCCACTTACCACCTGATTTTTACCAGAACTTACTGTTGTTTCCAGAGAAGTTGACCGGGACAATGATGACAACAGAGAGCACCATCACTATGGTGGTGTAAATAATCAGGTATCGCTGGAAGGACAAATACTGAATGGCATCCTGCCCACTTTTCTTCAAGATGTCTGAATCTCTGTAAAACAAATATGATTTTGGGCTCAATCGGTATCATATTCTAGCCATTATGGTCTGTATCCTTTGAATCATTTACATGAATTCAGAAACATCATAGATTTAAACTTCATACTGGACTTACTTAAGGAATCACTGTGACTCTAGTTTGTTGGGTATGCCAGGGCATATCAACGATAGTTGGAAACATGGGATAATTTGCATAAATTATCCCACATTTCCAACTATCGTTGATGAGCCTGGCATGCCCAACAAACTAAACAGTGATTCCTTATATTTAAAATGCTGTCTAATAGATTTAAAATACATGAGGCCTCCACGTTAATTTCAATAGTCCCCGCCCACTGACGTCAGACACAAACACAACCACATGAGATTGACATGCATATAAGGCTCCTGACCTTTCACCTGGCGAAATTAACATTCCAGTTGAATTATCAAGAAATCAACTTAACTGCCTAACTTTCAAAGAGTCATCACAGAGAAAACAATTAGAAATGGAAATATATACATATTACACATTACCTTATTAATTTATGGGTCCATGTCCATACATATTCAGGGGTTGGTAAGAAGGCAACAGGCTTTGGGGTAATTAAGTCTTCAAGTTTGGGTTTGGTAAAGAGGTGCGATGCCATCTTAATAGATTTTTACATGTAGATGGGGATATGAAAATTTCATCCCTCCCAAATAAATATCCCCGAACAAGCCTGTGCCAGTATGATTGATTTTACTATAAGGAATGTAATCATTTGTATTAGAGACTATGTCTGACAAGTACATGTCAATTGTTTTGTGTATATTTTTCCTTCAGATTGTCAGATAACTTACTTGACTCTGAAATATGCTGGGATCCAGGAGCACATATTCTGAAATCATAAAACAACAAGAATTACATTACCAGTTAGAGATAATGCAGGCATAAAGCACATTGGTGATTGTCTTTTCATGTGATAATGGTGATTTATTGTTATCTTGGTCAATATTTCTGACAATGATTTCATGTTATTGATTCATTACCTTCAACAGATGGTTTGCTTAATTCACTCTTAACAAGGCTACTTGATTTGAAATTAGCAACTCAACACCTCTAGTAATTACCAAGAAATAATAAAAGCTTAAAACAATCATTTGATATGTTGCTGATGCAAGCATACAACATCAGGTCTTCCACTTTATTCTGTGATGTCACTTCACAGTTCCCCATGAGAAATACTAAAGACTGTATGTTATGGAATCACATCTCAGCAAACCTATTACAAATGTCTTGTTTATTCAAACTGTTAAATACTGTAACTGTGAAAATATCTTTAAGAGATATGTGATTTTCATCTCTGAAACCATTCCTGATGGTATGATTTTTGTGAAAACAATTAAGCAATGAATCATTATTTTTTGAATGATATAGTCTCATAACTGCAATGGTGTGTGCAAACAAATTGAGTAACGTGCGTCAGCGTGTTATGAGACTATGTCTTTCAAAAAATAATGATTCATTACTTATATTTACATTTTTTAACTCTCTGCCTTGACTGCAGATGTGATTTATATTTCAAAACCCACGTATTATCCTTTGTGTAAGCTACAGTAAATGGAAGAGCCAATGTAACAGCTTCGGGTCAATGTGAGCGTGATTTTTGATTTTTGCTTATGACGTTGTACTTCCTTGGCGATCAACGATTGTGACGTCAAAATAAAACGCATGCTTTAACCTTTTAACCCCCTTTCCGTGTTATGGTGTTTTGAATGCCATAGATTTCCACACACTTTATATGCAAAATACATATGTAATGTAAATATCAATTTATATACAATGTTATGCCATAATACCATTTCTAAGCATCATTTTACATTGGGGTTTGTTTTTCTGCAAAAATTACAAAGATTACCAAAAACATATTCAGATGCAATTCCAGCACTCCATTTCTCAGGGCTTACATTAACTTTGTTCATCACAATTATTCTTATAAAGTGATTTGATTTTTTCCCACAGTAAACACCCTATACAGATGATTAAGGACCTGCTAGATACATACACTGTCATGTTTATGTAAGTGAGCATCCAAGGACTCCACTGACCCCTGGATTTTGTTTTTGTCATCATCGTCATGGTCACCATAAAACAGGGAGGTCCACCTAAAATAATAGACCAATCTCACATTTATTGTTCAGACAAGCACTATCCAGAAAGTTCTCTTACCATCCAATATCTCTCCATCTACAAGGATTTTTAAAAATAAAAGAATAAAATTACTCAATTATTAATGTTTAACTTTCTTTCCATGAAACTCTGCAATTTTATCTAAGCAATTTGTATTTTTTGTTTTTTTTTCTTTCATACGACTTTTTAATATGCATATGCAGTGATATATGTTCAAGAGGAAATTTAATAAATATAATACTTGACAATGCAGCTCTGAAATGTAAATAATGAATTTATACTTGATGACAAAGAAATGAAACCAAAGACCATTTTCCCATGTTTGGTATAGTCAGGCTATGATATATGGCAATGAATGCATGCTACTACAGTAAAATGTACCAACCATATTATTATCATAAATCCCTACAAAATGCCAATTCTAATATCTGTCTGCAGACAGCGGGTAAAAAAATAAAAGAGGCAAGAATGTGCCTTGAATTTGTCACCAAAATCAATACACGATTATTTAATATTCATAGTAGCCAGACCAAAGACTTAATCTCCCAGCTAGATGATTGCGTGGTTCAATGTACTGACATTTAACAAAATCTTACACAAATTCTTAAGACTCCAGAATCAGTTAGTCCATCTAAGAGTGATAAAGTGCAGTATAAGTGAAATTAGAGGCCCATGGGCTTTGTTGGTCACCTGAGTATCTAGTATTTAGTGCTCTCTGTTTTTAATCCATGAATCTTGTTACTAGAAGATTCAGAGTAGAAAAGATTTTTAAAACAAGACCTTATGTTGCATGCACTCCTTTTAAAGTAAACATATGTTTTGTAGGTTTAATCACAGAACTTGATGTGAATGATAAGAATGAAATAAAATCCCCAATTTTAGCTCTTTTCTACACTAAATATCTGAAAAATTTATAGAGGAATTAAAGTTTGATTAAATTGACCAATGCTATAGATTCCTTAGTTTACGCAAGCAGTACTTAATATAGCAAAATGATCCATAGACGTGAAATCGCCAGAATATAAATTTGTGAGTAGACTGTTGATGAATAGGTTTTACATGTATTTCAGCAAAAATAAATAAATAAGAGTGAGTTAGTTTCTTTGGAGAGTGGTGCTTCTCACAAATTTATGTGACAATAAATTCCTTGTGTATATTTAAGAATCTACAATGAGAATTTCAATGTCCTCCTGAAGATATACCATACTGGGTCACCTTAACCATTCCTAATTTGTAATGCATATAATTCAGTGAACTGAATTTTGGTAATTTTATACAGGTAGAACAAATATTGAAAAGGCTCAATTAATAAATCTAATTAAACATTATTGATTTTATTGTCAACTTTCTCATAAAAATGCTTAAATAAGCATGATTGTTAACTGATTGGAAAACTAAATTCAGCCAAAAAAAAAAAAAATCTGCCTATCTGCCTAATCTGGGGACGCTTGTATAATAATGATTTACATTGTGGCCCTGCTGTTCTTGAAAAGATCAGTAAAGAGAAAATCTCAAAATCATGTGAAGTATCCTCATGAAATTTTTAACTTGATTATGCTTGATTACACTGAAAAAAAAGAAGATCAGCATTCTTTTTTTTCCCTAATCTAATAAAGAATAGAGGATGCACATTTTACATGACATTATATTGTGTTAACAGTGAAAGCTCAATATTGGAAAAGGGTTGAGTATTCACTGTAATTATGCAAAAACTTTGCAAGCAAGATGTCCAGGAGTAAAAATTTTCTAAGATAAAAATTCTTTTTCAATATATAATCAATTCAGCTCTTCCTTGGGATTCAAACAGGTTATGAGTTTCAGGTCATGCTCATTATAATCATACCAACAGTTCAGCTGTCTGATGTCCAGGAATAAATAAGATTTCTTAAGATTGCACTAATTTTGGATGCTTTTGGCCACACCTCTTAGGGCCCAGGGAGGCAGAAACTATGAAATTCAAACTTTTTGTTTCTCTTCATTCATAGATGCTTTATACCTAACTCGGTTGAAATTGGTTCAACTGTTCCAGAGAAAAAGCTGAAAATGTTCAAAAGTTTCATCCATGCATGATGGACGTCATATGACAACAAGAAAAAAACGGATAGCAAATTTTTTTGTTTTAATTTTTAAAAGGTTTAAATATTCTGTGATAATGCATACAGTTTATGCAAGAGTACAGAGATGTGAAATATGTTTTTAGACTCAATAGAGTTTTCCATTGTTAAACCGGAGAGAAGATAAATTTAACCCACTAAAGGATAACCTCCATGCATGATGGAAATAATGCCTTCTAAGCAGTTTAAGAAATGCCCACATCTTGTACTAATACAATAGTTTGTACATAGTATTTTATTTTGGTTGCACTATATATAAAAATGAAGTCTACATAAGAATTGAATATGAACTCTGCTTATTGGCTATTGAGTGCAGCATATTAAGAGCTCTGATTAAAGGTCAAGCACCATGAGTCTAGCAGTTAGCATTTAGTAAATAAATATTGGAACAAGAGGTATGAAGGGTTAGCGTATAGTCAGGGGAAGAAAGCAGTGGTTATTACACATTGTATTGGCTGTTGCTTGTCAAATTTTCACTGAAAAAAGAGAGAAATGAAGAAAAATTTTATGCACAGATATTCACATATATATTATACTCTTGTGAAAGCTATCTTTATTATATCTTCATTGCTTTGTGAGAAAAATTCTGCAAGTAATTGATGTATATTCATATTAATCAAAGTCAGTTTGTTATGATTTAACTTCAATTAATTAGAAACTTTATTCAATATTATAAGAACAGCAGTATCATGATTTTCATGTTATAACCATTACAATTATAAAAGCATTAAAGAAGCAGATGTATAGAGTAGCAAAACTCAGTAAAAGCCCCTGGGAGGTGATCAGTAAAGATCTATAAGACAGCTAGCGTTTTATTTTTATTGATGTTTTTGCTGTTTTTAGAACATCTATCCCTCTAGACACTCCTTGTGTAATGATACAGATATACTCCAGAAAATATCAGCTAGCATTTTATTTATAGAGATACCATTCCTGGTCCATAAACAAGCTGTCTCCCCTGACACTCCAATGGACCAAAAAAGTGCCCACAAAAATCAATAATCTATTAAAGATTATAATTAGAGGCTGCCTAAATATTTATTACAAAGGGTACAAAATTTCAGGTACATTAACCACTTTAATATGTCTTATCACATATAGTTGGCAGACGCAGGTTCAGGCGAGGGAGCTCCAGGCATATGCCCCCTTTAAAACAACCAAAACATATTTGAGATGTAGTTTTCAATACCATTAATCAATATAATCTCCAATTGCTGACTCTCATGTCTGTTGAGTTTATGGGGGCTTTGCTACCCTGGCCCATATTGGACACTGTCCTTGGCCACTGGGGACCCTGACATGGGTTACAAATGGGAAAAATAATATGTACAGTACTGTAATTTCCGAATGGCTAAACCATTTTAGAATCTTTTTCCTAACTTTAATTTCTAATCTGGTTATGAAATGAGTGTTTAATTGAAAGACTCATACAGTCAATCAGTGAATCCATTTCATTTTTTCCCCAAACTTCAGTTTCTTATATGGTTATGTGAAGTGTTTAATGGATAAACCAATTTAGTCAATCAGTGAATCCATTTCATTTTTCCCCACTTAAATGTAAAATTCTTTACATAAACCTAATGACTTAAATTTCATTACCAGTTTATTGTCAATAATCTAAATAGTTTATCCAAGGCATGTTCAGGAATAAATACCACACTGGGATATCTAATATAACAGCTATAGAGTCGGGTTACTGAAACTTTCAATTTAATTTACTCTGAATTAATCAAAGCATGAACTTCATAAAAAAAAAAAGAGATTAAATCCCTAAACCTTACGTTATACACACTATCTGGCAGAGTTACAGTGAAGTCTGCTTTTAGTGCACCTACTTTTCCTCTGTTCTGCTGACAAGAGCAATTCTTCCATAGTCCCAGGCCACCTTCCTCAATACCGTGAACAACAAGATGAGTAGCTATATAAATAAACATAAAATACAAAGTACTGTCATAAGAAATATTGTGTTTGGTGCATGAGATCAAGTATACAATATTTTGCATTGAGGTTTTTTTTCCTTTTCTTTCTTTTGGCATCATCTTCAATAATCAAATTTAAAACAAGTAAAAGGCATACAACTACAAACTAGTAAAACACAATGTTCGATCAATTTGAAGAACTTGGACAGCATAGTACATGTACATCACGATCACTAAAATTTATAATACTTTGTATTAAACAAATATTCATATGAACTTACCAACCATCCAACAGAATTGATGATTAAATTAAAGGGTATGCCTCCGTATTCCCCATTAGTGAAGTCAATTTGGGTATGGTTCTTGACCATGAATGTATCACACGTGAGATCTGGCTCTGACATCTTCACTAGGTCTTCACACTCTCATCTAAAATATAATAATAAACCTGTGGTCAGGGCACCAAGTCACTACTTCATTGTATTAAAATACTCCAGAACCTTAATACCCTATACAAATAAATCTAATTTAGTGAAATAAATAGTAAATATTAAATATTTCTTTTATACTACTAGTTCACCATATTTTTTTCCTACCTTAGTTAGAATAATCAAATGATAGAACAGTTGTAATTCATTGATAAACCATTCATATACTAACAAGATATGCTTACCTATAAATAATGAGCAATATACACTGAACTTTGTTTAAAAAAACATAAACACTTTGTATTTTAATAAGAATTTTTTTGAAATACTTTGGGTTCTCATATGCATACTTCAAAGTATTACCCTTCATCATCATGAGAGAAGTGTATAATTGTTATGCCCAGAGATCGATGATCAGGGGGCATTTTGTTTTTATCCTGTCTGAAAATCTGTCATTCTGTATTTCTATCAAGAACATTAACTTTTCTAATAACTTTTGAACCACAGAAGTTAAGGGACTTCATATTTGGCAGACTTTTAGGAACTTGCGAGATCATTAATATTTTTCATAAAATTCAAAATTCAGCTTGTGTGACAGATACAACAAATCTGGTTCATGTGACAGATGCAACACAACAAGTCCAGTCCGTGACACAGATACAACAAATCCAGTCCATGTGACACATACAGCAGGATGCAGTTCATACGACACAACAAATCCAGTCTGTGTGATACAACAAATCCAGTCTGTGTGATACAACACTCCAGTGACACATACGATAGATTCGGTTCATTTGACAAATACAACACAGCATGTAGTTTGTGGGACACATACAACAATCCAGTCCATGGGACAGACACAAAAGAATGCAACAGAAATTTCCAGTTGTATGAAATCAAAGAAAAATGACTGACATCATTCTCTTTCAGTGCACTATAGATAATCCTGCAATATCAACTGACATACTTCATTGTGTACAACACTACAATCTTAAGAATTAACCTTCAAAACAAAAGCCAACTGTGCATGACTGATTTAAGGCATGCTGGATACACTACATATGTATATAGTATACTAGTAATTGCCAAATAAAATATATGAATAGCACTTTGTTAATTCAAATTTCCATTAACCATACAGGTTAGGAGCCTGAACTTGATCTGTAATAATAGGTCACATTACAGTATTTCCCAATACCCAAATAAAAATCAATCAATTTAAACACTCTGTGAGAAAAATCAAGTCATATGCAATATAAACACAAACATTACAACTGATTTCTTCATAGCTGCCATATATGTTTATTAAAACTGCATGGCACTGCAGTCCAAATAATGTTAAAAACTCCTTCCTACCTCTCCAGGAATACAGAAGCTAATCCATCCATTCATTATACATCTAAAAACTGAATGAATATTAATTGATTAAGAACAATACCTCAAAAAAATAAATGCACAAAACATGAAGTTCCACAAAACATGAAGCTCTTCTAAAAGTGACCATAGGAATGGACTTTGTGGCATCTGACATTAGCCATGTGCAACAGACTGCTCGTCCTTACACCTTCTGAGAGTGAAATCAATACTATACAGGCCGCACACACAGTGACATTCCACAATAGGCTCAAACTCCATTGATTAATGCACTCTCTTTATCAGGGAACTCTAGCTGAACAAGGGATGAACTATTCTATAGACCAGACTCTGTAATGTCTAATGGTATGCTGTCTGGACCTAATTACCACACAACTGTCCCACTACCTGTATATGTCAGATTTAGCAATCAATTATTGCAGGGAGTCCTTTATTACCAATAGTACCCGGTAATATGTACATCCATGTATTAGGATTTCTTATCAATAATAAATTATCAATTTTCTGAATTTATACTATAATGAGACCTGCAATATACTTTTATTTATAAATGGCAAAATACAAAAGGGGGGAGAGGGGAGGGGGTAATATGGTTCATCATAGCAACTACTAACCTGAGTCACCTTGACTCTGCTGTTCTTCAGTGCCCCAACCCCGACAGTCATGCTTTGAACAAAATAAAGTCTTCACCACCTAAGAATGCTTTCATATTAATATCACTAATCAAGGCCCAGCTGTTCTATTTAAGAAGTTTTAAAAGATTTTCCCCCTATATACATGTATTCCAATGTAAAACTTGATCTTCTATTGTGGTCCCACCCTACAGCTATGATTTGAATAAACTTGAATCTACACTATATCAGGAAACTTTCACATTCTTTTCTGGCCCTGTGATTCTTGAGAAGAACACACCCTCCCTATTTTTCTTTGTTTTCTCCCCCTTCAAAAGGACATGGCTCTTCTTTTGAAGAAACTTGAATCTTCACCTAAGAATATATTGTGGCAAGTTTGGTTGTAATTGGCCCAGTGATTCTTTAGAAATCATAAATGTGAAAAATTTACAGTTGGACAGACCGACAGCTTATAGACAGAGAGATTGATGCCAGCCAAAATGTGATTGGAAAAGCTCACTTGAGCTTTCAGTATGTTTATCAAATTCTAAGACAGTACATTTTTTGTTCTCCTTCAACTAGACACTTATCCAGAAAATATATGTCAAATACAGTACCTAGTCCTTAGAATGATGTTTTATCCATGCAAGTTAAGTCAAGGTATGGCTTATATTGACTTGGAAATGAACAATATTTAGAAACTTTAATTCAGTAAATATAAGAAAGATGCAGCACCTTAAGCTTGTTGGATAGTAAGCAATCCTCCAATGTATTACTCATACAAGTTTGGTCCAGGTAGAGCTTACAGTCTATAGAAAATGGATCTGCTCTTGAAGCATTCACTGGTCACTCAACCCAAATATAGGTAAAGAGTGCAAAGCTGAGCTTGACAAAGTTATCTAGTAGTAAAGCAATGTCTCACAGGAAAACAATGTTCTGTTAGTGTGCATTCCTAGATGCATCATCCACACAATTTGGTCACCATTATAAGCGATTATAGTTACTTGAGAATGGATCCGTTCCTAAACCTAACTGTATCCTGGTCAGTCATCCAGAAAATGTATGTCAGATGCAGCATCTGAAGCAAGTTTGGCAGTGTGCAATCATAGATGAATCTTGGATGCAATTTTATCATCATATGGCTCAAAGTTATTTGGGAATGAACTTTTTCCCAAAACTTTAACCTGGTCATTCATCCATAATGTAGGTCAGATTCAGCATCTGAGGCAAGTATGATAGTTTGTATCACTAAATGCATCAACCATGACAGTTTAGTCACCATATAAAGACTAACAGATACTTGGGAATAGATCTGCTCCAAACATTTTAACTCTGGACTTTGTAGAGGTGAGCTAAAAATATAAGTTATTTGCAGCATCCAAAGCAAATCTAGCAGTATACATTCCTGGAGATCACTAATGTAAGTTAGGTCCACATTTTGCTTACAGCTTTGTTAGAATGGGGCTGCTCCAAAAACATTATAACCATTGTTGCTTCCTTTGCTTGCTGATTAAATGCTATAGTAATGCTATTTAATATCCTTATCCTGATACTACTTCAAAACAAGATGTGTTTGTGAAACACTGATGCCCCCGTATGGCAACTTATAGTAAAGGTTAAACTTTCTCAAATGCAAATCAAATATGTTGGTACCCAAAGTAAGGTCTTGTCTTTACCTGTGAAATATGAAAGCCCTAGCAGCAACCATTGAATAGATATGGAAAAGGTTAAAGTTTTTCAAAAGTAAGTCAAACATCAAGGTCAAAGTCAAATGGTCAAAATTAATGGTGCCAAAGGAAAGGCCTTGTCACAAGAAATACACATACATGTATGAAATATGAAAGCCTTAGCACCAACCGTTCAAAAGTTATGGCCAAGGTTAAAGTTTTTCAAAAAGTAGCTCAAACTTCAAGGTCAAGGTCATAAGGTCAAAGTTGTTAGTATCCAAAGGAAGGTCTTGTCACAATGTGAAGTATGAGAGCCCTAGCTCCAATTGTTCAAAAGTTATGGCCAAGGTTAAAGTTGGTTTAAGTTTTGCAAAACTGGGTAAAACTCCAAGGTCAAGGTCAAAAGGTCAAATATGATGGTACCCAAAGAAAAGTCTTGTCACAAGGAATACACATGTAAAATATAAGTCATAGCTCCAACCAATCAAAAGTTATGAACAATGTTAAAGTTTTTGCGAACAAACAGATAAACTGACAGACAGACGGACGGACAGGGCAAAAACTATATACCCCCCAATCTTTGATTACAGGGGCATAACTAGATCAATACTACCAGAAGTAGTATCATACTAGCAGATGTAAATGAAAGAAAAAGTGAGCAAGCTCACATACCCCACGCTCCCCCAAAACTCAACAATGCAACACGTAATGAATGGCACAGTGCATTTTAAATACACAGTATAATAATTCAAAAAGGGGCATTACTTGCAAAAAATCATCACATCAAAACTTCTTGCATATAAGGACATTCAAATCTTTGTATGTTACAAATTTAATTCGGCTGAAGTTTCTAGATAAATAATGGAATCAAAATTTCTTGGTAATATACAAATCTATACATTATGTCTGAAATACCTAAAGTTTCAGGAAATTCAGTGCAGGAGTTATGCTGACAAACTGTTATTTAAATTCCTCAGTGATTTCGATTTGTTAATGAGTGTAAGTCCATGTCCAACACATGATAATTTACACATTTAAATAATTGATGGAAACAAAATTATTATGTAGTCATATGAATTTGGGGGGGGGGGGTGGTTTGAGAACTATCCAAGATTTTGTGTGTGTGTTAAATCATTAATATTTTGATCTCAAAATCAATAGGGTTCTTTTAAGGTCATAAAACATTTCACATAAAATTTCATTACAAAAGCTGATTCCAGTGGATTTCCTTATTACCTAGCTGGAAAGTTTCTTCAATAACAGGCAAAACTCTTAAGGCAAAAATAATGGAATCGGAATTTCCTGGTAATTTGCACATCTACGTACTAAATATCTGCAAAGTTTTACCAAATTCTGTACAGCGGTTTAAGAGGAGTTGCAATAACAAACTGTTAATCTCTATATTCAAGATATGGCCAAAAATCTAAGTTGAAGTGCCAAAATTCCCAGAAAAATAAAGGAATCGGAATTTCTTGGTAATATGCACATCTACACACTGTGTACTAAATATCTGCAAAGTTTGGTGAAATTCTGTGCAGCGGTTTAAGAGGAGTTGCGATGACAAACTGTTCATCTCTATATTCAAGATATGGCCAAAAATCTAAGTTGAAGAGTGCCGAAATTCCGAGAAAAATAAAGGAATTGGAATTTCCTGGTAATAGGCACATCTACACATTGTGTCCTAAATATCTGCAAAGTTTGACTAAATTCTGTGCAACGGTTTATGAGGAGTTGCGCTGACAAACTGTTCATCTCTATATTCAAGATATGGCCAAAAATCTAAGATGAAAAGTGCCGAAATTCCCAGAAAAAATAAAGGAATCGGAATTTCCTGGTAATATGCACATCTACACATTGTGTCCTAAATATCTGCAAAGTTTGATGAAATTCTGTGCAATGGTTTTTGAGGAGTTGCGCTGACAAACTGTTCATCTCTATATTCAAGATATGGCTAAAAATCTAAGTTGAAAAGTGCCGAAATTCCCAGAAAAAATAAAGGAATCGGAATTTCCTGGTAATATGCACATCTACACATTGTGTCCTAAATATCTGCAAAGTTTGATGAAATTCTGTGCAGCGGTTTATGAGGAGTTGCGCTGACAAAAAAAACAGGACTGACGGACTGACTGACTGACTGACACACTGACTGACTGACACACTGACTGACTGACTGACTGACTGACTGACGGACGGGTCAAAAACATTATACCCCCCGCAACTTGTTGCGTGGGGTATAATAACTGAATTTCAGTATTACAATTTTAAGAATAAAATGCTTTATATTATAATTTTATAAAAATATTCATTTGTAAAATCAAAACCTTTGAATTCCAGTTCTCTTTTTCCTTTTTTAATACGTTCTATTTCCACTATGGAAGAGTTATACTTCTTAGTGCGCTCTTTTGTGAAAAAGTCTGAAAATGTACAAATCTCGCGGGATTTCTGGGACAAACATAACATAAATATGTAAACAATATGTTGAATATCGATGAACAGTTCCTAATAAAATGCAAATGAAACATTGTTGTGGACTTTATATACATCAAGAGTAGGAATGACAATGATATCAATTTATATCTATTGTTGATCGTATATATCTATTTATCGTATGGTACATCTAAATACAATACACATGCCTCAGAAATGTCATATTTTTTATTAATGGGTGATAAATTTAGGGTTCTCACTCTCTTACATATGTCTTTTAGTTCTTCTATTCTTTAAATTGAATGACAAATACATTTAACATTTAAAATTGGATTGAGTTTGGCATGTTTTGTATTATCCGCCACGCCATGCTGTCCCAGTCAGACGACCAAACGCGCCTCTAATTTTGAAGAGTTCACTAATGGAAATAGAACGTATTGCTAGATAAACAAAATCACTGCAGTTTCCTAATGCTAGATGGTCAATACTGATTTTAAGTAGGATAGCGCTAGCTGTGTTTGTACTCTTTTTTGCTTGCTGACAATGCTGATCCAGACAATCCTTATTTGGATTGATTGATTGTATGTTGTTTAACATCCTATTTGAAAATTTTTCACTCATATAGAGCCTGCAGTGAAGGGATTCAGATTTAAACCTATACTTGGCACTCAGGGCCATTGAGTGAGGGATCTTTATCATGCCAATGCCTGCTGTGACAAGGGGCTTCAGTTTTCAAAGTATCATCCAAAAGACCCATAACTTTCTTTTTGGCAAAGGAACAGTCACTACCTACAATTTGGTATTAGATTTGACGTGGCCTGCCAAATGAGAATTGAACCCAGGCCTCCCAATCACGAAGCAAATGCCCTACCACTGGGCTACCGTGACTGGTTCCTGGGCCTCCCGATCAGGAAGTGAATGCCCTACCACTAGGCTACCATGATTGGTTCCTGGCCTCCCAATCATGAAGCAAATGCCCTACCAGCTACCATGACCTTATTTAGAAATGCTGATGCTAATGCTTATTTTGCTTATGGTAATTTATGAATCTAAATTAGTTCCCTGCACTGCATATTCAATCTTAAAGGTCATTGCTAGCATCATACCCATATTATTGAGTCTTAATTTTTATTACAGGATTACATTGTCAATTTATATTTGATGTATCACAGACTCTGGATATTAATATGTAACTTTATTGTTACTGTTCCTGCAGATTTCACTCGGTACACTAGGATCATTCTAATTGGATTCCAATAAATATGTACCAGTCATAAGTAATGAAAAATACCAGTAGCCAACATTCTAACATTATTTAAGTATTCTTGTATTGTTATAGAGTATTGAAGGTTCATAGACACAGGTTGAATGGACTGTATGAACACAATACAGGATGATATTGTCAAGAAGTAATACTAAACCATGTAATAAAGATGGCTTTCATTAACACAATTATTAACATGTATGAGGTCATTAAGGACATTTAGCTGAATATTGTTCTACAAGAGTATAGCTAAATGATTGTTGTGACCAAAGTCAGTACTTCATGCAGTTATGCGGTATATGTGCTTATTGTGTGAATGTGGTTTGGAATGGACAGAAAGTAACTTGGCTTTAAATTGTATTCACTGAATTCCTTCTCCTTTCACTATAAAGACCGATACACTTCAAACCTAGCCATTCAGCTGAGTAGACTTTTTTTTTCAATACAGATAGAAATCTATGTATTGTGCTCCTGTGCATCCATTAACATTTAAATGTTGTATCAAAATGGTACCCTGGTATTTATCACAGTTCACTTAGGGTTGTAAATAGCACATACAACATGTACAATTACGATTTTTCTAGCACTGAGTTGATACCAATAAAATTTACTAGTTAATTTTTTTCTGTGGGTTATCAAATACACCCTCTAACTTCTTAGCTGGGATGGTGCTGAATCTATCAGGTCTGGCACAATCTTTGATTTAGTTACGTAGCTAAAATTAGTTATATACTTAATTCAGCTATTCAAATAACTTGATTTAGCTATTGGCATGACAAATCATATTGCTATTTCATGATAATTATATATATTTTGCTTTTCTGTGACTTATTTAACATGTACCTCTTTCATTAGCCATGCAGGTAAATACTTTACCACAGGAACTCCTTTTTCATCAGTCGTAATTATATCTTTGCATTCTTTTTCAATGCTGCACAGGTAAGATACATCACCCTTACTTAAAACTAGTGTTGTCAAATTGGCTGAAAATCAAAATTGATTAATTGGCAGCATTGGTTGACTCTTATCAACTGATAATTGGCCAATAATCAAATCAATAACCATTTGTATAAAATAGGCACTAAATTTTATATACAACATAAACGTAAGTAAAAGGGTATTACACAAATTAAAATGCAGTTTCATTAACAATTTCAGTATCACAGAATTTTACATGATTAAGATTTTATACTTTTAAAAAATCAAGTATTGACAGTGTTTTAATCAACATGATCACCTAGAATATGGAATTGAATTTGTTACTGTTTATTAGGCAGTTAATTTAGCAAAACAGCATGATCCATGTGATTCCATTTAATTGAAAGCCAACTTTCCCCCCAAACACTGATAACCAATTTATTTATTTACAAGCAGTTTAGTTTCTTTGGTTTTGAAATATAAATATCATTTTAGTCTCCTAATCTTTTTTAGAAATTCAAGCATAGTTTTACTTATCTGTAAGAAAACCAGCTTATTGTATTAACCCAGATTTTTAGTATGATAAACAACACTGGGAAGATATTTATGGAAGATTTATATCGATAACAAAACTTTTTCTTGGAATAAAAGTGTAAAACAATAAAAAGATATGTGCTATAATATAGCAATTATAATCAATTATTAAATCTCTAATCGATTGTCTAAAATTGATGAGCTTTCCAATCAATGATCGATTATAAATTGATCATTGTGACAACACTACTTTATATGTGTATCCACCATTGACATGCATTATCCATTGGTTACCGCAATTTGTTTCAGTATTAACAATTTCCATGACTTCTGAAACCTATCACTGACCAGTGTGAACTGCGAAATTCATTCAATAAATTTTTATCACACCATGAATTCATACTCTCGACTATGAATAGAACTCTATGAGCAGAAGAGGAAATACGGAAAATACTTAAGAAATGAATTTAACTTTTGAGAATTCATAAGGACTTGAACTACGACGCTTTAAGCCGGCATATTTCATGAAACGCGCTAGCACTTCATGATAAATATGCAGGCGTGAAGCGTCGTAGTCCATGTACCTCATGAATTCTCAAAATTATATTCATATCTCATATTTACATTATTTTTCTGATGACTTGCCAAATATTATTGTCATTCAACGATCATTTTTTTTAAAAAGTTTGCTCTATTTTTTGACTTCAATTACCTCACAACGGAAATATTCCTACTCATCTCATGTTAGTTCATGAGAACGTGAACCTTTTCTACTTTGCAAAGAATCTTAAGGAAAAATATGTGGAAATGTAAATATAAGTAAATATCACATCCATTTGATGCTTAGCACTATCCCTGACCATTCAAAAAACATGGAAAGGAGGTATCAAATAAAGGAGACATCACACAACTTATAGAAAAAAAAAACAAAAGCAATGTGAATTAGTCACGGAAAAGCAGAGGGGGGATACACAATCACAGAAAAACAGGACAACTTAAGTAATCATACTTATCCCTGCCTCCCCAAACACAAATGGTGTACAGTTACCTAAACTACAGAAATACATCTTTGCTTAAGTTTTCAAAAGCAGCAATGTTTAAATTATTTTTCATTTGGATTGCATTATAAGCATTTTGAGCACAAATATAAGTAGTCACATACTTGCAACTTTATGTCTATTTCTTATAGAAACCATGATCATTTGTGAAAACTGTTTACATAGATTTATCGAGCTATACATGTATAGCCCTATAGCTAAATCATGAGATGTTGGTGCCGGACTAGTCTATATCAGTCAGTCACGTGATGCCCTTCCTATAGCAGGCATATATCAGCTTCTACGCACTTGTTTATCTAGCATAATTGCTCAGTTGTGTCAACAGTGGATTCGCTTTATTCAATACAACAAAAAGAACATTTTTCCATATAATAAACAGGATACCGTTTTATCCCGTTAAACACCCTTGCAATGTACCAGAAATAAAACCTTCTTTAAAAAAAACTAGAAATATGTCCATAGGACATGAATGCCCCGCCAAGGGTATATTAGTAATGCAACATTTTAACACAAATTGAGAAAAGTGAGGTCAAGGTCAAAGGAAAGGTCAAGGTCAAAAAATATTGCTGCAGTTGAATAGCTTACATCAGTATGTATCAGCATATGACGTTTGATTCAGAAACTAATTTAAGAAAAGTGAGGTCAAGATCAAAGGAAAGGTCAAGATCAAAAAATGTTGATGTAGTTGAAAAGGTTACATCAGTATGTATTAACATATGAAGTTTGATGAAAATATTATGAATGGTTTCTTTAAAACTTAGCTAAACACTAATTTAAGAAAAGTGAGGTCAAGGTCAAAGGAAAGGTCAAGGTCAAAAAATATTGATGCAGTTGAATAGCTCTCATCAGTATGTATCAGCATATGAAGTTTGACACTAATTTAAGAAAAGTGAGGTCAAGGTCAAAGGAAAGGTCAAGGTCAAAAAATGTTGATGCAGTTGAAAAGGTTACATCAGTATGTATTAGCATATGAAGTTTGATGAAAATATTATGAATGGTTTCTTTAAAACTGAGCTAAACACTAATTTAAGAAAAGTGAGGTCAAGGTCAAAGGAAAGGTCAAGGTCAAAAAATATTGATGCAGTTGAATAGCTCTCATCAGTATGTATCAGCATATGAAGTTTGACACTAATTTAAGAAAAGTGAGGTCAAGGTCAAGGGAAAGGTCAAGGTCAAAAAATGTTGATGCAGTTGAATAGCTCTCATCAGTATGTATCAGCATATGAAGTTTGTTAAAAATATCTTGAATGGTTTCATTAAAACAGAGCTAAACATTAATTTAAGAAAAGTGAGGTCAAGGTCAAAATAAAGGTCAAGGTCAAAAAAATGTTGATGCAATTGAATAGCTTACATCAGTATGTATCAACATATGAAGTTTGATTACACTATCTTGAATGGTATCTTTAAAACAGAGCTAAACACTAATTTAAGAAAAGTGAGGTCAAGGTCAAAGGAAAGGTCAAGGTCAAAAAATGTTGATGCAGTTGCATAGCCCTCATCAATATCTATCAGCATATGAAGTTTGATAAAAATATCTTGGATAGTTTCTTTGAAACTGAGCTTTGAACAGAGCTAAACGCAAAGTGTGACGGAAGGACAGACGGAAGGACAGAAGGACGGAAGGACGGAAGGACGGAAGACGGACATGACAAACACTATATGCCCCGGCCATATTCATGGCGGGGCATAAAAAAATCGGTTTCTATCGGTCTATGGCGTGCCTCAAACTGTATTTAATCGTGATGAAGAATGAAATACGTCTGACAGTCATAAGTTTCAAATGCACAAAATGATAAATACAATACCTTTCTCTAGTAATTCTGGCTAAGCATACACATGCAGTGACATACCGATGATACTCGTAAAATAACAACGGGAAACATAATTTTCCACGTAAATTTCAACACTGACGTACAACCCTATACATTCCGGAAATGTTAAAAAAAATTTTCTCAGGCAAAAAAAAAAAAAAAAAAAAAAAAAAAAAAATCAGGCCCGTATACGTAGGCAGCATTGTAAGTTGGGAGGCTGAGATACAACCAGTTTTTTTTTAAGGAGAGGCACAAAAAAAATTATTTATTTTTTACTTGAAGATAACTCTGTCATTGAATTTTGCCTAATGTTTTGAATTTGTCCAATGACATCAAGGGTGAAAACAAAAATATGGTTGAAAATTTTCTATATACAGTACTTGTTGATCATCAGAAAGTTTCATTGATTGAGTGTAAAAATCAATTTGTATCAGTTAATGAAGTTTGATGCGTGAAAATATTTTGAAGTTTCTTTGAACTATAAGCAACAATTATGCTGCCGATTCCTTATTTTATTACAAAGGTTTTTAATTCCATAAATTCCATAAACTTATCAAAAACATATAAATAAAACTTACAATTCTGCTACAAGAAATACACGACTCTAACACCATGGTGTATTTTTGGGAACAGAGAAATTTGGAGATGTATGTTTTCCAGGCATGCTGTATCTCAAAATTAGGGAATACCAAAGTGGGAGCATCTCGTAATTAGTGTTTGCCACAGGTCCAAGAAAATTGCGTGTGTTGATTTAACAATGTAATTACATGTATTTGAATTCCTCAGACCATGAAGATGGGAAGGTGTTAAAATGTTAAACCATTAACCATAAATATAATTTTGTTTTTCAAATTTTCTGAGTTTCATTTAATTTTCTTAAAATTATACATTTACATAACCTTAAAAAAGCTTTGTGTACAAATTGACTTCTCACATTTGTATCTTGTTCACAAAACATGAAACTTTGTGTACGAGTTGACTTTTCCTTTTGTATACAAATTGACACCTTGTGTACGATTCAGTTTGTATACATGTCAGTTTGTGTACTATGAAGTAACTGCATGTAAATCACGGCAGGGCATAAAATCTCTCCATAACAAGAGAGGGGACATAAGACACACTATTAAAGCACTTGTCAGAATTTTATTATGACATTATACAACAACATGATAAAACACAACATGATAAAACTTTTTAAAAGTTATTCAAAAGTTAAAAAACACAAAATATGGTATCTAACAATAAATTAGAGCAAAAAAATTCCATATACAACATACATATATAAAACATTTTTGTTTTGGTTTTGTTTTTAAATTTTTATTTATTAATTTTTTTTTTTTTTTTTGTTTTACACCGTATACACTGTATACACCAATATTCTGCTGATTACCAGCACTGATTTCCCACTTGTTTGATCATCCTCTTGTCCTTCAACAGATGCGACAGTACATGTAATTTACTCTTGTACTCATCAATGTTTACATAACATCCCTGAAATACAAAAAATACAAAAAACACAAATTCACATAACACTGAATAACAAAAAATAAATTATGTTTGTACCGGTAGTATATGCAACAGGAAATTGTTAAATACAATATGTGTGGTAATGAAGTGTTTATAACTGCTGAAAATAAAACTGATGTGACCAGTCCTAACTATCCTGTGTACAAACAGGTAAGGCAGAGGAATAGACAGACATCATATAGACCAGAAGTTGGTGAACAATCAGGCCAACAAATATATAAGAAAGACATACTATGATAGCCTGAGATATATCTATGTAGAAAGGACATCAAATTAATTTGGTTTTTATCAACTATTAAATGACTAGTACACTGTATCTTTCATATATATATTCTGAGTATAAACTTCAAAACACAAATTGATATATATTTTAATAAAAAAACAAAAAGGCTAGCCAGTAAGTACCCAGTTCAATGCCCCATTGATATATTTGAGTTTCACTACAAACAAGAGGCCCATGAGCCACAATGCTCACCTGAGTCACTCTGGCACATTGGGAGATTTTTAAAAAGGATTTTTCCACTAAAACCACTATAGATGTATTTTCTATTTATATGATTGAAGACTACTTTTTGTTTGTTGTTATTTGTGCAAAATTATACAGCATTTTACATTTATTGACTGGGTTCTCGGGCAACATGCGTTTTGTTGGACCCAAGAACCAAATTGTTTGCCTGAGGCGGTTAGGCCAAAGGCAAACATTTTGGTTTGAGGGTCAACAAAATGCATTTTGCCTGAGAACACAGTCAATAAATGTTTTGTTATACCTTTTTATTTATTTATTTTATTATTTTTGTTTGACATACATGTACATGTATGTCAAACACAAGTGAATGCAAATGAGATTTTAGCTGACCCCGCCCATTATGTGACGTAAGCCATCCAACATCACATCAACAGGTCCAATATCTCAGTCTGCGGTCAAACATCGATTTTTTTATGCCCACTCAGTAAAACATTGGAAATGTTAGACTTTTATTAGTATTTATTTATATATGAACAAATTTTTAAGGTAAAACAAAACTATTTTTCATATACCAAAGCTGTCTTTAATATTGTATATCAGGTATTTTGGCACTGGGGATATTTGGCAAATTTGATATCAAAAAGGGATTTGAAATATTGGTGCTTTATATTTTTGAGGATTTTTAGTTGTAATCCTCTGTAAAGTAACTCTGTGAAAACTTTAATGGAAATGTTAGCACTTTATTTTATTGGGGGGGGGGGGGGGATTGGCCAAATAAACCAACTTTTGCAGTGCATTAATACATATCTTTTACCTTGGAATTTCATTCCTTTGAAACTTAATGCACAAAGTATATGTCACCATAGCTTAAGTCTATCAGAACATCAGAATATGACCTATGTGGCAAATTGCTTGGGTATTTGGATAAAGATTGACACTAAATGTAACAAGATTACATTGCAATTAAAATCCAGTTGTGAAGTTACTCTTCAGGGCCTAATCCAGAAGGCTCCATTACTTTTAAGGAATGGAGAGGCACTAGAACATTAGCTCAAACTTTATGTCTGTTTATCAATACATTCTACAGTGCAACAGAATCCTATTCAAAAACAAAACAATTACATGTATAAATAATAAAATTTCCAAAATATTTGGTTTAATCATAATGATGCTTGACAACCAGTTCATTTAAACGTGCTGTCTTCTGTATTCATAAAAATTTTATAGAATTTGCATCTTCTTCATAATATCAGTATGGGCAATATATGCAGGTTTTTCTTCTGTCCACTTTATACGAGTGAACACTTATTGCACTTCATTCATTGTATTGTGGCATGAAAGGCAACTGTTTCTGTTTGTATAGAACTTCAAGGTATTGATTGGTTATTCATAATTCTGATAAATAATATTTTTAAATAATAGTTGATCATATCGATCTGTAAGAGAATCAATAATTCTTTGACATATCTTATCTTGTTATATAATGATTACTTAAATACATTTTGCTTCTTGGCACTAAGTTGTAAGTGTACCTGTAAATGTCTCCCTCCCCCATTCAAGGTAAATGCATTTCTTCCATGAAGAACTCTTCTGTTATTAAAGGAGAGCAAATCACCAGGAACCATTTTGAACTCTAGCTGTAATGTAAGAAAACTGTACACTGAGATAGTGTGGGGACTGAGTTTCAGAACTGAACAATAAGTTTTGAAGATAATTTTCAGAGTTTATAAAAATTAGTTACATACATGTAAATGCTTATATACCTTTGCAGATGAATTTTTAATTGCTTCTGCAAATTTATGATAGGCTCTGTAATATGGTTCAACATCCCCCTAAAAAGAAGATTAAATATGAATGAGATGTTAAATTAATTTAATGTTAATTAATAGTGGTAATTAGAAGAAATGCAAATTTAATGATACACTAGAATGAGACTTACTGGTCTTACAGACAGGGGACCTTCAAATGCAGGTGCCCAGCTAATACTGGTAATCTACAATTAATTACATAAAATAAATTTCAATATAAATGACCAACTTTACCTCACCCTGGGGCCTGATCCCTGGACCTGGGGAACATGAATGTTATCACAATTTTTGTAGGTGCACTATACATGTATAATCATGCAAACAACTTATTCTCCGATTTTTCAAAGGTATACAATATTTTCAATTTACAAGCAACTTCGACCATAATCATGGAAACAACAAGAAGTCTGTGAGCCAATGCTCACTAGTAATACCCCGCTCTGATGTGAATTTACGCTCTCATGTGAATGTACATAAGTTCAGTTAAAGTGGAAATTTGGTACAGACAGGTGCACATATAAATAGGAAGTTGACATTGAATTCATGTAAAAATAAATTCCAAAATATGGCATGCCTGAACAAAGAGTGTGCTAAAATTTCAAGCATCTGCAAAGAGTAGTTGCTGAGGAAACTGTGATGAAAATTTGGTAATGACAGATACAGGGATAAACAGAAAGTTGATATGGGATTTGTACAAATATGAATCCCACAATATGGCATGCCAAAACAAAGAGTATCCTAAAATTTCAAGCAGCTGCAAAGAGTAGTTGCTGAGAAAACTGTGATGGATATTTGGTAAGGACAGATGCACAGATAAACAGGAAGTTGACATCTGATTCAAACAAAAATAAAACCCACCAAATGGCATGCCTAAACAAAGAGTGTGCTAAAATTTCAAGCATCTGCGATGAGTAGTTGCTGAGAAAACTGTGATGGATATTTGGTAAGGACAGATGCACAGATAAACAGGAAGTTGACATCTGATTTGAACAAAAATAAAACCCACCAAATGGCATGCCTAAACAAAGAGTGTGCTAAAATTTCAAGCATCTGTGATGAGCAGTTGCTGAGAAAACTGTGACGGATACTTGGTAAGGACAGACACACAGATAAACAGGAAGTTGACATCTGATTCAAACAAAAATAAAACCCAACAAATGGCAAGCCTAAACAAAGAGTGTGCTAAAATTTCAAGCATCTGCGATGAGTAGTTGCTGAGAAAACTGTGACAGAAATTTGGTAAGGACAGATGCACAGATCATCTGATTTGTGCAAAATGAATCCCACCATGTGGTATGCATAAATAAAGAGTGTGCTAAAATTTCAAGCATCTGTCAAGAGTAGTTGCTGAGAAAACTGTGACAAAAATTTGTTATGGACATACAGACACACACATAGACATACAAGGGTAAAACAGCATACCCCCTTCTCCTTTGGAGAGGGGCTATAATTAGTCTGCTAATTGTCTCTGAGTAGAGAATATTTTCCAAGATGTAATGTATTTCAATATATGACCAACTAAGACCCATCTTGGATCCAAAGATCATGGAGGCACGAATTTCACAAATTGTTCCCCCTTTACCCATTAGATGCTATGTACCAAAATTCACTGAAATTGATTTAGACATTCCAGCTAAGAAGCTTAAAATTTTCAAAAGTTACCTCAAAGTACCATGATATATGAAAAACATGTGGCCTAAAGAAATTGAATCTGTTTTTCACTGGATAATTGAACAGGCTTTTACATAAGTTTAGTGTTTCTGATTCAGTGTTGTAGAAAAGAGATTTTTGATTCACAAAAAAAAAACTTCCCTTTATAACAACAAAATTAAATCCTCATTTAAGGTAAATGCATTGCTGGAGAGGAAGATGAAAATTGAAAAAATATACAGGAGACTTGTGACAAACTACTGTCAAGTGGTCAGGAAGAATTTACACAGTCAAAATGATTGTAAATTTTTGGTTTTTGTTGTATACTAGTAGGCTATTTCTGTACAAGCAACCTGACCCCCCATCTTTTATCAGCACATTATTCATCACACGGGATTCCCTACCTCTTCCCTGTGGTTGAGTGATATAATAGGTTTCTGATACACCATATGAACTGGATTGTCCCTGCAAAAAATAGACATAACTAAAACAGAGAAATGGAATATTCTACATCCATTAGATTTTTATACATGATACTAGTATTAACTGTATGGTCACTTATTTTAGTGATAGCAGGTCAACCACGATAATATTTATATAATGGGCTGCAAGGAGCATGAAGTCATATTATATGAAAATTACTCTGCAGAGCTTTATTGGTTTACAGAAGACCCTGAACTGTGAAATTTTTGATACTTTTTGTCTAACATGAACAAGAGGCCCATAGTCAACAATGCTCACCAGAGTAACCAAAGTCGAAACTGCGAAAAGTTTTACCGACATACAAATGGACAGACAACTACATGGATAGAGGACAAAGGGCAATTGGAAAAGCTTACTTAAGCTCACAGGTACCCAATTAAAAGTGCATTAATCATCTAAAAATTACCTTATAATCTAAACACCTTTGTTGGCACAATGATTTTATAAGATTAAAGGTAGAATGGTTTCTGGAATGTTATCAAACTCAGTGTGACAATTTCACACGTTTACAATTTTCATATTTTCCCTCCAAATTATGACAAAGATATCAAGATGGTTTTCTTCCTACCTTTGAATGCTCTCAGACACTGGGATTTGGAGCCCTATATAGCTTGCATTAATATTTCTGATATATATTTTTACAGGATCATATTCAGTAGGGTTCATGAATTAGCATGCTCATGACTGCCCCAAAGGTGCCTCAGTTTAATAAAAAAACAAGAGGCCCATGGGCCACATTGCTCACCTGAGTAACTTTGGCCATGCTGTTCATTACCAGACTTCCCCCTTGTAATACCTATTGTGGCCCCGCCCTACCCCCGGGGTCATGATTTGAACAATTTAGAATCTACACTACCCCAGGATGCTTCCACATAAGTTTCAGTTTTTCTGGTCCAGTGGTTCTTGAGAAGATTTTTAAGATTTTTCCTATATATTTCAATGTTTCCCTATTGTGGCCCCGCCCTACCCCCGGGGTCATGATTTGAACAATTTAGAATCTACACTATCCCAGGATGCTTCCACATAAGATTCAGCTTTTCTGGCTCAGTGGTTCTTGAGAAGAAGATTTTTAAAGATTTTTCCTATATATTTCAATGTAAAACTTGGATTCCCTATTGTGGCCCCCGCCCCATCCCCGGGGGTCATGATTTTAACAATTTAGAATCTACACTACCCAAGGATGATTCCACATAAGTTTCAGCTTTTCTGGCTCAGTGGTTCTTGAGAAGAAGATTTTTAAAGATTTTTCCTATATATTTCAATGCAAAACTTGGATTCCCTATTGTGGCCCCGCCCTACCCCCGGGGTCATGATTTGAAAAATTTAGAATCTACATTACCCCCAGGATGATTCCACATAATTTTCAGCTTTTCTGGCCAAGTGGTTCTTGAGAAGAAGAATTTTATTTTTAAAAGATTTTTCTTATTAATTTCAATGTACAACTTGGACTCCCTCTTGTGGCCCCGCCCTACCCCCGGGGGTCATGATTTGAACAATTTAAAATCTACACTACCCCAGGATGCTTCCACATAAGTTTCAGCTTTTCTGGCCAAGTGGTTCTTGAGAAGAAGATTTTTAAAGATTTTTCCTATATATTTCTATGTAAAACATTGATTCCACATTGTGGCCCCGCCCTACCCCCGGGGGTCATGATTTGAACAATTTAGAATCTACACTACCCCAGGATGCTTCCACATAAGTTTCAGCTTTACTGGCCCTATTTTTGTCTTCTCTTAATTATCTCCCCTTGTGAGGGGACTTGGCCCTTCATTTTAACAATTTAAATTCCCCTTCACCCAAGGATGCTTTGTACCAAGTTTGGTCAAAATTGGCCCAGTGGTTCTTGAGAAGAAGTCAAAAATGTGAAAAGTTTACAGACGGACGGACAGACAGACAGACAGACGGACAGACAGACGGACAGATGGACGGACGGACGACGGACAAAATGTGATCAGAAAAGCTCACTTGAGCCTTCGGCTCAGGTGAGCTAATAAGTGAGTGAAAAGAAAAATTTAATTCATGTCCAATGCAAAATGTGTCAATGTGTCAGGCCTTTAAAAGAGAGATGAATTTCATATTTTTTGTGGAATCATTTTTTTTCTCAGAAGTTCAAATGTTGATTTAATGAGTACCTCTTGTTCATGAGTGTACAGCCTCAAGGAAAATTGAAATTTAAAATACTCCCTAACAAAGTCTCTTCAAAAGTTGAATCCTTGAAAACATTTACCAGAATATATACATGTATAGAGGGACAAGAATATTCCTCCACCTCCACCCACCACCACTACATTAAAATAAATCATGTTCATTCTAACCTCTGATAGTGAATTTTTTGAAATGTAGTTGGTATTCGTGTCAGGGTTTGGAATTCATCAGGGTTTGATTTTCTGAAAACTTCAGCAACATAAAAGAGATCTAGAAGAATACTCTGCCCTCCTTCAACACATTCGTCAAACCTGAAACATTATATAATAATAAATTACCAGAAATCACCACTACTGACATACTCAATAATCAATTATACTAAAAAATTCCATGTTTTATTTAATAAAATACATTTATATCGCAAGTGTTAGGAACTTTAAAATTTCACATACTGCAGATTAATTTCAGATTTACAAACTGATTAGTGGTATTTCAAAAGTTACTTGCAGTGAGCTATTTTATTATAACACTTTAATTACTTCATGCAGTGTAGAAGCTGTAAGCCTGGGGCCGACTCGTAGTAGATGAGATCCATGTGGAAGTCGAGGCCCACTGAGGAGTATGCTACATTGATAGGACTGGGCTTACTCACCACGTCAAACTGCTACAAATCAAACGCAGAACAAAAGTGCATTATCTCCCTTGACACAACACTAATCTTTCTAAGAAAATCAGCATTCAGAATATTTGCAAATACCATTTTAATTACATGAATATTTTCATACATTAAAAGCAAAATAAAAGAAACACAGTGACTGTAAAAACATTAATTTTCTTGTGGAGGTCTAATTTTCCCCATTTTTATGGTATCAAGAGACCATTGAATTCATGCCTACCACAAAACGCAAAATTTCAAATCCAAAACAACACCACTCCTTCAATCACAAAATTTAATCTCCATACACAAAGTCTTTTCCTCAAATCACAAAACTTTAACCCCACATCAGTAATTTTTTGGCAATAAAGTAAACAGTTGCAAATCAATAACATCCAAACTTTAATTATATGTACTTAGTCATTCAAAATATATACAGTGTTTCTAGCTTAAGTACCCTCCTATATACATGTACTATTGAAAAATGCTTTTTGGACATTGAGAAAGTTATACATATTATGAAGATTTTAATATTAAATGAGGAAAATAACATGCAAATAAAGTGTTCAATAATTTATCTTGGCCAAATGAAATGCTAAGAATGGTTTGATTGATTATAAATCAAGTAATACTACGTAGATTTCAATTTATTTTAGACTTAACTGACTGCATAAAAATACACATACCCTTTAGAGTGCAGTGTATAGAGGGACCTTAATGTAAGAGTTTTGAAAGTGTGAAAGATATAACCCAGAGGTAATAGTTACATTCAAATGTCAAAAAATGCCTCAATAAATATAGTTTATGCTATACGGCTTGCATTCATGATATGATATGACTGACACCTTTCTTCTAAAAGTTATTACATCTTGCCATGAATACTTTAAATCCAACGTTTCTATTTAAAAATTTGCCATTTTTAATGTTCAATATTTATTTCATCTTAGATTTACATAAAGAAGTGTAAATTAGAATGAAATGATGCTAAGTACAAAAGAAAAGTACTTACAATTCCATAGATTGTTTGTTGCACTGGTGCAATTAATTCTGCTACCTGTAAACAATAATGTTTCCCCCTGAGATCTTAAAGATACACATATGTAATATATAAAATGTACAGATGAAAAATAAATAAAACAAGAAGTCTGTGAGCCAATGCTCACTAATAATACCCCCGCTCTGATGTAAATACACAAGTTCATTTATGGACAGACACAGGGATAAACAGGAAGTTGATATCAGATTCGTACAAAAATAAATTCTGCCAAACGACATGCCTAAACAAAGAGTGTGCTAAACTCTCAAGCATCTGCGATAAGTAGTTGCTAAGAAAACTGCGACCAAAATTTGTGATGTATGGTACGGACAGATGCACGGATAAACATGAAGTTGACATCAGATCTGTACAAAAATGAATCCCACCATATGGCACGCCTAAACAAAGAGTGTGCTAAAATTTCAAGCATCTGCGATGAATAGTTGCTGAAAACTGCAACCAAAATTTGCTATGTAGGCCTATGGTACAGACAGATGCACTGATAAACTGGAAGTTGACATCGTATTCTCACAAAAATGTATCCCACCATATGACATGCCTAAACAAAGAATGTGCTAAACTTTCAAGCATCTGCGATAAGTAATTCCTGGGAAAACTGCGACCAAAATTTGTTATGTATGATAGGGAGAGACACGGATTAACAGGAAGTTGACATCAGATTCGCACAAAAATGAATTCCACCATATGGCATGCCTAAACAAAGAGTGTGCTAAAATTTCATGCATCTGCAATGAGTATTTGCTGAGGAAACTGTGACCAAAATTTGTTATGTATGGTACGGACAGATGCACAGATAAACAGAAAGTTGACATTGGATTCACACAAAAATGAATTCCACCATATGGCATGCCTAAACAAAGAGTGTGCTAAAATTTCAATCATCTGTGATGAGTAGTTGCTGAGAAAACTGCAACGAAAATTTGTTATGGACAGACAGACAGACACACACACAGGGGTGAAACAATAAACCCCCCTCTCCTCCGGAGCATTGGTATAATTATTCAAGCCCCAACTAGGTTGGTGGTGAGCATCCTAATATGGTGAATCCATAAGTTTGTACCCATAGTTCAAAATGAGAGGCTCATAGACCACAACGCTCACCTGAGTCACTCTGGCCCAACTGTTCTTCTTCTGACAGCAGATTTTTAAAACATTTCTTGCTCTCTTTCTTACCATGAAAAATGCTGACCCCTTTTTGTGGCCCCTACCTTGCCTCAAGGGGTATTGGTTTAATTGAACTTGAATCCACACTCAATACGGATGCTATAAATATGACTAACATGACCTTGCTGGAGAAGAATTTTTTACAATTTTTTTTTTGTGTACACATGCTATGAGTAAAATTTGCCTACCCTTACCCTAGAGTCTTTTAGTTTAAAAAAAATGAATCCACACAACTTCAGATTTTAAATTTAGTGTGGCCTTGCTACTCTGTGAAAACATTTGATTCTATAAATTCCATTGAAAAACTCTGATCCCTTACTGTAATCCAACCCTACACCTAAGGGAAATGATTTAAACAAACTTGAATCTACACTATCTGGGGACACCTGCATGTTAAAATACAGTAAAACTCAGTTACATGTATAAGGAAGTCACTAGGACCTTGAATTTTGCTTTATTATAACAGAAATTCTTTATATCTGTATAAGGAATATCATGGTGAAAAATATTCTGAGGGATTCATAAAAAATTCAATTTTACAGAGATTTCCTTATAAGCAAGTTCGTCAAAATCTAGTTTTACTGTAATCATGGCTTTGGTGTTCTTCAGAAGAATTTTTTTTTTACAGATTTGTTCCCATATAATGCACATATAATATGTAAAACTTTGATCCTGTGACCCCACCCTGCCCTCAGGTGGGGTGGGGGGGGGGGGGGGCAGATTTGATCAAACTTACATCTACACTACCTGACAATGTTTGCACAATAATATCACTAATCATGGACTTGGGGAAATGATTTTAAAAGATTTTTCTTAATATACATTCACATGTAAATGTTTGATCTTCTATTGTAGCCTGACTCAATCCAAGTGGGGGTGGGTGGAGGGGCATGATTTGAAGCTACACTATCTGAGGATGTTTCCATATCAATAAGATTAATCACATCCCTGCTGTTCTTCATCAGAAGATTTTTAAATCAAAATTTTTTTTCCAGTTCATATTCCACTGTAAAACTTTGATTCCATATTCTGACCCCACCCTAACAATGTTAGCCATAATATGAACAAAATTCAAATCTATACTACCGCATGTCAGGAAGCCTTCATGTAATTTTAATCTTTTCTGGACCTGTAGTTTTTGAGAAGATTTTTTTTTAGATAATCCAACTCTATTTTTGCGTTTTCTTTGATTATTTCCCCCTTGGACAAGGGCATGGCTCTTAATTAATTTGAATACTTGAATCCTTCACCCAAAGATACTCTGGGCCAAGTTTAGTTGAAATTAACCAAATGATTCTTGAGAAGAACATGATATCATGAAAAGTTTATGAACTAGGTCAATAACGACAGATAACGGACAAATTTCAATCAGAAAACTCACTTAAGCCTTTGGCTCAGGTGAGCCAAAACATCTTCAATTTCATGAGATTAAGCAACAATTTGAAAAATTCAAATCACTTTACCTTGCAAACCATTCCCTCTTCTAATGGTACGTTCTTCAATAAACAGACACCATATTCATTAAGATCTCTCAACCACCTGTAATTAAAAGTAAGCAATTATGTTTTTAATGCATGTACAGTTGAACTTCAAAATGGGACTTTTCAGCTTTGGTATGTTGGCAATTTAATATCATTATGATAGTTCTGTCTTGATTTTTCCAATCTATATTATAAGGGAAATATTATTCAATCTCTTTCAAAGAAATTATTTTAGTAAGGGAGATATCATGCACTTTGTTTGATACCTTAATGTATCTACAATACTCAATGACTGACACTACAACCATGATATTTTGATAGACAATCCAACCATGGATGTACATGGTTTTGACCAGAGACACTTGTGCTTAACCATGTACAATAAGTTTTGGACTGAATGGATATGTGAAAAATAAAGGAGTGGTATTGACTGTACTGTATAACAGTACGTAAATCATTGACAAACAGTCAACACAGAGTCTTTGATCTGCTTACATTTGAAAGAGCATTTATAGTTGAATATGTGTGCTTATTACAATTCAGAATTTAGAGCCATATATTGAAGTTTTCACAGACAGACAGATAGAAGGACAGCAAAAACATTATGCTCCGGACTTAAATCTTTGGGGGCATAAAAAGTGTGTATATAAATACTTCTTCTAAATTTTCTAAGTTAATTTTTTTGATTTTCAAACCATCACAAAGTCTGTGTAGAAACAGCATACAGTAATATCCATCTTGCTCATTAACTTCAGTTTTATTTTCCTCTATTAGTGAACAGCATATAAATTTTAATTTGCAAAACTTTGACAGAAACAATCACAAAGTTTAAAATCAACATGAAGAACATTTAGAAATCCTTACTGAAGAACTCCTTGTTGCCCAGACACGACTTTAGAGAAGTCCAGTGTAGGGTATGATTTTGGCTTGCTAACCATGGAAGAAGGCCTAAAATCATTGGTCAAATCAGAGTAGCCATGCTCTATAAGAAAATCCAGAGGTACTTCTCCCCTGTGTTCATCTGACCACAGTATTCTGAGTTTATCATCACCTAAAAAAAAATGGAACAATGCCACATAAATAAGAATTTAAAATCCTGTAGAAAGATAGACCAATTATATCATAATAATAATAATCTTTGTAACTATAAAGAAGTTTGTTTCTCATGTTTTCAAATTTACCACACAACTTGTACTGTTGTAATTTGTTAAGTCACAACACATCTGCTAGTCAGAATTTGAATTCAATGTATTTGTTATATTATTTATGCAATTAAGCATATTGCAATGCCTTTTCTGGATAAAAGCATTAGAAATATTTTGTTTATCAAACAGTCAAAGTACAACATGCCCTTGGATTGTAGGACCACTTGATCTAAGGTCAAGAGCAGTCCAGATTGTTTAAATAATCAAAAAGTGGGACACTTAAGTGACTTCGTAAGGTTTATAAGTCTTAGATCTAAGAAAGCTGCAATGTATTCTTTCTCTAAATTATGGAATTTGGGATAGATATACAATATGTTTCATTCTGATTTAAGAAGTCAATAAAGATAATAAGAGACCCCTAGCCCACAACACTCACTGATTCACCTTGGCCCTGCTGTTCATCATCAGATAAAGAAAAACTAGAAATAAGTCCATAGGACAGGAATGCCCCGCTGAGGGTATATTAGTAATGCAACATGAAAATTTATATTAGTGTATGAAATTTGATGAGAATATCTTGAATAGTTTCTTTAAAATTGAAATTGAAATCTAAAAAGTTGGATATAGATGATAAATTTTCAAAGTGCATAAGCTTACATAAATATATCTTAAATGGTTTCTTTAAAATTAAGCAAAATGCAAATTTAAGTAAAATGAGGTCAAGGTCCCAGAAAAGTTTAAGGTCAAACGTTTTTGATGCAGTTGAATAGTTCTCAAAAATACGTATCAGCATATTAAGTTTGATAAAAATATTTTGAATGGTTTATTTAAAACTGAGCTAAACACTAATTTAAAATAAATGAAGTTAATGTCAAAGGAAAGGTCAAGGTCAAAAAATGTTGATGCAGTTGAAAAGGTTACATCAGTATGTATTAGCATATAAATTTGATAAAAATATTATGAATGGTTTCTTTAAAACTGAGTTAAACACAAACTGAGAAAAGTGAGGTCAAGGTTAAAGGAAAGGTCAAGGTGAAAAAAATATTAATGCAGTTGAATAGCTCTCATCAGTATGTATCAGCATATGAAGTTTGACACTAATTTAAGAAAAGTGAGGTCAAGGTCAAAGGAAAGGTCAAGGTTAAAATTTTTGATGCAGTTGAAAAGGTTACATCAGTATGTATTAGCATATGAAGTTTGAAAAAAATATTATGAATGGTTTCTTTAAAACTGAACAAAACACTAATTTAAGAAAAGTGAGGTCAAGCTCAAAGGAAAGGTCAAGGTAAAAAAAATATTGATGCAGTTGAATAGCTCTCATCAGTATGTATCAGCATATGAAGTTTGATTAGATTATCTTGAATGGTATCTTTAAAAGTGAGCTAAACACTAATTTAAGAAAAGTGAGGTCAAAGGAAAAGTCAAGGTCAAAAAATGTTGATGCAGTTGCATAGCTTTCATTAATATCTATCAGCATATGAAGTTTGATAAAAATATCTTGGATAGTTTCTTTGAAACTGAGCTTTGAACAGAGCTAAATGCAAAGTGTGACAGAAGGACGGAAGGACAGAAGACGGACAGGACAAACACTATATGCCCCGGCCATATTCATGGCGGGGCATAAAAATATTTTCCCACTTTATTCACATAAAAAAAATCATACCCTATGAATGCCAAATGTATTTAGTTTGGCCCTGCTACTTTTCAAAAGATTTTTTTAAAATCCTTATATATTTCCTTTTCATATATTGATCCCCTAGTGTGGCCCCTCCCTACTCAAAGGGGGCCATAATTTGAACAAATGCTTGCATAATCACGGCCCTTATATATTCCCTGTAAAACTTTGATCCCCTATTGTGGCTTAAATGTAAATTAATACTAGAGGGCTATTCAACTGTGTCACAATTTTCTGACTTTAACCTTCCTTGTGACCTTGACCTCATTATTCCCCATTTTCCATAATCTTAAACAAAGAAGCAAGGTACATTTCTTTACACGTTGCATTACAATGAACCCTGGGTGGGGCATTCATGTCCTATGGGCATGTTTCTAGTTTCCTATATACATGTATTCCAATGTAAAGTCTATTCTGGCCCAGTGGTTTTTGAGATAAATCTGTTTAAAAGATGCCACCAAAGTTAATTCTTAACTATCTCCCCTCGAAAGAGGATGTGGCCCTTCATGTGAACAAACTCGAATCCTCTTCATCCAAGAACGCTTTGTGGCAAGTTTGTCTAAAACTGTCCTGGTGGTTTCAGAGAAGTTGAAAATGTGAACAGTTTATAGACAACACATGACAGATGGACAGAAACCAGACACTAAGATCAGAAAAGCTCATTTGAACCATTTGCTCAGGTGAACTAAAAGATTAGCAATCTAGAATTAAATAAAGGATTATCCTCCATTTGTTTTAAAGAATGCAAACTCCATTTTGAGATTCAATGCAAAGATTGCCAAGTACATGTATTAAAATCAATATCAATCAATATTGATTACAACTGATCAAAACACACACTAAATATTGCAGAAATGCTAAGTGCTAAGTTCGCAGTTGATCACCTGAATCTGTGACTTTTTTGACCGTTGTGTCATATCTTATTTGACCTACGTCTATGAGCTTCTGGCCTGAGTGGTCCTGCTTACATTCCGAACAATGACAGTTGTTTCTCAACCAAATGCTATGGAACCTGAAATATTCACTCAAAAATTTGTATATAATAATTATTATACAATTAATCTATACAAGTATTACCCAAATGTAATTAAACTTTGAAATTTAATCTTGTGTATTGATGTGAATAAAATGAAAAAAAAAATCTTGGAAGTAAAAGTTTTTTTATTGTCCCAATTTCATTTTCATATGTATTTGAAACAAAGCATTTATCTTTCTTGCACAAACAAGAAAATCAAGGCAATTAAATCACAGTTTACTGGCTTTGTTATTGGGTAAATTGCTGTTACATTACACTTACATTGATTCTGTACCATTTTTCCATGTAATCTTCACCTTTTGACCTACTTCTTCAGCTAAAACTTTTATTTCTTTATTCTGGAAAAATGGTAACCATATGTATGTGTATTATAATCATGCAAACAGTTTGACTGCTATATGTCAAGGAGTAAAAACGATTTTTGTAAATTGCATTAATTTTGATGCTTTTGGCATCACCCTTAGGGCCCCAGGGATCAAGAGAGAGACCATGAAATTGATAGATTTTGCTCCCCTTCAACCAAAGATGATATAGGAATGAAGCTTTGTCGCCAGAGATCACTCTAAGTTAATAAAACTGAGATATGTTTCCTTTATAAAACTTTCATCTTCAATAATAATCTTTCTTCCTGCATGATATACCAATTTTCTCCTTGCATTGTATACTAAATTTCTCCCTGCATGGTACATGTACATGTATATACTAAATTTCTCCTTGCATTGTATACTAAATTTCTCCCTGCATGATATACTAAACTTCTCCCTGCATGGAATACTAAATTTCTCCTTGCATGGAATACTAAATTCCCCCCTTCATGGTACATGTATACTAAATTTCTCCTTGCATTGTATGCTTAATTTCTCCCTGCATGGTATACTAAATTTCTCCCTGCACGGTATACTACATTTCTCCCTGTATGGTATACTTATGGTAATTCTTCCCTGCATGGTATACTAAATTTCTCCTTGCATTGTATATTGAATTTCTCCCTGCATAGTATTAATACAACATTTCTCCCTGCATGGTGTACTTAATTTCCCCAAGCAGGGTATACTAAACTCCTCCCTTCATAGTTTACTAAAGAGGTATAGTGCACTTAGTATACCAAATGGCCTACAGTATAGCGAAATTGCAAACATCCAAAATATTTCAATATTTTATGATATTACATAAATCTAGCTATAAGCAAATACAAATTATACCAGTACTTGGCAAAAATACTCAAAATTATCAAAATTATCTCAGACAAGAGCAATGAAATTTACAGATTTTGCATGGGATATATGGAGAACTATTGAGTGAGCATTGAAAAAATACAGATTTGTGTATTTGAACCAACTTAAGCCATACAAATTTTGAATGGGTTACGTTCTTTTGATATCACAGTATACTGTTATATCAAAATCTTTTTGGTTTAACTTGGTCTTCATATCAAAAACTGTCTATATACTTCAGTTATCCTATTTTCCGAAAGACTCTTACACAGGGCTATATATATACACAAAAGACACAGAAGTTTTCAATAGCGTGCGTAGCCTAATGGTGTATGCTGAACTGTTTTCGTGCTTGAGGTCTCTGGTTCAAGCCTCCCAAGTTCCGGATTTTTTTTTTAAGTAATCATAGTATATGTTTAATCATTTTTTTTTTTACTTTAGCTAGTTAATTTTTAATTAAAGTCGTATCTTGCACATAATATACACATCAGTAATAAACATAGCATGTTTCTAAATTCCTCCCTTCATGGTATACTAAATTTCTCTTTTCATGTTATACATACTAAATTTGCATGAATAAGATTTTTATCTTCTTTTTCTCTCATAAAATCATCATGATACAACATACTGTCATTTTACCTTGAAATCTGTACAAATATCACAAAAGAAATCTTTACCTTTTCAGAGGAAACAGAGTTTGAACAATACACTCTGAAACAAACTGCTGGTAACATCTGTCCTAAGTCAAAATACAGAAGAATGATTCAAAAATACATATATGTATAGTACAAAATATTTGATTACTACTGCCTCCCCCCCCCCCCCTTTCAAAGAGAAAAGAGAGCAAACTACATTGACAAATAGACAGACAGACTGCTACACAGAAAGCCAGACAACTAGACAAGACAGCTACACAGACAAACAGCTATACAGACACACAGCTAGATAGGCAGACTGCTACACAGAAAGCCAGACAACTAGACAGACAGCTACATAGACAAATAGCTATACAGACACAAAGCTAGACAGACAGACAGCAACACAGAAAGGCAAACAGCTACATAGACAAATAGCTAGACACACAGAGAGCTTTACACACACAAAAAAAAAACAACATAAAACAGCTTATCAGACATTTAGTAAGGTAGATAAACTGAGAAACAGACAGACAGACAGACAGACAGCTAGACTGACAAACAGCTAGACAGAGAGAAAATACATGTAAATGACATCTTTATATTTCAAACTAACTGCTAAAAACACAAACTCAAATTTGGATATAATTTGGTATAAAAGTTTTAAATTTTTCTGTCTGCATATCAAATAAGTAAGAAAATGGTTGCATGTGAAACACTCTATACAGAAAGAAAAATAGCTATACTAAAAACACAGCTACATGTAATTAGACTCACAAATAGCTGGAAACACAAACTCAAATTTAAAGATAGATGATACAAATAAACTCAAATTTAAGGATAGATGATACAAATAAACTTTCTTCAAAAACCATGAAAAATAATAACTATAGTCATGTTTATATTTATTTAGTAAAATGGATGTTTAGCCAAACAGATTTTAATTTTTCATTCAAAGTTTAACAAGAATGTCTTATTAAGTGATACAAAGTTGTGTAAATTTATAAGGATTGTTGCAAAAGGTAGAATTTTGAACATCATAGATCCATTTTTTGTTTGTATCATCTGTCCTTAAGCTAGATGAATTAATTTGTAATTATACTTCAAACCAGTGCCTAATAACTACCCAATAAATACAAACTTCCATGCAGCCACGGAATTGTTTTAATAAATGGCCTGCCTTCTTATGATAGTGAAAAGTTGGTTCTTTGTTACTTTGTACTGACCATTGCTGAAATGTATTCCTGATTGCTGTGGGCCTGTACATGGTAGAGCTGGTCTCTGTAGATGTTGTCTAGTCAGAGTTATTGCCCCTCTACAGGACGGCCACAGCCTTATTAGACTATGTCTAACACTCATTCTGTTAATAGATGTCACCAGTAAAATTGGTCCATTCTTCTTTATACACTTATTGATAAATAAGCCTAAATAGTTACTGGAAAGAGTTCTTACTTTTATATAGCTGCACTAATGTAACTTTCCAAATTACACATCATTTCTTTTAAAAGAAATCAAAATGCTTTAGCCTTGACTAAAGGGATTGAACCCAAACAAAATGAGATCAAGGGCCACAACACTCACCTTTGTCACTTCAAAAGATTGTTTTGTTTCAAAAGGTTTTCCTATCAATATTCCCATGACCCCATCCTATAGCCCCACTCTAGTCCCAAAGGATCATAACTTAACCATTCTCAGGACTCTCATTCTCATCAATATAATTTACATGGCCTTGTTGTTGTGGTGAAGATTTTAAAGATTTTTCAGATTTTTCCTTTCTTACATACATAAAGAAAAACTTTGATCCCCTATTTTAACTCCACCCTAATGCCTTTTACAGCCTAACCCCCAATGTTCATAAATTGAACAAACTTGAATCCACATGACATGGGAATGTTTGAGAATAATCTTTTTAATAGGCCCAGGCCTCTTCTTCTCTTTGTTCCTTGGGAATGTTAGGTCAGGTGCCAATACTTGCATCTCATGAGTCCAGTTTGATAAAAAAAAAAATTGTTTTGCTGTTGTTGTGTGTGTTTTTTGGTGTTTTTTTTTTTTTTTGGGGGGGGGGGGGGGGGGGTCGAGGGTTTGGGTTTTTTTTCATTTCCTTGGTGGAATTGGTTTGGTTTTTTTTGTGTTTCTCTAATGTTGGTGAGTATGAGTAGGATACATTGCAGAGCATAAAAATTTTCTTTTACAGTTTCTTAATGGTTTGGATACTTTTGGTCTAATTTGACTCTTCAAGAACCGTTAACAATACAAGTAACAGAAAGCCAAACTATGTACTCCTCCATCATTGTTGATGCAGAATATCACAGAATGCAATGTTAATAAAGGTACTAAAGTTTAGTAAATCTTTATAATTAAATTTAGTGGTTTAAAGTTTACTTAGTAATACCAGTGACTTTTCCTTAATCACAAATAAATCCAGTTATGAAGAATTACTTAAGATTAACAGAAGCTACAACTAACATACATGCATTACATACCTTCTACATGAACCTGTTATCTCCTTCCTTGTCTAGACGTCTGAGTTGGTGTCATCTACAGAAGGATGTGCTGAATGTGAACAGGAACATTCTTCTTATATCTAAAACAAGTTATCCACAGGTCTGAGTTCAAAGTCCACATCAATATATCTATCAACAATAGATTTAACACAGGTATGTTGCAATTAAAATCATACTTATGTTACCAAACAAAGATTACAAAACATGTATATGACAACAGCAAGACAGAGATTATTTGTTTGTTCATACACTTAGCACTCACTGAAGGTCACTGGCGTCAATGCTTTGAGTGCATATATGTCAAGTCTACAAAATGAAATTTCATGCCTAAAAACCTAAAACATATGGCTGCAATCTGTCAAATTCATGAAGAATACATTTAAGTTCTCTTTATAGTCATTCTTTTACTAAATGTGTATAGATATACTGGTATCTATAATAGTTAAAAAGTATTCAAGCATTCTCAGGTAGTCTAGTTGAATAAAAATGACAATGAAGATCAAGAAGCATACAAAACTAAATATAAACTTAAAAATATAAATAAAAAGGTCAATAACAGGCACTATGAGTTTACTTATCACTTTTGAAAAGGAAGGAGGAGGCAGTCAAAAAAAATTGACAACTTACATGTACCTGAAGAAACTTTGAGAAGCAAAAAAAAAAAAAAAAAAAGAAGGAAAATTGTCCAAACTCAAAAATCCTATTTCAAAAGGAGGGGGGGGGGGGGGGGGGGGTGCACCCACCAACTTCTTTCACAACCAAATTTTTTTTTCATACAGTACCACATTACCCTGATTTGACCATACTAAAACAAACCAGAAGTCTCTAATGAGACTGTAGCTCCACTGGTATGTACTTATAATGAAGGAAGATAAAAGTAGCACTTGGACTTGAAACTTTGCAACAGCAATAAATAGAAATCAATAATGATCCTAGGTTTAGTCTCTTTTTGTGGCAAGATTTATTGCAATCAGACTAAAACTGTGTCCTAGGAAGAGTAGCCATTTGAAAGAATTTTACAGAAATTTCGATTTTAGTAATCATGGCAACATCATTCAACAAAATCAAAAAACAATAAAGACAATTATGTATTTTAGTGTAGTCTACTTGTGTGCCAAGTTATACTGAAATCTGACCAAAACTGTAGGAGGAGTAACATTTTGAAAGTATCTCAAGGAAATTTCTATTTTTAGTAACCATGGCTACTCCATTCATCGAAATCTAAAAAAAAAAACGATGTACAGAATTATGTATCTTAGTGTAGTCTACTAGTGTGCTAAGTTATACTGAAATCACACTAAAACTGTAGGAAGAGTAGCATTTTGAAAGTATTACAGAGAAATTTCTAATTTTAGTAACCATGGCAACACCGTTCATTTAAATTAAAAACTGATATAGGGAATTATGTATCTTAGTGTAGTCTACTTATATGCCAAGTTTTATTGAAATCAGACCAAAACTATAGGAGGAATAGCGTTTTGAAAGTTTTTCAAGGAAATTTTCATTTTTAGTAACCATGGCAACACCGTTCATCGAAATCAGACAGAATTATGTATCTTTGTGTATTCTACTTGTGTGCCAAGTTTTATTGAAATCAGACCAAAACTGTAGGAGGAGTAGCGTTTTGAAAGTATTACAGAGAAATTTCTATTGTTAGTAACCATGGCAACACCGTTCTTCGAAATTAAAAACCGATATAAAGAATTACGTATCTTAGTGTAGTCTACTTATATGCCAAGTTTTATTGAAATCAGATCAAAACTGTAGGAGGAGTAGCGTTATGAAAGTTTTTCAAGGAAATTACTATTGTTATAGTAACCATGGCAACACCGTTCATCGAAATCAAAAATTGATATACAGAATTATGTATCTTTGTGTAGTCTACAGACAGACAGCTAGACAGACGGACGGACGACGGACACATTTAAATCGCATAAGCTCTTCTGGTCTCTGACAAGTAGAGCTTAAAATTGGGGGGGGGGGGGGATTTGGCAACCAGCCTTTCAATGAACATTCAACAGTAAAAAGTTGTGTTTTGAAAAAAAAGTGGAGCCCCCCCCCCCTCCCTCCACTATGTGCCTGAATAAAATAATTTTTGTATCAGGGATCATAATATTAAATATTTGAAAATTAAAATGCTAGTATTCTTCTACAGAGTACAATTCAAGATTGAAGGTAATTAAAAAATGGTCACTTTAATCGAAACAAAAAACAAAGGTCACTTAGGTTAACATGATACCAAATAAATGATGATGACGTTCAACAACCCCCCCCCCCCCCTTTTTCAAGTCTCACACCAAGTGCTTGCATTTTCATCGAAACGTAACAGTTTAGCAGGCCTAATCCGCAACAAAATAAATGCTAGAAAAATTTTTTACTATAAAAAAAATCACAGTTTGCAAGTGTTTAAAAAAATTGCCCTGGACTAGAGGAAGATAAACTTCAACTTGTAACTTACTTTAAAAAATCCTCAAAACGTCTGGGGGTCCTGGGTCCGCTTGTAGACTTAAATGTCTATGAGCGGACTCAGGACCCCTGACGTTCACAAGCGGACTCATGATCCTGAGAGATTCCAAATAAACATAGTACATACCCCTAGCTCAGTCATTTGTCATCTGTGGCATGCGGCTTTGCTTGACTTTAGTATACCGGATATTATTAAATGCCTAGAAAAGTATAATCTAAGATGTAACCTGTACAACCACTAAATTTCCGGATTTTTGCAGTTATCCAAATCGCGTTTCAAGGAGCGACAATAGGCGCACTCTGCAGACTGATTCAGTTACTTAAAATAAGAATATATTTTATATATCGATAATAATAAAATACAAAGAGAAGAAAAAAAGGGTTTTGACTTTTCGAAGATTTTTTTTTCTCTTTCACCGTATTTCCTCAACATGCGCGGATCTAAGGGGGGGGGGGGGGGGGTCGGGGGACTCCCCCCCTTGGAATTTGCAGAGTTATTCAAAGTCTATACTGAAGCAAATAAAAAATGACTTTAAACCCCCCCCCCCGAAAATGTGGACCCCACCATCACACCATGAAATAGGTGTTTTTCATGTTTGGGAAATGGATTTTAGGTGGGGTTTTTGTTGTTGTTGTTGTTTTTTTTTTTTTTGTTTTTTTTTTTTTTTTGTTTTTTTTTTTTGTTTTTGTTTTTTGTTTTCTTTTTGTTTTTGTTTTTGTTTTTTTTTTTTTGGTTGTTGTTTTTTTTTTTTTTTTTGCCTGTCAAGAAATTTTCTGGGTTTGATACGTTTGGAAAGGGAATTTAGTTGTTGTTTTTTTTTTTTTTGGGGGGGGGGGGTTGTTTTGTTTTTGTTTTTTGTTTGTTTGCATGTCGAGAAATTTTTGGGTTGGATTTTTTTTTTTGACTCGCCCCCCCCCCCCGGAGAAAATTCCTGGATCCGCGCCTGCTCAACATTCAGAGAACTGATCAATTAAATTAATCCGTTAACTATTCTTCAAGGTGTAATATGGTAACACATTGATGTATTATAGCGTTAGAATTTAATATGGAAGAATGTGAGAAATTTGACTGTTAAAAATCATCCACCGAGACATATGCGATATGATTATCGGGCTTAAAGTTAACATTAAATATCATTAAAAGAAATTAAAGTTCAAAGATCATGCACTGTCCAAGAGGGATACATCCTTGTATTTCATAAATGAACGTTATGTTAACTTTCTATATCTCTATATTGTTTGTTTTTTATGACCTTGGCAAAATAAGATCAACTTTAGAATAAAAGGTAATGGATATCATCGTAAACTAGTTTTTGGGGTTACGAATTCCCCAGAGGTAAAGGGAAAGCAGAAAAGAAAACTTCTAAAAATTCGATCCTAAGAAAAAAAAAAGCAAGCAGATTTCAAAATATCTAATTTGGATGTGACGGAAACTTTATATAGAATTTGAATGCTTTAAAATTCAAAATACCTATTTGAAGAAAAAAAAATACTTAATTTCAGGAATTAGCACTAAAAATGAAAGAAAATTATCATTTAAAAATTATACTAAAGAGTGCATAAATAAATAATTACATAGATTTATAAATGTTGTTAAAAATAATACATGTCCTTGGTTTGAGATCATAAAGAGAAGGGGGAGTGTGATTAGATGTAATTATTTAATGTACCAAGCAGTTCTTTAGAAAGATATTGCCTGAAAAATTATCTTTATCTCAATAAAAATGCTTATTGTTTTTCATGTTTTCATTCATATGATGTCTTGGCGCGAAAATAGTCGGTGCTTATTTGCATGTTACCATATATGATTTTATCCAGTCCATATTTGGCCGTGGACGCCATATATGGGAACCCCACATTGCCATACAAGGAACTCGTATTTTCTCAAAATTTGGTTAATATTAATTCGCGAAATGAAATTAAATATACCGACCTAAGCAATCCATTTATTAAGATATCTAGCAAAAAAGTAAGTATTTCAAAGTCATCTCTGAGGATTTACACGTGTCTGACACATCCGAAGACGATAAATGATATGACCTAGATTTCTACGCGCATTGATATACTCGCAGTGATTCGCCCGGTATTCCGTTTATGGCGAGTAGCAAATTAGGTACAGTCAGTTCATTCTTCCATTCATGAACAGTTGATAGTAAAGGTTGTAACGGGACGTATTTTACTGAAAGCAATGAATGGTACACATTTGAACCAGCCGGCTTTTCCCACTGCCCCTGGGGGAGCGGTACCCGCGTTTACAATGGAAAATGTCGATCCTTCGACTTTGGAAGAGGATTCGGACTCCGAAGGGGAAATATCTGTGGCAACTAATCCCCAAGGGCTCAAGCCGGGGAAAAAGACGAAGGGAAGAGTCAAAATTAAAATGGAATTTATTGAAAATAAATTGAGGCGATATACAACTTTCAGCAAACGCAAAACAGGAATTATGAAAAAGGTTAGAACTTTTTCTATTTAGACCATTTATAGTTGCAAAGTTTTCAAATTATTTTGTTATTTATCATGTTTATAGTACTTTTAAAAAATGATTACTGTTTTCAATAGGCTTATGAACTGTCAACTCTTACTGGTACTCAAGTAATGCTTCTAGTGGCAAGTGAAACTGGGCATGTCTATACATTTGCTACAAGAAAATTGCAACCTATGATAACAAGTGACAGTGGAAAAGCACTCATTCAAACATGCCTCAATTCTCCGGATCCCCCACCTGGCTCTCAGCCCCAGATGACAATGGACCAAAGAATGAATCCAACAGGCTTTGAGGAAACAGAATTGTCTTATGCAGTTGGCGAAGAAGAGCACACAAAAGTTAGTAAGATTTTAAAATTTCTCTAGAAAAATACAGAAAGTATGGAACTGGTCAAGTTCTTTACCTATTGCCTCACTAAAACATTGAATCTAACCTTTTAAAAAAAATTATAACATTTTTATTTATTAATTGTTTGGGGAAAAACTTAAAAACTTTCCCAAGTTTCCTTCAAGAAGACAATGAATTGTCAAGAAGAGTGAATAGAAACTGCACTAGAATAATGCACTGCATTCATCCAAAAAAAAAAAAAAAAATTCTGAAGTCACTTGTACACTTAACTCTCCAAATGCTGTGTTTACCATCTGTTGCAAATCAAGAGCTGGAGAATACCATAAATATCAGCTGTGTGTTTCTCTCAGCGGGAGCTTCTGTGCCATTTCTTGCCACTAATAGTGTGATAAGACCAAGGCAAATTACTTCTTTGTTTGTTTCTTGTTTATTGTTAACAATGATAGAGTTGTCCTGATTAGCACAGGAGGGGATCAGGGAGATATTAGGGGTGGGAGTGTTTGTGTTTATTCTTATTGACAGGAAATGTCTATCTGGAAATTTTCTGTTAAGGGAGTTGGGAAATGGACATGTCAAATATGGAGTCAAAAATGAAACATAAGTCATATAAAGGATGATTTTATAATATATGTAAATTAAGAAAATTAGATGCACAAGCAGCATATAGTGCATTCTTTCATTTTTTTTTTCTTTTAAATGTTTAGAATTTTTGGAAAGCCAGAATTATTTTCACTTTTCACAAATTTATAAATGTTTCAAACATGTTGGGAAATAAATATTAGCTGTAGCTTAAAATTAGCTTATTTACATAGTAATGAAAAAAAATTATCATGTGCTCTTGTATATGCATTTATTAAATGTAAGTGGAATAAAGTTCCCTGGATGTCCAAAGTGATCCATAAAACCCTTCTGTAATTTGCCTTTGCCTCAAAATCCATTCCCAGAACTTTCAGTATGAGGTACAAAGCCAAATTCGGCAGCAGGGATCCCCATATCCTGTGTAACCGGAGAAGCCCTGTATCAAGAAGCTAATTGGAAACCTTCCATGTAGGCAGAGATAAAACAGCTCCTTTCCTCACATATGTCAAAATTGTTTGTTTTATATCAAATAGGCTTCTGTAGCTACTGCTGAGAAAGTCTAAGAGGAATAGTCATGTAATCTTACTTGGGAATGGGCGGATCAGGAGCAGTTATGGAGAATTATGTCATGCTCCCATCTGTAGATTGCAGAATCTGATTTCCTCAAAGCTTATGGGTGATTAAAGTGGCACCTTTGTAAAGTAATGAAGGAGCTGCAATAAAGAACAAAGTTTCTTTGGCTTTCTTTAAATATTTTTTTTGCTTCTAAATAAAAACAAAATACAATATTAGTTAAAATATGATTACGATTTATGTAGGATAAAATCTACAAGTTATTTAAAGCATTATTCAAGTTATTTGAAGCTCTGAAGCCTTTTTAATTCATTGTTCCTAATTTTAAGGTAGAAAATTGAAAATGAGTGGGTTTTTTTTTTTTTTTTTTTAATTTGGAGGATATTATTTAGAGCAAGAAAACTTGTTATTCAAGATGAAACACATCATTTATGTCAGTGATTTGAAGTTTTCATATTATATTTCATCAACAAATCAATCATTTAAACCATAAGGGTTTAGGCAACAAATAATGTTTCCATGTATATAATAATCTGATTAAGAAGAGCAGGTTTTCAGGGGCAAGTGTGCAGTTAGTGTCAATGTGGTTCAGTTGTTATGTGTGATGGATATATTGTGGTGGAGAGATATTGCCCCTCCAGGATCAGGCAAACACTTCTCCCACAAGTTAAAAGGAATGAATTTATCACCATGGCAATATTTATTCTTGTAATGTATGAATGTTGTGTGTATAAGAGTGAATTCTTACTAGCACTGCAAGCACATGCTACAAATATGTCTTAGAGAGGCAGCATGCCAAATTTGCTCCACAGTGTTGTGATTTCTGGAATAGAAATGTGTTGAATAAGGAATTTTTATGAAATATGCTTAATTAATGTATTGCCAGCAGATTTTAGGAGATGTAAATGAATACAAAATATTTACTAGCCACTCTTTTTAACCAATATTGATCAATTATCTGATGTGATATTTAACAGTATTACTTTTTTTCAACAGAACTTACTCTTTTACTAAATCTGCATTTTTTAAAAAAAAAAAAAAAAAAGAAAGAAATTAAACATAATTATATTAATCTTTAATTTAAAAGGAAATTTAAAATAATTTCATTTTTTTTTTTCAAAAATATTGAACTTTAAAGTGAAGTTCACTTTAAACAAAAAATCATAGAAAAGAGGAATCTTTTTCCAAAAAAGATTTACATAGATATAAAACACAGAAAATAAATTTTCTGAAATTTGAAAGAAAAGAAGAAGCAAATAATTGATAATTGATAATTGAAAATATCATAGTACTAAATAATCATAATATCTTTCTTTTGATGCTCTTTGAATTGTAAAATTAAAATCATTGAAGTTAAAAGTGATTTCTGAAGCATTACATTGACACTAGTAGTCATAAGTGACAATCTAATTATCAAGCTACACACAGAATGCATATGGTGTGGAGCTGTTGCGACACACCAAGAACAGACACTTCACAAGTTAAGGAACATGTCTATCTCCATGGCAATGATTTTCCCTGGAATTTCAGTTGTAATATATAGATGCTATGTATGAGGGAGTGATTTTTATCACTGCAAGCACATGCTGCAAATATGTCTTAGAGAGGCAACATGCCAAATTTGCTCCAGCACTGTGACTTCTGAAATAGAAATGAGTTGAATAAGGAATTTGTATATTATTATGCTATTTTCCTGATGGGGAGGGGGATGCAATATGCCCCATTATTTGGATTCCATTTTTATGGCATTATATACCTTGAACTTACCGGTACCTCTCTTTAGTATTGATGTCAAAAAGCTTTCAATATTTGGCATTTTTTATTTCTTGAGGGTGGGTTTTTTATTATTGAGTCAAAGTACCGGGTAGTTTAATTGCCCTATCTTCCTTATCCCAAGCAGTAAAATACACAACACCATGAACATCTGGTTTTTATATTTTTTGGAAGCCTTTTACCCCACCCTACCCCCTTTAGACATAGACAAGAAATTTTTTGCAGCCATGATATTGTATAATGGGGATATGTATTTATCAACCATCTAGTTAGCTCACCGTGCCAAAGGCTCAAGTGAGCTTTTCTGATCAAAGGGTGTTCAGCATCCGTGTTTTGTCTGTAAACTTTTCACATTTTCAACTCCTTCTCAGGAACCACTGGGCCAATTTCAACCAAACTTGCCACAAGGCATCCTTTGGGGAAGGGGATTTAAGTTTGTTCACAGGAAATGCAACATCCTCTTTCAAGGGGAGATAAAATAAGAATTCCTGAAAATTTAGAGGTATCTTTTAAAAATCTTCTCAAGAGCTACTGGGCCAGGAAAGATGAAACTTGTGTGAAAGCTTCATTACATACTGTTGTCACTTCTCAAGAACAGCAAAGCCATGATTAATCATATATAATATAGGAATAATCAAAGAAAAATTTTTAAAATTCCTCTTATCATGAACAGCAATGTCATGATTAATCATATTTGTATGAAAGCATCCTCAGGAAGTGTAGGTTGAAGTTCGCTCAAAACATGACCCTTGGGTATAGGGTGGGGCAGAAATGGGGGATCAAAGTTTATAGTTTATAGTTGGAGTCTTTAAAAATCTTCTTCTGAACAACAGCAAAGCCATGATTAGTCATATTGATATGAAGCATCCTCAGGTAGTATAGATTCAAGATTGTTTAAGTCATGGCACCTGGGGATAGAGTGCAGCCACAATGGGGATCAAACTTTAACAGAGGAATATACATGCTGTATGGTTTAATAATTTTCTTCTCAAGAACAGTAAAGCCATGATTATTTGTATTGATATGGAGGCATCCTCAAGTAAGTTAAGACTCAATTTTCCAAATCATGACCCTCAGGAGTAGAATGGGACCACAATAGGGGATCTCAGTTTTACAGAGGAACATATGGGAAAAAATCTTAAAAATCTTCTCAAGTACAGCAATGCCATGATTAGTCGTGTTGATATGGAAGCATCCTCAGGCAGTGATTCAAGTTTGGTCAAATCATGACCCCTGAAGATAAGTTGGGTGACAAGTTTTTCATAGGAATATATAATAGAAAAGAATTACCTAAAGAAGAACCGCAGGAGCATATTGACTTATTTAAGTGTTGTGGCCCATGGGCCTCTTATTTCCCCAAACCTTGAAAATTTGTCCCAATGGAAATATGTGATTTTACAGTAAATTCTAAATTGTTTTAATCATGTCCCCAGGGTAGTGTGAGGTCACAGTAGGGATTGAAATTTAACCTAGGAATATATAGGAAGATATTTTTATTAATATTCTCAAAAAAGACATGGCTAGAAAAGATGAGTCTTGCATAAAAGCTTCCTGTCATTAATTTAAATTCTAAATTGTTCAGTTCATGGTACCCAGGGGTTAGGCCACAATAGCGGATTATTTTTTATTACTGGATAATTACAGCCCTAATAGAAATGCTTTTCTTCATGTATATAAATTCAAACTAGCATTGCAAACATTAAATTCTTTATCATATGTAATTGGGTGTTTTACAGGTGGAGAGTGGAATAAAGCCTATGTTTATGCCAGTATCAATCCCAGAGCCAGGAATGATCAATCGAAATTCCCCAGACAACACGAGTGGTACCTCCTCCCCACTGCAGCAGACCACCCCTAGCAGTCAGACCACTTCACAGTCCCCTCCTACATCTGCTGCCTCCAAAAATCTGGCTGGAAACGTTAATCTAACCATCCCAGGTCTACCTCCAGGGGCAGTGCTAGTCCCACAAGGTAGATAACTGCTTCATCATCCACATAATTCAGCAAACATAAATAAAAGATTTCTTTAGTAAATTAATTAATAAAAATAAGAGCCAATATTGCACTAGTGGATTCAGAATAATAATTAAGATGTTTTATTTTTCATTTGAGGAGCACCACTGATACCCATTCAGCAGAATGGTCAGCCAGTGCCCCAGACCTCCCAGGCTCAGACACTCTATAGACTCCCCAACTCCAATCAGATTGTAGCTTTCTCAGGTACATGATCTCATTGTTACAATTTCATCTGTAAGTATTGTTCAGCTAATGTTGATTGTATTTTCTAGTTGAATTTGAATTTGTCCTTGGCCTGACCATGAAAAAGTTTCTGACTTCTAATTAATCAAAAAATTCCTTTTAAAAAACAAACATCAGGATTTTATAATACATGTAATGAAATAAGGTATATACAGTAAATGTCATGTAAATTTATTTTCTCAAGAAGATTTATTATCAGAACACTTTTTAGCTCACCTGAGCCAAAGGCTAATAAAAGTGAGCTTTTCTGATCAAATTTTGTTCTGGTCTGTAGTCGTCATTGGCATTGTTGTCGTAAACTTTTCACATTTTCATCTTTTTCTCCAGAACCAAGGGGCCAATTTCAACCAAATCTGGCAAAGAGTATCCTTGGGTAAAGGGAATTCAAGTTTGTTCAAATGAAGGGCCAAAACCTATTCCAAGGGGAGATGATTTAGAAATAGTGAAAATTGGTGGGGTAATTTTAAAATCTTCTCAAGAACCACTGGGCCAGAAAAATGAAACTTATGTGAAAGCTTTCAGGGGTAGTGTAGATTCAAGTTTGTTCAAATCATGACCCTTGTTGGTAGGGTAGGGCCACCATGGGCGATCAAAGTTTTTCTTAGAAATACATAGGAAAAATCTTGAAAATTCTTTTTCTCAAGAAGAACAATCATGATTAGTCATATTTATATGGAAGCATCGGATCCTCAGATAGTGTAGATTCAGTTTTGTTCAAATCATGACCCCTGGGGTAGGGTGGGGCCACTATTGGGGATCAAAGTTTTATGTTGGAATACATCAGAGAAATCTTTGAAATTCTTTTATTTCGAACAGCAATGTCATGTAAGCGTCCTCAGGTAATGTAGATTCAAGTTTGTTCAAATCATGACCCCTTGGGGTAGAGTGGGGTCATGATGGGCAGTCAAATTTTAAATAGGAATATATATGAAAAAAAATCTAAGGAACAGCAAAGTCATGATAAGTCGGATTGATATGGTAGCATCATCAGATTCCAGTTTGTTCAAATCATGACACCTGGAGATAGGGGGGACCACAATATATTATCTTAATTTAATTAGGAATATATAGGGAAAAAATCTGATGAAGAACAGAAGGGCCATAGTTATTCAGGTGAGCTTTGTGGCCCATGAGCCTGTTGTATGCATATTTTACATAGGCTAATGAATGAAATTACTTCTAGGACTGAATTATATTATCTTAATTTAAAGACATTCACAGATCATGAACACATTGTTAGAATGCACAGGTAGATTTATAGAAGAATGCACAGGTAGATTAAATAAATTTACCTTTGCATTCTCACGATGTATTGGTTTGATTTGTTTATGTCTATAAATCTATAACTTAAGATCTAGACACTATTCACTCAAGCTCAATAAAATGGTGCAAATGATGTCGCTGGGGGTTAAGCTAAAAAAAATAATGAAATGTCAAAGAAAATACTTTTTGAATGAATGCATGAATATGTTACCTTTAAAGGTGCTTAGACACAGATTTGAAGTTAATATTTTCTCAATTTTTCTGTATAATATCACGACTTATATATTGCAATAGCATTTCACACGAAAATATAATTAAAAACTTATTTTATCTAGAAATTATTGGAACTACGAATTCCTAGACGCGTTTGATTAACACATCATTGCACTTTCACAAATTTTATCTTTATCCTTAATATTTAAGAAAAGAAGCGATTTTGTTGTGTATTGATGAAAAACATTACATCTATAATTAAGAAAATTCAGAGTAGAAATGTGCGAAAGCAAACCCTCTCACTAATATCGTCAGCCCATGCTCAGTGTTGTGTACAGAGTTTAACAAATTGAATACACCCGTGAAACGTAAACTGTTTTTGTAAACAGGGCACGAGCACTGTTATTGTTAATGTTTACGATTCACTGGGTGTGTTCAATTGTTAAAGTCTGCACACACCACTGAGCACGGACTGACAATACTGTGAGTGGGTTTTGCTTTCGAACATTTCTACTCTGAATTTTCTGGATTATAGTTTTAATATTTTTCATTAATACACAACAAAATTGCCACTTTTCTTAAGTATTAAGAATAAAATTAAAATTTGTGAAAGTGCAAGGATGTGTCAATCAAACGCGTCCAGAAATTTGAAGTTTCAATAACTTCGAGATGAAATAAGATTTTTATTTTATTTTAGTATGAAATGCTATAGCCACATATAAGTCATGAAATTATATAGAAAATTTGAGAAAATATTAACTTCAAATCTGTGTCCAAGCACCTTTAAGGCAAAAATACAAAAATGAAGTGAAATAATCATATTGAGATATTTTATTTGGCATATAGTGATTTTTTGAAACGTACGTTACTGTCGCCAACATCGAATAATTACACTTAAATGGCTATGTTTTGTACAAATAACAGTTGAATCTTAAATTAGATAGCATATGTCTTCAAAACATTTATTTGTAAAATGCTTTTAATAAATTATTGAGCATAATCACAAATATATTACCAAACTTTGATTTGATATCCCCATGTCGCCAGAAACAAAATAAAAACGGACTGTGACATTAAATATAGTATGAGTATTTGGTATTGTATGCCTGTAAGATTGGAATACGTTTTATTTTGAAGGAAACTTCTTGAAAATTAAAAATAAATGGTACAAAGCCTTGTATATGTTACCAATACTTTGAAATTACATTCTATCTTCCTATTTTACATGCGTATGGATAGGCATGAAACATTCGTTGTATTAGTTTAATAGATGAAATAGAATGATATCATAGTTAAACATGTGATACTTTTTCTTCTATCCAACAACTGTATTCCATGCTCCAACCATGATTTAACAATGTCTTATTGTTAGCTAACTATTTAAGAGAAAATGATTAAATGAAACAACCGTTACCGAAACATTCGTTACCAAACCTCTTAAAAAAGAATGATTTATGAGTTCAAACATCTTCTGCACATATACGTGGTCAAATATTTTGCGCCAGTATTCAAATTTTGACATCCAGAGTACGGTACTGCCTTTTTATGATTTTTTTCTAAAGTCTAGACAGTGTTGGTGAGTTTGTTTTCTAGAATGCAATAACAATGAATTAAATGGAATGAATTAGTATGTAACTGTTAATATTTATATAACAACCGACAACAACTACGCAACCAGTATCAATCTACACCTGAATGTCCTCTATTAGTCTTGAAAGGTGTTGAAACATTCGTTACCGAAGGTAACGAATGTTACAAAATTTTTAACAAATCATATATCAAAATTGCAACAATATTTACAGAATTTCTTTCACGACTAACTGTTCGAATGTAAACTTTATTGATTGATTTGTATCATTTTAAGCTTAAGTTGCATAAATTTTAATATAAACTGATTCTAGAGACGCATTATTGAACACACACATTAATTCTGAAGAAAAACATTAATTGAAATTATTTTGAAAGACATTTTTAGATTGAATCATATGATATTGATTAAACAAAGGCTTGAGTTTCTATTCTGAATCTACATCAGGGTTTTTTGTTTCTCTCTTATAATTTTGATACTGTTTAACTCGCATTTTATGTTAAGTAACGTATGTTTCAGCATTTTATTTTAGTTGAACTATGGCATTGACCCAAGCAGAAATACGAAGGAAGTTTCCATTGATGGTTAAATGATTTCAAGCTAAAAGTCATCAGAAAAATTGTTATTTACATTATTTTAGGTTCTGTTAAAACGTCTATACAGACAATTTTACATATATCTCTTATCCGTTTGTACATATACAGTTCAAGGAAAATATGACACGATGATATATATGATGCAGTTCAAATTATGATTTCTTTTGACATTTTCAATACCATGGCACAAGTAGAGCAGAAATTACATCTCATGAATTGGTCCATTTTGTTGGAATTAAACTTAAAAACAGTAAATATTACTTCTCATGAAACATTCGTTACATACCAACGTTGTTGCAATTGAAAGTGTAAATAAAAACAAGATCACAATTCATGAACAACATTTTATTTAACGTTTCTATAAATGGATCCTGTATTCATTTAGAACCCCCATTTGCGCTGGGCAGTTTTGATTTTTCTTGAGGCATATTTGAAATATAAAATTTTAAAGAAATGTCAAATTCATTTGAAGAAAAAAATATAATACGACAATTTGATTGCATCAATTCATAAAATACATTATGACAGTTGACCTTTTTTTGTCTTATCACGAAAGTAAATAGACTGATTTGCTTTTGACATTGAGGATCTATTACAATCTATATTATTTCATCCTAAAATCTTAAAGGAAAACTATAATATGTTACGTAACACTTGTTTCTCAGCAAATAATGATCAACAATACACCTTTATTTTAAATTGACGTAATTTCTTAACCAATGAACTTAACTTGAAAAATCTTTGGGAATACAAACTTGATATGTTGATCTATCCGAAAATGTTATTAGCAGATGGATAATCAAAAGTCGATTTTTGAAGAAAAAATATCTTGAATTGCACCAATTTATTGAGTTTGGGTGTATTGAATACTTCATGGTATCCATTCTTGAGAATCTTCCACATTTTTAACCTTAAGGTGTTGGTCTTAGTTTTGACCTCATTGTTAATTATTTTGATTGTAATTTCTTTGTTTGGAGGATGAAGTTTTAATTTGATTGACAGGTACCAGCAGTGATTCCTCTTCTCAACAATCAATGGTCACCTCGGGGTCCAGCTCGGAGAATATTGCCACACTGACTAATGTTAGCACAGCAGGACTACAGACAGCTCAAGCAGGTATACATCAATAGTACCAGCAATAGTCCCTCTTTTGGAGATAGTTATTGTTTAAGAGTAATCTGGTGTAATTTTATTTAACCACAATAAACTGTTTTCAAACTACACTCAGATTAATCAAAGTACTCATTCATCTGTAAGCTGTACTCATTGAACTAAGTAATTAAAATTAAAGGCTTCAGTGACATCTGCAGCTGGTTAACATTTTTAAAAAAAATTGTGAAAATTAAACTTAAAAAAAAACAAGGGCACCGCAAAGCGAAAGAGCATCTCAATCCTGATATGAATTATTACTTGCTTAGCTGTTGTTCACACCCCCCCCCCCCCCCCCCCATCACACACACAGATACATGAGCATTACTATATCCTCACCAACATTTTTTTTGGCAAGGGAAACACAATTTTACTTTTCATATTTTCCTAAACGAATACTTTTATGATTCTTATTTATAATTCTAAGTGAATAAAAAGTAAATAAAAAGTTGACACTAGGTTTTGAATATTTTGAGTAATCAGTGTAAATTTAATTTTTTGAGCAGTGATCATTATGAATGATTTCTGAGTTATTGCTAATTGCAAGTGCCATACTTTGCAGCTATTTTTGTTTAACTGCAACTTTTGCCTTGCTGCACTGAACAAAACAATTAATGTAGATTATCGAAATTCTGTTACTGATTACAGACAGAAAAATCAAATCTTGACCAGTGTGTTTATTAATTTTTCTATGCTTCAAATTTGAACAATATTGCATAAAATACATACGAATCAATCGGAACTGAGACAACCCTTAATTGGCGACTTAACTGTACGTAGGCAAGCTACATGTATGTAGCTAAATATATAGTGATTTGTTAAGAAGTAAATGTTTACATGCTTAAAAATGACCAACAGAAATTGTGGATACGTAAACCTGTAATTGAAGACTTCACTGTACGTAAGTAATTCAAGCTAAGTAGCTAAATATGATGTTAACAAAAATTTTGAACCCAATTGCACACAACTCAATTATAATTTACACTTGGAAAAGCAAAATACTATATGTTATATTTTATTATTCCCTCGTTCAGTTTTATTTATGTGATTGGAATATGAGAAGATCAGACAATAGATGAAAAAATTAAATATATACATATATCAAGGCAACTCCTGGTGCAAATTACATCACTTCTTAATCAGTTTTGCACAGGACTAACTAACACACCCACAAACAAATGCGTTACTATGTCCCCTCCAACTCCATTGCGAGGGGATCAGTGCTCCCACTGGAGCGAAAATATTTTTCGCCACTTTTCGCGATGAAAGGAATCACATTTTTACATCTCGTCTCGACATGTGTACAGTGTTAAACACTCCACTAATAGCACTATTTCAATTTGTTTATATCACAGACATTGTTTTAAAATTGTAAAATATAAAGTTGTATCCACTTACAAAACTGATATAGGAATTATTTCTACATTTATACAATTAATTTGATACTGATATTAGCCAACTCTTGATAGTAGATGTCCTCTTGTTCATAACTTTTTAGCCTGGGGAGGGGGGTTACAGACTTAGTAAAGATATATGACATTTTTTTTTAAAAAATGAAAAAATAATATAATAGGCGAAAATTTTAATCATATCAACAATTTATTGTGAAAAGAAGTAATTAAAATCACGTTTAAAACTTGGCTTAATTTAACAACTTGGACACTGGGTGTATATGCATGTAAATTCATATAACTGAAAATAATTCAGCGTAATTGACGAAAGTATTGTTTTGTTTCCAAGTCAGTATCTCTTTCACTCTTTGTCAGTTTATGGTATAATGAACACACTATTTTGACTTTAATCAGGTAAAATTAGCAGCTATGCTCTGCAATTTTCGTCATGTTTTCCTACTTTCGGTTTAAAAAAAACAATCTATATAGATCCAGATTTTATTGATTAAAATCTTTTATTAACTAACTTCATCTCCCAAAAACACTTCGTCTTTCCTTGTTTAATCCATCTTATATTATTTCAAGTAATTTTGTATCCCCTTACTGCTCCAGGCTAAAGTTACCTACTAAATCAGCTGTGTGCGTTCAAGCGAGACGTGATTTCCTACATGTACATTGCTTTGTTAGTTTCATGGAGTTTTCACACCCTGAATTCACACGTCTGCTTGCATTAAATAAACAAAGGGGCTAATCTGTATACATTGAATAAACAAAGGAGATAGCCAGGAGTACACACACTTTCAAATTGTATGGTATATCTAAAAAAAAAAGTTCATTTTCGCCACTTTGGAATTTCTTTTTGCCACTTTTGGAAAAAATTCGCAATTGGCGCAAATGGCGAATCACAGCTCGAGCCCTGGAGGGGATAATTAAACATCAAATATATAGTTGGGACCATGGGCTAAGTTAATCAGGGTATGACACCCCAAAGATAGCTTAGCTGGTTCCCTGTCCCTGTTTCTCTTTGCTTGTTTCTTCTGTCCAGGGAGCTATTAAGCTACAACATGATGATGAAGACTTTGCATATCTGAGTAAAGTTTTATAAACATTATGTTTTACAAACATGAAAAGTTTGAAAACATTACTTTTAATGTTTATTTGTTTTGAAAAATCTTCATTTTGTTTTTGCTTGTATTGTCTCGGCAGTGATTGAGAGGAAGTACTATATTTTTACATGTAAATTTAATTTGGCGTTTGTTAGTCAACATTTGACTTGAACAGACTGACAGTAGCTGACTATTGCTCTACAAGCAATGAGCCTGGCTAAAAACCAATAACAGAAATGAAGGTATAAATGGGTATAAATCTTTCTGTAGGTACACAGAACACAGCAGCCATGACCCCTGGTGTTGTCATGTACCACACTCCTCAGGGTATTGTGTATGCCCCAACAACACTGCAGGATGCCAGTCGCTCCATGTTTAACTTCCAGCAGACCCCCACAGCCCTGCCTTTATCCCAGTCAGAGAATGGTCAACAGATCATCACAATTCCTATACCAGTCAGTCTGGCTGCAGGAGGCAATTCACAGGTAAAGTGATTGCAAGAGTTTGATAAAATAAAGTACACCTACTTCCATTAAAAAATTTCTATTTCTATTTGCTTTGAACTAAGTATCTAATAATCTTACCTATATCTTCAATACATTGATTGCAAATTGTAACTCTTTTAAAAGAACTCTTTTTTTAAACTTTGGAAGTGTACTTGTGAATTTTTCAGAATGGTTTTTATATAACTAAATATTAGATAACATTAAATAGTTTTAGGAATTTATGTATATCTTTTGTAGGTCCCAATTCAGTATCAGTTTGCAACACAAGTATCAGACACTCAACAGACAACTCTCTCTCAACCCACATCTGCTAAAAAACCCAAGAAATGAGAGGAGGAAAATATCATAAACAGAGTTACCTACTCTTGAGAGGAGTGGAGCAGACAAGAGTTGTGTGCCCCTGCATCATAAAGGTTGTCTTCCACAGTCTGTGTGACCATATGTGCCAAAAACATTCTTACAGAAAGCCCGTGTACTGTGATAGGGCTTTGAGGTGAACATATGTAATTTTATGGTAAGGATGAAAGAAATTTTCATAAGGAATTGGATCTTTTCTTTGACATTTATATTCATTGTGTATGCAATATGAATCTTAAGAATTTAAGAATGGACACTCCCATTATCATGGAATTAAATGATATAAATACAATTTGAATTTTGATGCCACTTTCATTTACCATACCTTAATAAAAAGAATACATGTATTTACTATGGAATTCAAATATCCAAGACTTGATTTTCATACATTACTTGACATAACGATAAAGGTACATGTTTATAGATGATTGGAAGTCATGTCTATCCCATTTTAAAGTATTAAACTTTTGTATTGTTTACAAAGCCTCTAATTTGGATGGCTAAGGCTTTATGCAAAGGGATCAATTATTATCATAAGTCACATTAAGTTCAAGCAATAACTGATAATAAACTTGGTAAAAAAAAAAAAAGACAGAAGAATATGCAAAGGAAAGATAATATACAGCCATACCATAGCTTTTGAAAAAAAAAAAAGCTTAAAATATTTGAATGTATGCTACAGTGATGAATGAAATTGAATTTTGATGTTTATATAGAAGCATGACAGTTTGATCATATACTATGTATATATATTTTTGTATCTTATTTAGATTTTGTATTTATAACTTGTTACAATATTCTTGTGGAGTTAAATGTAACCTTCATAAGTTTAGACTGTAGATTCTTTTCCTAATTTTATAAGTATGTGTATCTATAGTATTAATCTTTTCAGTACCCATACTAGAAACTATCAGTTACACACAAAATGGCAGCTGTTTGGTTTTTTTTTAAGAATTGATTTAGATGTATATATTGTTGATTTAAGTACCAGTAATATTACTTTTGTATTGTTGGTGATTCATTTCAGCTTTGGACCAGTTACTATATGAGAATTGTGCTTTATGTTACACATGTATTCTTCATGCGATAATTCTTCATTTCAAAGTGGTGTCTGCTGCCATCTTTCATCGATTCCTTGCAGATCAAACTTAAGGTTACAAGATGTTGTAAACAGTTTGTAGTAGAAAAATGCATCAACATAATTTTTTTGCATTAAATGTGTGCTTTTTTGTGGCTTATCATTATTACAAAATACCATTTGTTTCGAATTTCACACCCTGTCTGATTGCAGGACATAAAACATTTGCATTTTTTTTTTTACAGAAGATTCTTAATTTTTCTGTATATTCACTATCATAATTCTTTTAACTAGTCATTTTAATTCAAACCTATTTCTTATGTATATTTTAATGATCAAGTATATTGAAATCCAGTTATGTATTATTTATTGATGGTTTTCAAAGCTATTGTGTGTCATATCATGTTTAAAAGATTTCTGAATTTCATCTATAAAGTTAAGAATTAAAACACATTATCTGTTTAATGCTATATTATTAAAGATATTTGTACATTATAAATATGTGTGTCTGTTGTTCATTGAAATTCAGAGTGGTTTAAGTTGGTAACCATATTTAAGGGGTACTTAAAAATGTGCATTATTAAAATATTTGGAATCTCTCAGATATATGGCCATTTTCCCCCCTTTTCCAAAGGGAGCTTGAATGTATTCCTGAGTACCTTTTCAGTGGGTGTCTATGGAATTTGACATGCATTCCATATGTTGTCAATCTGAATAAAACCTGCTTGCCTCCACCGACTTTTTATAGGTTGCAGGTTTAATCACTAAAATTGATATGAATATTTGTAAACATTCAAATACTAGCTTTTCATACATTGGATGTCTGTGAAGGTATATAGGAGTGAAAGGTTTGAAAAGCCCAATGTGAAGTTCTTTGATATATGTAGAATTAATCTGCAAAATTAAAAAGTTTTATCTTGAAAACTGTAGAGGAGTTATCCGGACAAATGATGTACCTTTTCAGCAATCTTTTAGAATCTACACTTCCTCAGGGCACTTCCACAGAAGTTTCACCTTTTTGGACCCAGTGGTTCTTAAGATTTTTTAATGACCATATCCTATTTTTGCCTTTTCTTGATAATCTACTCTGGGAAGGAGGCTTAGCCCTTCATTTGATTTACTTAGGACCCCCTTTACCCAAGGATACTTTGGTCAACTTTGGTTAAAATTGGCCCAGTAGTTCTTGAGAAGAGGTCATAAATGTGAAAAGTTTACAGACTGACGTATGCCAGCCAAAGGGTAATCAGAACAAGTGGCCCACGGGCCACAATGCTCACCTGAGTAACTTTGGCCCTGCTGTTCTTCACCTGATTTCCTACGTTGTTATACCTTTTGTGGCCCCGCCCTACACCCCCCCCCCCCCCCCCCCCCCCCGTGGTCATGATATGAACAATTTAGAATCTACACTACCCCACGATGCTTCCACATAAATTTCAGCTTTTCTGGCCCAGTGGTTCTTGAGAAGAAGATTTTAAAAGATTTTTACTACATATTTCAATGTAAAATTTGGATTCCCTATTGTGGCCCCGTCCTACCCCCGGGGGTCATGATTTGAACAATTTAGAATCTACACTACACCAGGATGCTTCCACATAAGTTTCAGCTTTTCTGGCCCAGTGGTTCTTGAGAAGAAGATTTTTCCTATATGATTCAATGTAAAACTTGATTCCCTATTGTGGCCCCGCCCTACCCCCAGGGGTCATAATTTGAACAATTTAGAATCTACACTACACCAGGATACTTCCACATAAGTTTCAGCTTTTCTGGCCCAGTGGTTCTTGAGAAGAAGATTTTTCCTATATGTTTCAATGTAAAACTTGATTCCCTATTGTGGCCCCACCCTACCCCCAGGGGTCATGATTTGAACAATTTAGAATCTACACTACACCAGGATGCTTCCACATAAGTTTCAGCTTTTCTGGCCCAGTGGTTCTTGAGAAGAAGATTTTTCCTATATGTTTCAATGTAAAACTTGATTCCCTATTGTGGCCCCGCCCTACCCCCAGGGGTCATGATTTGAACAATTTAGAATCTACACTACACCAGGATGCTTCCATATAAATTTCAGCTTTTCTGGCCCACTGGTTCTTGAGAAGAAGATTTTTTAATGACCCCTCCCAATTTTTGTCTTTTCTTGATTATCTCCCCTTTGAAGGGGGCTTGCTCTTTCATTTTAAGAATTTAAACTCCCCTTCACCCAAGGATGTTTTGTACCAAGTTTGGTTAAAATTGGCCCAGTGGTTCTTGAGAAGAAGTTGAAAATGTGAAAAGTTTATGGACGGACAGACAACGGGTGATCAGAAAAGCTCACTTGAGCTTTCAGCTCAGGTGAGCTAAAAACACACTTGAGCTTTCAGCTCAGGTAAGCTAAAAAACCTGGCAACAGTGAAAAAATATAAATGCTATTTACATAGAGGGTATTATCACCACTTGTTTGAAGAAACTTGAATCCCATTTACCCACAAATACTTTGTGCCAAGTTTGGTTGAAAATGGCCCAGCAGTTCTAAGATTAAAAAAGTGAAGTTTACAAGATTGAAAACACTGAAAGACAACAGAGTGAGACAATTTTTTTTAATCAGAAAAGCTCACCTAAATTCATTGCTCTTTCCAACATTCAAGTCTTAAGGTATGTCACTCATCAGCCTTTTAGAAAATTTCAGTCAGAACCTCTTACTTAAAAACTATTTATTACAATTCAATCTTTATAACATATTTAAATTAAACAATGTAAAATGTTCAACATTCAATTAAAAAACTGCTTAAAAATTCACAAAGAAGCAAGATTTATAAGGGACTATTTCTAGTGGCGGAAGGATATTTAGCAGAAAATTCTTCAAATCTACACATTTATTAAATTTAATATCTTGGAACTTTAGCCTCACATACTTTTACTCAGAGAATATTTTCCTTTATGATATGCTAGGAAAATTAAATATAGGTCTCAATTTATATTTTTATAACAAAATTTACACCTTCGCTCAACAAACATTGCCAAGAAATGAAGATATATTAAGGAAGTCGAGATAAAATTTACACAGTTTTTTTGCCTGAAAATCGCATATTTTGGCCAATATTTCAAAATTTACATCACTGACCCCAACTTTTTCTTTCATTATTTTAAACTACTCGATACTTTTGACCGATCAGCACTTAAGTCGTAAAAAGTTTGATACAAGAAAATATTCTATTGCCTGTTTAGATTTTTAATACCCCAAATATGAGACTTTTTCAGTGCAAAAAGGTCACACAATAATTTACGCACATTAATTTGCATGATTTGTTCAATGATAAATATTATTCAAACTATTTTACGTAAAATAAGATTATGTTTATTGCCATGGTTACATCTTATAAAATATGATAACGGTTAAAGTGATTAACCAAAGAGTTACAATTTAAGTGCAAAAAGGTCAACTTAATTGTACCATAGCTCAGTTAGATGCACACTGACCCCCCATTTTCTCTGCGATTTTGAGTCATACTATATGAGTACTTATCCAAAATATACTTCTCAAAAAATCCTTGATATAACAAATTTCACGAGTGACATACCTTAAAGGATTCTCAAGTTATGATCTAGTGATTTTTTTTCTCATTTAAGAAAAGGGTCAAAGTAAAAAATTTGATGAAGTGCATCTCATCTGAATTTCATTGTTTTATGTTCCAAGTTTAAAGTCAGGTTTTCAAGTAATGGCCTGGACATTATTTGGATGAAGAAAAAGGAGATTTAAATAATAGGTCATCAAAACCTATGGTGGAGTGCATCCCTCATTTATCTTGTCTTCCCATGATCCATTCTGAAGTCTTTATATCAGTTACAGCCTGACAATATTTGGAGAAAGAATAACAATAAAACTGGCAAATCCACATGTCTCCCTTCAAAGAGAAGGCATAACAAATACTCCTTCAAATTACTATTCGTCTTCAAAATAATCTATTCACAGATGGACATTAATTTTACAAATCATCAAGTAAATAATATCAGACAATTCAAAACCAGTCTGCCATGTTAAGAATTTTAGAGCTTTCAATCTTGCATGCTATGCCAGGTATATGTAATTTTGTAATGATGAACAGTATGTACCAATACTACATGTATTCTGAAGGACATTAATTGAAAGGTCAAGCTGACTAAATGTTGCAATTACTTTATGAGAACATTATTGCAAGTTTGCAACATATATACTCTACAACTACAAGACATTAAAAAAAACATTAAACATTGAAATACCCGGTACATTTATTGCAGAGTTTTTGCTTATGTGTCTTTGTAATTTTTTACCACATGTACATTGTATTTTTTTTGCTACTGCAGTCACATAACTTGAGTGTATTTCCTTTTTCAGAATAGAGAGCATAAACCTATGCAAAAAAAAAAGGTGCTCAATTTTTTTTTAGAATGTACAGAGACACACAATCATGCATCATTGAATAAAAGTTTACATGTAATTATTCTAAATGTGAACAAAATTTTTTTGACTTTTTTAAAACTTAAAAAAAATCATTTTACAATGAAACCAGGCACCTGAATTGATTGCAAGCGACAAAATGAGGTACATGTTAGTTTATATGTGTAAAGTATGTATCACAAATGGAAATCCAATGAACACAGGGTATTGAAATACAAAATATTGCAAATTATCAATTTTTTATTGAAATAAATTTTACCAAAAAGAAAATCAAAAATGTCTCTGTTAAATTCTTACATCAATAGTGTCAAAAACAGTCAGAGACCTTGAATGATTGACTGCATTTCATTCCTGCATTTTTGAAAATATACTACTTTTCTTTTCCAGCATTCTATACTTTTCATATCTGGCAGTGCTTTTCCAACAATAACTCAATCTTTGCTCCACGAAAAATAAAAATTTAATGTAGAACAATATAAACAAAAAAATTCTGACAAGTGAAGAAACATGCCTAGAGCACATAAAGCATCCAGGACATAAATTATACATTTACATTACTAATATAAAACTCTATTAGATTATTATATTATTAGTAGTGTATACCACCCATACTTGCTTATAAGTTAGATTCTTGGGAGTTAATGATTCAAAACTCCATGTCAGACTTATAAGCCAGTCTTAAAAAACTAGATATTTTTCTGGAAGAGGAAATATAGTAATACTGTAATACCCCCAAAGATAATCATTTATAAAGGTCAGAACTTAATCTTATGCAGGAAAGGAAGACCTGTATATACATAAAACACATGTGCTTACAGATTTTAATGATCTAATGTTTGTTTAAATTGTTAATAAAAGATCAAATATCTATGCCATTTCCCAAAAGATACTTTGAAACACAAATAAATACAATAGAATATTAATCTGAAATTGCCAACAGATTCGACCAAAAAAACCCATACCGACTTATAAGCAAGTCAAATTCTTTCAAAATAATCTGAAAAAATAGTACTGATTTATTCAATTCAATTCAACAAACTGACTTATAGACGAGTATATATCCGGAAGTTTAATTTGACAATTGAAATCATTTAAAACCTTTGACTAGACAGTGCTGTTTGTTTATAATGTTTTGAAATATACATATATGTAGAATGTATGTATTTTGAAATAAATAAGATATTTAAATCCTCTTCACTAAATATTAAATTGCTGAAAAAGTACTAAGAAATTGACAGATAGGTAATAATGAAATAAAAGGTGCGGGAAATGCCGAGTATATTGCCAGAAATGAAATGCAGTGGAATGACCAAAAAAAACAACAACATTAAACTGAAACAATATTAATTAAGTAACCATGATTATTTAATAACAATAGTCCTGAGATTCAGGTGGGGAAAATGACAATGATTCTGTGAAAATAAATGCTTAAATTACATTCAAAAATAAACAATTAAATAAGATTCTTAATTATTTTCATGTATTGTAGATATCAAAAATACATTTTTTAAGATAACGTTTGCGTATAACCTTTATCTCTTCTGGTCCACCACCTGGGATGAAGCATGACCTAGATAACGTACACATTCTATCATTCCCTTTGTACAGCTGTGCATTGTCAAACTACCATACAACATGACATTTCATAACTTTCATGTAAAAATAAACCCGATTTAGAAAAACACTGCTAAAATTACTGTCATGCACATTGCTGAAACAAAGATGAAATTAATTCATAAAATTATATATGTATTCCAAATATGTGTATATTTAGTTAATCATTAATCAATGGATTTAACTTTAAGATACATGTATATATAAATTTTTAAAACAAAAATGATTTTGTGTGTGTATATATATATATATATATATATATATATATATATATATATATATATATATATATATATATATATATATGTATTCTCTCAATAAGAAAATCATAATATGCCATGCCCATTAAATTATGAAATCAAATTGTGAAAATAAATTAAAAAAGCCCATTGTATTTGAAATACATTTTTTTAAGATAGGAGATTTTGCATCTGTGTATGTCAAAACAGAAAGATCATGCTGTAATAATTAATCAGTGCGTGTAACATAAGAACTCATGCAACCAATGCTTCTGTTAGTATTTGGGCCAGACAGGGTGCTCAAACTACATGTATATAATTATATCCCAGTCAGTAATACATGTAAAATCAAAAGTTTAAAAACATCTAACATGCACAGGTATATAACAAGATCACCTAAAACAATGAATTCATACATTTATAAATACTTACTCTACAGACTTGCTGTAGCATATTTTAAAACAGGTTACTGTGAAACCAACTAAACAAGGTTGTATAGAAGGACAGAAGATGTTGACAAGGTACCAAGTACTGTAAATCACTTTCTATTTTTGCGTAATTACACGAGACTGCCAGCTCAGAAAAATTAAATTCTCACGTATATTTGTATTACTAAAGATTATACAGAACAATAACAAAAAACTCATGAAAATTTTGTCTCGCTTATAAATACCAAATGACTATTTCACAAAAATAAGCTGTCACTAAGATTGGTGATCTACAGTAAAGTAATCAACAGATTATAAAAACTAAGAGGGAGAGGTTCCAGAGAGTTGAGCTGTATAAAGAGTATAGGCAGATACAGTTTGTGTGACTAGAGCATGTGCTTGATATGTAAGTGCTTATCAAAGAGCAAGAATTTGAATATCAATATAAAATACTATATTGCAGTGTTTGTACTGCATAGGACCAGCTGTCTAACTTTCAGGGGCACCATGCTTCAAATTCTGATACAGTATATTGTATTTTTCCCTTCCTTTTATAAATATCTGTATCTGTCCTGAATGATGAAATCCAATCACCAAATCAAGCTATACTTAATTACCTTTCATTATAACTCCTCTCTGTAACATACAAGCTCAAATGTGAATCAATCCCACAAACTTAAAGTACAATAAAATTATAGGCCTTACGAATGTTAATAAAAAATTATTAAATATAACAATAAAATTGAACATGTATTCTTGATACAATAGATTTCAATTCTTTGTTTGAAATGTACAATTTAGGTGTAATATAATAGTGAGCACAGCGAGCTCAATAGACTAATGTGTGAGAACAGAGGAAATTCGGAATGACATATACGTCAGGCAAATTTTTGTGTGAAACCTTCCCAGAATTCCCTCACTACCAGGATTCCATGCGATAATGGCGATAAAAATAATATAAAATGTAAAAGGCCTGCAGTTTGCCGAGAGCTAAAAATTAACAAAAAATAATTGCATTTACTGTGCAACCCATTTCGTTAAAAACTGCACTAGGCCTGTAGTCTCGTTCAACAAGGCGCTCGGCTGTCTCCGTAAATTCCGACGTCATATGACGTCACAGTCTAGACTGTGTCTCATTGCGGTTTGGAAGTTTGAAGAGGCGGATCAAAGTTTGCAAGTATAATTCGATGGTACAACTGCGCTCGCCCCAACAGTCACACCATAAAACATATTATACAAGTTCAATTTAACTAAAGAACTTCTGCTAAATTGAATATGAAAAAAAGAGCTAAAATGTAGGCCTATATCAGAAAATACTAGTATAATTATAACGGTGGATCAATAAATTGAGCAACATAATTTATACAGAAATTAAACAACAGATTTATGTACACCAAGGTTAAATTACATGTATCTAAAACATTTACATTTTTCTCTTTTATATGCAAGTGAACAATTTGGCACAATAAATTCGTAGACACCTTAGTTTAATTAATTGGTCATACAAGATCTAAAATCACAACCATTTACAAAATTTATATAAAAAAAATAATTGCAAATAAAGATTTGGCTAATAAGGGATATATCATTAAATGAATGCTCCAAAAATGAATATCATATTAATACTTAAGTACTACAAAGAATAATTTTCTTCTTTTTTAAACCAAATATCAGTAAGTATATTTTCATCTTAGGAAATGGTTGTGATTTCAAGTTTTCAAAAACCTCCATTACTTTTTCCTTCTGCACTGATTGTGTAAGGCATCTAGGTGTAAATAGCTGGCTACGAAAACACGGAATATTTTATTGAAATCTTCTGTTGTGTGATAGTCTATGTGTGCTGCGTCATCTGACATTCTGTGCCACACGCTTGGGAATGGTGCTGATATCAGATGAAGGATTGGTACCCCTGTGATGAAATAACTTATTTAATAATACTGCCTTTCCTATACCCCCACTTTTTGTGGGAAAAACCATTCGTCAAACTGAGAATGGTACAGCCAAAATAAAAATCAAAGACTTTCTATCTGACAAATAAATGACTTTTTTTTCTTTTAAAAAATGAAGGTTACAAACATATGCCAAAACTTCCGAAAAAAAAACATAACCTGATGACAATATACAATATACATGTTGATATACTAGGAGGTAAATTTAATGATACAGGTAATTGTTTTAAGGTATACTTACCTTTGTGTAAAAATGGAATGTGGTCATCTTCAATGCCACCACCAAAGAACTGGTGAGTATTAAACAGAATTCTATTGTTATCATGGAGGAGTCTGTCCTTTTTAAGTTGTAGTTCTGCAACAATAGTAAATACACACATGTACATGTACATGTATATATAGACTGAGATAAACAAGGAAAAAATATCAAAAAGGAAAGTAGTCAGAGAGAAAAAGAAAGAACGGGGGGGGGGGGGGGGGGGTTAAAATGAAATAACAGAGTTGTCAGTTTAATGGAATTGATATTCACTCTCTCTCCCAAGGTAAAAAAAAAAATAAACTAAGTACAGTTTTTCAGATTATCTCAGATTATTCCGAAATCTCGTTTAAGCATGTTCTCATGATATAGTCTATGCAAAATAATCTTTGTTTTTCAAAGTTGCCATTGAAATAATGCTGATTTCAATTCTCGCTTTTTTTTTCCCATTCAATCAATTTAAAAATTCCTAATTTTTCTTTCTACTTTTCCAAATTACAAAAGTTTGGATCCCAATTAAGTTAAAAAAAAAAAGACAGGAGAAAAGAGAAGGGAGAAAATGGTTTAAACAGAAAAAGTCCACCCCCAGTGGAGATTGCATGGTCACACTACAGTTGTGAAATAGCTCAAATGAAGTTAATTATTATCTTCCATCTGAATTTAAGAATTAAAGAAAAAATATCTTCATACAGTTAAGCTCAATGAATGATTAAAATTATCAGTAAAGTACATGTAATTCTGTGTAATATTAATCTAACATGGAATGCTGAATCACCAACAAGTCAATCAGTTCATTGTTTAAGAAAATGGATTGCTAAGACTAGTGAGTAACTTTTAATATTCCTAGAGGACAACTGCTTGAAGTACAAAATTGATTATGACTGCAAGGCCATTAAACTCTCCTCCTACAAAATTTTCCAGGAAATTCCGATATGTTAAGCCCATACCTCTTCTTGCTAAGAGTTCGAAGGCATTTGCTGTTTGTGGGAAGAAGTTGTGAAATTGTACATCACTGGTTCCAATCAAATCCAAAAGAACAAAGATTTCCTAAAAATTTATAAGAATTCCTAAATCATTAAATTCTAAAATTCAATTATTATTCTCCATAATTGATACGATGTTATCCTTTGCTTAATTCTGTTTCTCGAGTATGGATACTCCATCCTTCCTCCAAAGTCAAATTAAAACACAATGTATACAAAAAATACTATGAATATTATTATAATTATGTTATACTTACAATCTCTAACTTTTAGAAAATGAAAACAGACATAATTTGGTATATACAGTCTCTTTACATGTTTTGTTATATATAGTCCCTATACAGTAAAAACTCGTTTAGTATGAACACAGATATAGTGAATTCATGGATATAGTGAAGTTTTTCGGGGTCCCTGGCAAAATTCTTATCAATTCTTTGTAAAATTCTATGGTTATAACAAAGTCTGATATAACGAATTTACAGATATAGCGAACTGATTTTTAAGACCCCTAGAGATTAAAGATAAAGAAATTTACATCTTTTATAAGGAATTTTGAAAGATTTCAAAATTTGATAAATTGAACTGACTTTATTTTCGGTAAGTATTTGCACATAAAATTCAATTCATAAGAAAACCTTAGTTATCCAAGATATTTTTTGTAATAATTGCTTCCCTAACATATTCGATAGAAATACTTGGAGGAAAATGTGTATATTGGGAATTTGTTATATATAGTTATACGAATTCATTATACAGATATAATGAATTACGGATATAACGAATTAAATTCACAGGTCCCCAGGACTTCAATATAACCGAGTTTTACAGTACATTCTTTTTTTTACATACAGTACCTCCTCATCTACTTGCAAATTTCCATTTTAATACAATGATCTATTTCAGAAAAGGGAATTCTACACATGGCAATATATATTTACCACATTTGGTAAAACATTTTCTGCTTCCCATTTGTTGGCCAGGTGCCTCGCTCCATAAATAGAATCTGTGGCAGTCCAATCTTTGTAAGCCTCTTCTCCATCAAAGAACACAATTTGGGGGGTGATGTCTCTGGCCTGTTCAAAACAAGGTTAGAGCATACCCTTCATTTATAAAGAGTTAAAAACATGCAAACCAAATGTTCTGCTAGTGTACATTCCTACATTCATCAGCAAGTTTAGTCACCACAGGTTGTTTGGGAATAGACCTGCTTCAAGCATCCAAAGCATGTCTGGTTGTGTGTATACAAGTTTCATCACCATAGCACTAAAAGTTACTTTGGAATGAACCTACCAATAAATGTAGGTCAGATTCAGCATCCTAAGCAAGTGTGGTAATGGAAGTTTGGTCCAGGTAAGACGTACAGTTTTTGCAAATAATACTGTTCAAAAACTTAAGTCTGTTCACTCATCCAGAAAATGTAGGTCAGATCCAGCATCCGAAGCAAGTCTTTAAGTTTGCATTGCTAGATGCATTATCCATGCAAGTTTGGTCTAGGTAGGGTTTTAAGCTAGACAAGAGACTCACGGGCCTTAACAGTCACCTGAGTGTAATGTAACACTATAAATGATACACAGATTGAATAATTAAAAAAAAACAAAATAAACTGATAAATGAAGCTATGTTGATCAAAAGCAATAGAAATATAGGATGATCATGGAACAGCAAAATAATTTATTTAGTGCTAAGTAACAAATCTTGAAGTTGATCTATTTATTTTGCCTGTACTTGTCCCAATTTGTCATTATTCCCGTGTTGGCTAAACAAAACCATTATCGTTCTTGAGCACTAATTACAATAGTCATATCAATTTACCCTTTCTCCTTGGGCCTTCTCAAACAAACAGTTCAGCTGGATAGCCATATCCAGAAGTATGCCACAGGGCACTGCTGAGTCTGTTGCTCCAATGAAAGCATTTCCATATCTGTCTGTAATGTTTTTAGAATCATAGTGAGCAGCCAGTACCATTTTCTTGGGTTTTCTAGGATCCTGTGTTGCTATGATGTTGGTAAAAGTTTTGATGCCATAGGGGGTCATATCCTGAAACACATCCTCTTCGACATGCCAATCCAGGGCTCTTAGCTTGCTGACAAGATACTGAAAATTAAAACATAGGTAATTAAAGATTACAAAACTCACCTCAATGAATGTTTTCTTAAAGTAAGGCAAAATCTCTCACTTAATTAAGAAATATGTGTATTCTGATACTGTGCATGCCTAGGTGCAACATTTATACAAGTTTTGTTTGGTTAATGGACTTGTTCCAAATCTTGTTCTATTCAATCATCCAGAAAATGTGAAAAGATTCAGCATCCAAACCATATCTGGTTGTGTGCATCCCTAAATGCATCATCCATGCAAGTTTGAGCACCATAGGGTTTACAGTTACTTCAGAACGAGACCCTGCTCCAAAAACACATTTGAAAAATGTAGGTCAGATCCAGCATCTGAAGCAAGTCAGGTAAACTGCATCCAGGCAAGTATGGTCCAGGTTCATCTTAATAGTTCTTGCTCCAACAATTTTTTTATAAAATATTTATTTTTGATAAAATTGCAGTTGACAAGACAAAAATTCAGCATGCAGTCTTATGAAGATGATTTTAACAATTAAATAGTACAATCTGTCTAGGTTTGCAGCATTTTTCATAAACTGCAAAAGGTGTAGTTATTTATAAATTAAATTTTTAATTTGATTAAGCCCTTGCAATTTTGAAATTTACAGATGACCTCATCAGTGCCACATCATGTGACCACAGTCTAAACATAAAATTTAACCATTTTGTATTTTTTATCTCTAATAAATAAATCTATATATATATATATATATATATATATATATATATATATATATATATATATATATATAATATATATATATATATATATATATATATATATATATATATATATATATATATATATTAGGGATGTCAATTTTGTCAATAATTCATATTCGAATATTCAATGAAAGTATTCGAATATATTCGAATATTCTATAAAATAAATAAAATTTGGTTTATTTAAAATATGCATCATCCTACTCTCATAATAGGTTTTGCATAGGCATTCTTATATTGAAAGTAAAATTGTATGAAGACTTTTTTAGTTGTACAATAAGGAATTTCATTTGATATTTGTCAATGTTTGAACTAAATAATTGATTTAAATGTAGAAAAGTATAATTTTAACAAATGATACATGTGTATTTATAGTAGCTCCAACTGAGGAACCAGTCACTTATAGCAAGACAAGATAGTCGTATACTGTTCAGATTTCAATACGTGTAATTAATTACAATTATAAGCCTAGTAAGAGATGTGATTATAATCTTTGAAACAATGTTTTTAAAATATAAACAAATATTTCCGTAGACAATTTTCCTAGGTAATTAACTAATTTCCCGATAAAGAATATAAAATTCAGGATTATGTACAACCCTAGGTAATGAATTAATTTACAAATTTATTATGAAATTGAGTCCTTAACAATATTAATTACAGGCTAATTCTATCGGACATTTATTCAATGATCAATTAAATCTATTTTGATACGTATGCATATACTCGTTACGTCTAGTTGACATCCTAAAAAGGTTTTCATTTTGTTGTCCTCGATTCTAGATCCGATCGTATTTAACTAATAAAAACTATGAAAGTGCATTTTGTGTTATATATAAAGCAATATAAATTATTGTTTAATTCTTTAACACCTTACTCAAAACAAAATAATTTAGTGGATCTATAAGACAAGAAAGTAGCGAAAGAAATCAGGCGATCAAAATTGATCGCTAGTAAATTAAACAAGGTAATTCCAGCACTGTTCTAATCAAAATTTATTAATCACAGTACTTCTTTTTTATGAAATCTGAAAACATCGAATATTCGAATCTTAAATTCATATTCGAATATCAACCCATCGAATGAATATTCGAATGTTTGAATATTCATTGACATCCCTAATATATATATATATATATATATATATATATATATATATATATATATATATATATATATATATATATAAAGGCATGAACGTTTGTAGGAAAAAAGCATACTATTCATCAGTATAAAAACTGTTTCATTAACAGAAATCTTGCTCTTTATCAAAAACATTTTTTCCCCTCCTTAAATTCTAAATTATCTTTTTCCATTAATGATACAAGACTCAAACATAACAATGAAGCCTGCATTCAGGAGAATCATGATAAATGAGGTGTCACTTCTGCCTTGCAGGGACCTTAAAACAATTCTTTCATCCTGTTGTGTGAAAAAAAAATCAATTCTTATCAGAAACTCTAATAATGGACCAAATCATTGGAATCTTTGTGGATCTTTTTTTTTTTTAATCCAAAGTAAATCACCAAAGTGATCCCCACCATTCATACACTCTTGGAATATCAATACTAATTAACTGGATTGAGAAAACTCAGCTATATTACACTGGACTGCTAAGAAAATAAAAATAATTGCCAATCCCGACAAGAAAAGAAAAAAAAACAATAAATTTCCAATCAATTTGATCAGAACTTAATGAATAATTCAAACACTGGTGATTTACTGGTGAAGAGACCACGAAATATCCATATCCGTTATTCAAGTATTCAAATGGACACCATTTTAGCTTCTTAATCAAATTTCTTTTTAAATTATTTACACTGGATTTTTGGGGAAAAAATTCTGAAAACAACTTATTGATTATGGTGTATGAGAGTTCATATAATTACAGCAGAATCTGAAGTAACTATTCAGACCTATATTTAGTAATCATTGTGTGGAAACCTTTGATCCTAAATTTGGCCACAAAAGTCAGTTATTTTAAGAAAAAATGGGTGGCCAATGTTATCTTTGATGTTCTTAACCCCCTTTTTTTGGTTGAGTTCTATTTGTGAAATCAATGATCATGGTTGAAATCAAAGGTAAACTGTATTGGGTAAGATAAATTGTTGTAATGAGTTGTTAATAACAAAATATACAGCAGTGTTTATTGTGAACCTAAATTGAACAAGTTCATTAATAAACCAATTACATTATCAGATGCTGTTAGGGAACAATATAAATGTGACTTTTGTCACTTAAGATAAGTACTCAGTAATGATAATGATTGCAGATATATAACCCTAATTCAACCCAAACCAATCAAACACACACTCCAGTGCAATCAAACTAAGCAGTGCTTTTCAAAAATTTTTGTTGAAAGAATATATCTTGGGGGGGGGGGGGGGGGGGGGGTTCTTGTTGTTTTTTTTTTTTTTTGGAGAGGGGGTGTTGTGGTTGTAAAAATAGATTACTACAGTAGTAGAAATTTTAGTGTATTTAAACCCAGGAGTGATTCATTTTGAAAGTAAATAATGAACTTAGATATTGTAATGTACTGGGAAATTTTATCAGGGTTTTAAATATTTCTGACTCTATAAGTCGGTAGTACTGTACTCTTTCATAAAGAAAAATATGCACTGAAACCTCCTTTACAAGAGACAGTTTAATAAAATGTGAAGCTACCAAACAATGTTCAAGCTCAAAATCCAATAAAACAATACAAACTGAAAGCAGGGAAAATGGACCCCTGGAAACACATGAGGTGGGATCAGGTGCCATGGAAAAGTAAGCATCCCCTTTTGACCAGTCACATCTTGTCTTGATCAAGGTATAAACAGACTATTATGTCAACAAATCAGTATGAAAAAATGACCTCACAGAATGAAGTCAAAGTTACCTGCTTTTGGGACATAACACTCACATCCCCTAGATGTATCAATTGACAAAGTTTGATGATTCTCTGTTTTACAATGTGGAAGATATCATCAAGAAATTATTTGACTATCTATAGCTCTATAGCTACACATTTCCAATATGAGGTCACCATGACCTACTTTTGGATCAATACCCCCCTTCTCACCGATGTATTAACAGACCAGGTTTGATGATTCAAGTCTTACATTATGCAAGATATCATCCAAGCATATGCAAGCTTTAAAATTCCAAAATTAGGTCACAGTGACCTACTTTTGGGGTGTGATACATCCATGATGCATCAATTAACAAGGTTTGATGACCCTAGGACTCACAGTATGAAAGATATGACTTTGACACGAAAAAGCTAACAGACAAATGGAGAGATCAGTAAGCTAAAGAAAGCCATGACCATAGTATGGCCTGTCAAAAGATGAGATTCTAACAATTAAACTGTTGAAGTACAAGTACTGTAGAAAGTGGGCTTACAAAATTTGTTTTCAAGTTTTTAATGAACAAACTTTAAATTATGACATTTTGATTATTAGTCCTGTTATTACAAAGAATTTTTTTTCTAAACTCATGCCATTTGCTGCAGTAAATACACTGATGGATGAACACTGAACCTCATATACTCTAAAAATGTATCTCTATCTTAAGGGGAGATAGGGGAGGGGGGGGGGTGTTAAAACTGATTTATTGAAAATATATCTGAAATGACAATTATGAGCATAAAAGGATAAATAATACATCAGACAGTCCTTTAATTAATAAATGAACATGATGAAAATATTATTTAACAGGATGAAAAACCACATGAAATATAGTTTTGTCTATTCCTGTCCCCAACACTCCTTATTTAGTTTCATAATACTATTTGCGTCTGTAGGTTGTGTAAGAGACAATCCATCACAATAATTAGATACTGGGATGAGGGTCTCTCTGTGATTCTGATCATTTCTAGACCGCGCGGGACTACTGGCACTCACTTCGCATCAACAAGTGCTACGCACCTATTACCATGCTGATCAATTTCAGCAATTGATGCCAATAGCAGCCAATAGTCAATTAACAAACGCACACAATATCTAATTCTGTTTTTATACATCAACCTTTATCTTGTAAATACACTGATGTAGAAATGAAGCGACTGTTTCTGTCATAGATTTTTATGTCAATAATGACTTAATTCCTGTGGTGATATTTCCAGACCAGTCAGATAAAGTTCATATTCAGTTTAAATTCAGCCACCTTTTTAATGATATTTTGTGAGCATTAGACACTTCGAAGATATTTCATTTAAACTTTGATATTTTCCTTTAGAATATGAATGAATTCAATAAAACTGTTCATTTTGCTGCGTGATCCAAGCCTTTACAAATCAGAAGCTATAGGTGGCATCAGTCCATCTTAGCTTACATCCATCTTTTCTGGCCACATTTTACTATCCATCAGTCCAATTCAAATCATAGTATTAAGTAAGTAAGTTTGAACTCCCGAGATCAAAACGAAAGTACGTAAAACAGTACTATTAATTTTTAATCAATCAACAGCATGAAAACATTATGCAGACTTTTATTCAATTAATATTTCCTCTAACAGGAAGCAATATTTGTAATTCAGGGTAATAGACTTTTTAGACCTGACAATCTAAGGTTATTGGGCAATGATAATTCATAGACAGCATAAGTGAGAGGTCCAGTGAAAGGTCAGCATTATCTGAGACTTGTGAAGGAGGATTTCATCAGTCATAGATGTCCACAGAAACTGGCAACTAATTGTGTCAATAGCTTATCAGCAATTCATTGAACTATCCACTTCAATGGTGGAATTACCAACCAATTGGTCAGCAAACATTAAATCTCTTCTCTTAGCATAAAAGCTTCCTGACTCCTGCCTTTTAACAACCTGTTTATTAGTACAATGACTTCTCTAATTCAGTAAAAATGACATGACCATACCAAAGCCTGGTGTAGTTAAATAATTGAATCAGACTATGAATTTACCAAAAAAAAAATTTTAATCAGCTACCTTTTGATGTAAAAATTGTATTTACTCAAACTCAGGATAGTTAAATTAGCTCAGTAGGTAGAGCCCTCACTCCGTGATCAGTAGGTTATGAGTTCAAGCCCCAACCACGATAAGTGCCCAGCATTTTAAATGAAAGTTGTGGGTCTTTTGAATAAGACCTTTAACACACAGCAGGCATAGGCAAAGTAAAGAACCCTCACTGCTAAATAGCCACGAGTGTGGAGTAAAGGTCTAAATTTGAAGCCCTTCACCAGTATATGGTGACATCTGAGTGAAGTAATCTTGCAAGGGACATAAAGTTGCAAAACAATCAACATTCACATATTAATTAACACTGAAAAAGGCTATTGTAACAAGTTCCTAAAACACTGGTTAGAACCCAGGACTCTCAATTCTCTATAATTGGGGCCGTTGAACGGCCCCGTTCCCAATGCAAAAAAAGGTACCTTTATTCCCAAAAGAAAGGTGTAAAATTCCCAATTTTCTGTAGCAAAATATTTTTAAAAAAAATAAATTCAATGAAACTTAATCGCCAAAAGACAAACGCTTACAAGTGAAAGTGAAACAAATATGTTCTATGTATGACTGTATTAATTAGTTCACATCATATATATATATTTGTAAACTGGTTCGGGGAACCAGGTTATTGTTATTACAAACTTAGTTAACAGAAGTATTATGTCTGACTCAATAAAATTGACAAGAAAACATCATCTTGGTACCATAAAATAGACATTTTAATTAAACAACAGTAAGCTGCGCCTAGCACCATGTGCACCAGTCAGTTTCACGCTTAATCTGAAAACCATGATGACCATGTGATCAAGAAATTCGGGAGGACTAGCAACTGTCACTCAGAAAGACAAATAACCACAATTTCAACACTCAAAATTAGTAATGAGCAAAGCCAATGTACTTCCATAAATATCCTATCCATATTTGTTCTGTTTAACAGTTTATTCAAAACCAGAATTGATGACAAAATGCTAGAAAAGCAAAATTTGAGTTTTTTCTTTTTGAATGTTGGATTTCCCAATTTTCCCAAAATGATAGTAATTTCCCAATTTGAACAGCCCCGGCCCCAATCCCAAAAAGTGGTGTGAGAGCCCTCGAACCAAAACATGTTTTTTAGAGGAGTAGGGTATTTTTGTTGGAGGGTTAAAATCACAAAAAGCAAAATCAATCTACAGTAACAATTTCCACCAATTAGACGATGCTGTCAAGCTCAAGATAGAAAAGTGATTGATATTTAATCTGCGACTGACTTCTGTAAACAATTGCGAACTTCATTTGCATATATAAAATTACACAAAGAAAATGGGGGGAGGCGGGTTAAAATTGCCTGTAAATCCTCCTTTGTGTCTTTTCAAAAGAATTGAAATTTTATGTAATTGAATTACAACATGTACAATAAAAGAATTATAATATATGATATCATAAATTAATCAGGCCAAAAGATCATAATGCTTAAGTGAACTTCCCTGTAATTGCAGCATCCAAATCTTGAGACTTCTAATTATTATATCAAACTATCTGTAAAAGAATAATTGGCTTCCCCATGGCAGCATTTTATTTATCTCTCATCCTAAACACTAACATCATCTAAAATGTGGAATACTAGAACATCTTACTGCCATCTTCAGTCTCACTCTGGTACTGTGAAATCTTGGTATCAAATACAGAAATTCACAGACTCTGGTCAGATAAAATTAATTAATATGTCAAAGTTTTATAAATCATAGAGAGACATCAAGATATTTATAGACCTGGCCACTCAAAGTACAGTTAAATCTTGTTATCTTGAACTCAGTGGGACAGAGGAAAACCTTCAATGAGATATCCTAAGATTTGAGATATTGAGGGTAAAATACTTATAAAAAAGGTGCTTAGGGATTTCTAAATTACTTCAACATATCTATGGTATTTGAGATATCCATGTTCAAGATACCAAAGTTCAGCTGTATTATAAACCATTTAGCAACATCAAGACATATGTAGACTACCTACATTTCTGACTATTGTACTGCCCTCTGTGTCCGGCATTCTTGGGATCAAAATGGGTTTTACAAGCTTCTTAAAGGCATTCAAATCTGTGTAATCCTCCACTATAACCTTCAAAGCCCTCCCTGATATCCATCTAGCTGATCGGGCCCTGTCCTGAAAACACAAACAAAGCAGTTTTAAATGTTTTCATCATACCAGCATTTAGTTTTGAACATGATGTCATAAAATTTGAATTTTATTTTATTATTTGTTTTTTTTTTTTTTTAGTTAAGGCATAAGGTATTCCTCTGACAAATCCAGTCAAACCTCGTTATCTCAAACACAGTGGGACCCTCCAAAAAATTGGGATATCCAATGATTTGAGATATCAAGGTTAACATGGTTAAAATACATTAAGAATAAGTGGTTGGGACTTAATGTCAACATATCCATGGTCTTTGAGATAGATTGAGATAACAAAAGTTCAACTGTATGATATTTTATCATCACTGTGACGCAATACCATTGTATAACAATTCATAAGAAGCCTGTGTAGCAACATATAAATAAAATATTTATAACAATTATTCCATGGTCACTTGAAATCATGGTAAAGCAATGTATAGAGACAACAACACAAGAAATCATTAATAATGAAGGACTATCCACTATCTAATTTCCCTGTGTTTGTGTAATGCTGAAGAACTAATATTGTTTATTCACTCAGTGTAACTATACACAATAGAACCCATCAGCACATAATAATAACATATAATATTGTGGAGGAGTCTACAATATAGAGAAGGGAAAGACCCCTGATCTAAATTTGTTATTACTATGCCCATGGTGAATAGGAAATAGTGTTTCAGATTTCAACAAAGAAAAAAATTTATAAATAGGTACCTATTCTTTTGAACAACACAAGTAAAACACCCTATTAACATTTCTGCTAAGAGTAATAGATATAAATTGTTTTTTTTGGGGGGGGGGGGGATTACTCAATTTTTCTTTTTTTTTCAAAGTGGATTCTTACATGCCTCAAATATTCCAAATTTTTTTCCTATTTCACCATTATAAACATCTTAAGCAAGTACTCCATTTTTAGAATTAGTATTTACACATTCTATGATTGTTACAAATAAGAGTCCTATATAAATCAACAAAGGTTTTCATTGCAGTATGTCTGTAACTGTTGATGTCAAAAATGGTATTTCACAAATTCTGGGGAAAAAAAAAGAAAAAAAAATGAATCACCAGTTTTGATGTGACAAAAAGACAACAAAATATTATTCCTCACATAGTGAAATATACTATTTATTTTAAAAAGATTTTAAAATTTCAAAAGGCATCTCACACTGATGGCAAAACCAGATAGGAAAGCATAACTATACAGTATAGTGGGGGGAAATTTCGATTAACACTCATTACTGTGAAGAGAAAAATAGATTATTAATCACATATTCAGACATGATCTATAATATGGTGGTGCTCTGAAGAAATTAATCAACTCTATTTTTTTCTTTCTCATTATTATCTGTTGTTTGCACAAAAATAATTATCACCTCATGAAGGAACTCAATAATCATCTATCTATTACAAATGAAACTGTCCAGCAAAATATCCATATTAAAGGGAAGTCTAAAATATATATGCTTTATGGCATGAATGTGATAATGTTGTACTGTGTTTTCCTTGGAAAGCACCAATTTGACCAAACATATTCAAAAATTTTGAAAAAAAATAGCATTCATATTTAAATCCCTGCTAATAAAATACAACACATATGAAAGGTAAATTAGCAAAGAGAGGATCAAGGACACTATCCTCATTCAGACAGAAAAGTGACTTTAATATTAGACTACAGTTAAACTTCATTATCTCAAACACTGATATCTTGAATATCGGAAATATGTCAAAGTGATTTGGCAGTGTCAACCACATTTTCTTTATCTGATTTTTACTTTCATTTAAAGTTGAATCCTCTGATATCTCAAAGCTTAATCTTGCTCCCGTCAAGTTTGAGATAAAGAACTTTGATTGTATATTGTTGACTATAATACTAGTCAGACTATATTATATTGTTGAGGTAATACTAGAATATATTACATTGTTGACTATAATACTAGACTATATCATATAAGTGACTATAATAATAAACTTTATTATATTGGTCACTATAAAACTAGACTATTTTATATTGTTGACTATAATACTAATCTAGGACTATATTATATTGGTGACTATAATACTAGTCTAAGACTTAATTATATTGGTGACTATAATACTAGTCTAAGACTTAATTATATTGGTGACTATAATACTAATCTAGGACTATATGATATTGGTGACTATAATACTAGTCTAGGACTTTATTATATTGGTGACTATAATACTAGACTATATTATATTGTTGACTATAATACTAGTCTAGGACTTTATTATATTTGTGACTATAATACTAGTCTAGGACTTAATTATATAAGGGACAATAATACTAGACTATATTATATTGGTGAATATAATATTAGACTAGGACTTTATCATATTGGTGATTATAATACTAGACTATATTATACTGGTGACTATAATACTAGTCTAGGACTTTATAATATTGGTGACTATAATACTAGTCTAGAACTTTATTATATTGGTGACTATAATACTAGTCTAGGACTTTATTATATTGGTGACTATAATACTAGACTATATTATATTGTTGACTATAATACTAGTCTAGGACTTTATTATATTTGTGACTATAATACTAGTCTAGGACTTTATAATATTGGTGACTATAATACAAGTCTAGGACTTTATTATATTGGTGACTATAATACTAGTCTAGGACTTTATTATATTGGTGACTATAATACTAGTCTAGGACTTTATTATATTGGTGACTATAATACTAGACTATATTATATTTGTGACTATAATACTAGACTTTATAATATTGGTGACTATAATACAAGTCTAGGACTTTATTATATTGGTGACTATAATACTAGTCTAGGACTTTATAATATTGGTGACAATAATACTAGACTATGTTATTTTGGTTACTCTAATACTGGACTATATCCAGTGAGTATGCAACCACCTTATACAGTTATTTTACATAGAAAAAAAAGTAAAGTACATTCAAAGACAACCTAAACACATTACCAATAAAGAGAATCAAAAAGGTCTGTTAAATACCCTAATAAGTTGATAGTCAGCGTACTTTTCTGCCCACTCTCACATTAGTACCTGATGTCAACCATTTCTCACCTTACAATGAACAAACATTCTCCGATTTCAGGCTACATGCTGTAACCCAGGTTCTAAATAGAGATCTGTGTCACGAATAAAGGTCAATAAAAGGATGGAAGATGGACATGAAAACAATAATAAAGCAAGGATCACAAATATAAAAAATTTTAGAAGATGGGGAGAGGGGGATTCGTATTATATTATAATAATGTTGTTTCAAAGAGACTGAATATAATTTTTGCAAATTTTTTTTTTTTTAAATACAGGAAATGCTAGTAGTATGTACATGATTTTAATGTATATTTAATAAGCGTCCTTTCTAAATTGTGAAGTTGAAATCATAAAAACATTTCTCTGAGTGGCTCTAGTGCATCATTTCTTTGAAGTGCTCCCATAGTTTATTGTTATTTCATTCATAGATCATTAGTGGCTAACAATTCCGGATGTGTAAAACAAAAACAAAAAAATGATGCTATTCTGTAAAACACATTACAAGATTTTTCTTGCTTGATAAATTTTTATTGTTTATAAAACCATATGCTTTCATTTTAATAGCGACAAGCCTATCCTACAAGTCAAGCATGGAAATACAGTAAAACCAGTTAGGGACAAACAATAAACATCAGGGTATGAAAATCACTTTGCATGAATTCATTATAAGTGTGTTCACTACATGTATAACCATGTTTTACTGTTCTCATCTGATGCTCTTGGAAGCCCCGAACTCTGTACCAGAAATGGATCTCTTGCACCGATATAACCCTTGGAGAGATTCAACACTTCAGAGCTCTTTTCCCATAAATACATGGAGTCACTAATCACAGAGGTCCGACATTTGACACTCCTCATATTTAGTGATATCTTTCACTTAGCAGCTCAGATCAACACGTGGTACAGATTTCAAACTCATGGGTGTATCATTTCATATAATCATTATCACGTTATTCTCTCGCAGAACATACTGTAGACCTCAACAAAAATTTTGCTAAACTTCGCTCATCTAATGACATTGAAGATTTAAGTATTATTTACAATGTGCATCTATTTACTTTTCAATGGGATTTTTGTATATTATTCTATATTTTAATTCTAATTTAAACATGTCATTTGATTGGTAGAAAAATTTGTTTATTTCATATAACCTTTGGTGCCTAAGTCACAATGACTTATGTCAAAAACACACCAATCTGCTTTATTCAATTTACTTGTACAATTTGAAGGCATTTCCAAAGGGAAAATAGTCATTTTTTCACACTTGTCATGATAGAAAATTAAAATCATAAGGAATAAATTTTATAACCAAGTGCCGGCGACGGACAGTTTTGATACATAATAAGCATAATTTGTTATATCAGTTAAGTTCACGTCAATACATTTTAAAGTCACAGGGAATGAAAATCACTTCACTGTAAGCATCAATTCATTATAAGCATTTTCACTATAAGCATGTTTCACTGTATAACTTGGGTAGCTATTAAATTCATTCCTTAAATAAATGTAAGTTGAATTTTTCATGCACTTCACTTCTGGCTGTCACATACTGTATGTGTACTTAAAAAAGCAGGCTTCATATTTTAGCGGCTTTGTCACAGACAATGATGCGCTAATTCATGAATACCACTAAGAAATTATAAATACAATATATGGTGTGCTAGTCTGTAACGCTAATTCATGAATACGCCAACAACTCAATACCCAGTGATTCCACTAAATTTTGAATAGGCTAATTTATGTACAATATATATTCCTTATAAACTGAGATTGAATGAGATTGAAACAGACATCCTTTTTTTTTCCATGATGTATAATTTCCCAATTTATTTTTTTAAACAGATTAACATCACCTTCCTATCTGTTAAATTTGCAGAAATTTTGTAAAGAGTAAGGTGTTTGTTCACTATAACTATCACGATGGTGAAACTGGAATTTTTAGTAATATAAAAAATATATAAATAAAATTTTCAACATGCTTGACAATTTAATCTAGCTTTGATTAAAAAAAAAGAGAGAGAAAAAAAGGGAAACAAAGATATTGTTGACTTAGCTAGTATTTTAAAGAATTTTGGACAAAAACTGTAATTATGAGATTCCAATGCTAAATTTACAAAATGAAATGGACTATCTCCACACTTTCTTGCAAATTAGTTCTGACTCATACAAAAACCAGTTACCTTCAATTCTTGGACAACTTATTTTGTAACTTACTCAGGCATTATAAATGCAACTTGTAGATACATGTATAAAAATCTGGCCCTATGGGCAAAATATGTGACAATTTATTGACTTTTATGACAATGCAAGACCTGGATAAAGCTACAAAATATATACACACAATGTTAATAATTATATATATATTAACCGAAGGTTGTTGTTTTTAATACATATTGTGCAATTTATCACATATTCCAGTCATATTCCATACTTGTCAATTTTTCTAGAGTTTTTTCTCCATCCTTGTTGCTTTAACATTCAATATCTTAAGACTTAAAATTTTGACATTAACCTGAATAAACAGATGCATAATTATTTAAGAATATGCCAGAGACTGAACTAACTATAGTCTTTTTATTTTTGAGTTTCTGTCCAAATTGTACCCCATGCACAAAAAAATTCGTCTATACGAGTGATCCTAATTAATGATTAAAAAAATGCCAAATGAAAATATTATCTGATGCTATTTAGGTATATAGACACTTTTTAAATTAACTACATTTTTGCTGTCAGACAAATATCTGTAAATTTAGTACTTGAAAACTTCAGCGTTTACTCAAGAAACATAATTTTCCCTAGATAACCCAGAAATAAAATAAGCAATACTTGGTTACAATTAATCTCCCAAAATCATGAGAAAATGGAAGAAATGAACATATGTCCTGTTCTCGGCCCTTACATGTAACATTGAAAGTCGTGCTTTCTGTAGATTCAAATACTCACACTTTTCGACTTTGCAATGACACATGCTGCACACAGTAGTAGCACTACACCTTTTACTCCTTTCATCTCTGTAATATTGATTTAACTGTCCCCAATCTCAACAGATGTTGGAGTTTCATTCACACGGTCTCATCGGAACTCCTCTGATGCCATCCAATCACGCAACAGCACGATATCCATTAAGTAAAAACTTGCGGTTTCGCATAACCACCAAATACCTCCTATGCGCAGCGCAAGTTAAGTAAATTTTATCTAATAGTCGGTATATAAATAAACACGAGCTATGATAGCTTCATGGCCGAATTTAACAAATTTATACGCAAGAAAAAAAAATTAGCAAACATGGTAAAAATATGAAGTAAAAAAAAAAAAACATATCATGATCGAACCAAATAAACATTTAAAGGCTAAGAAAATAAGCACAGTATAGCACAAACATGTGGACTAAACATAAACACTTAAAAGGCTAAGAAAGAAGACAGTACATCACAAAATGGCACTCAAAACCAGGTCCAAATGCAGCCAAAAAGCTGGGATTTTTTTTTTCTGTTCAAATAACCATAGGCACTCCCCATCTTAATTGTTAAAAAAATATATACCTACTATATAGTATAGTAGGTATATATTTTTTTAACAATTAAGATGGGGAGTGCCTATGCAAATAACTAGATAATTGGATTTCAATGGCTTTTTCAGATATTTTTGAAATGACAGGGAGAACGCTGATAGGTCTGTAATTGCCTATCGTGAGAGTAATACTTTTCTTGTGGATAGATGTAACCTGAGCTTCCTTATAAGCTTGTTACAGTATCAGGGAAAGTCGAAGATGGCATGGACTAATGCATAATATTTGTGATAGGCTTAACTATGATTAGTCCTGCTAAGTGGAGTAGTTTTGATGATATTCCATCAATTCCAATTCAATTGCAAACGCATAGATTATACGGATCCACAGACACTGAGGAATGGACCTCTCCCCCTTTTTTTCATTTTTGTTCTTTAAATCTGGGATGGACACACTTTTTTCCTACATATGCATTACATGTGAACGATAATGTAACTTTTCGTCTCTGAAAGGGACCAGGCTATATTTATCACTAGGGTACGTGGGACCGGTGAAAAAAAAGAGGCTGGGGGGGGGGGGAGGGGGTTAGAAAGCCTATTAGCATCAAGTAAAAACATAAACTTACATTCCCGCTAGTTGAGTGTATTTTTTTTCTACTTAAACTACATCTGTATAAAATAGACTTTCGTACTTTTTCGTCTTTCTTTTTAAATGCTGATTTAAATAATGGTGGGTCGAGGAATTCAAGATCTAGTGAAACAAAATTTAATCTAATTTAAAATTCCACTGGAGGATAAAAGTGTCCATGGCCGTAGTAAAGGGGGAGCTTGCCCCCCCCCCCTCCTCCTCCTTCAATAAATTTGCCAATATATAGTACACTACAAAAAACAAAGCTACTTTATAGGTGTGTCCTTCAATGATTATGTTTGATGACTTTTTGCTTGTCAAAGAAATTTTGCTTGGTAGTGACCACCCAAACTGAAAATGTTTGGTTGCCCCCCACCCCCACCCCTTTTCACCGAACAGAAATTGCTTTCTACGTGTCCTCCTAAAATAACTTTATATTTATTTTCCGAAAAAGGCACGAGCAAAAATCTAATGCTTTAGGTCTAGGTACCACTAACCTTTAAGATTAAACTCTGAATCAAGGGTAGGGAACCACAACCCTCCGACCCCCTCTCAGTCATGCATGTTTTAATCTCGGAAGACCCTGCTAATCTAAGTGCCTGTTTTCCGATATTCACGCAGCGTCAGTCTTACCATTTTTTTTCTAACATTTAAATGGAAGATCATGTACTATTTGTTAAAAATAAACCAAGTATTAAAACGTTTATCAGCTCGAAAAAAAACAAACAATATTTTTATCAATTTTAATGTATACGTATAAGAGAGGCCATAATTTCAACACTTATTTCACATAACTGTGTATCAAAAACAAATACGTACACTCCTCTAATATGCTAAATTTTGCAATTAATTATACTTGTTAAAGAACAAAAGGATTCCAGGAGGGTTTCTAGGACTACACCTCAAGAGGTCCAAGATACTGTATCTGGGAACTTCTCGATTTTCTGGAACAACCTTCGCATATATACATGTATGCATGTGTACGTAGAAGAGAGAGAGAGAGAGAGGGGTCGGAGTTGAAAACATTTATCATGAAATTTAGGTGGTGCATATCTACCGAGGCGCCTGACGTATGAATTGTCCCCCTCCCCCCTCCCCATTTTTTTTTAAATAGACACGGATAATTCTCAAAAATACACGAATTCCTAGAATGTCAAAACATAACATTCTGATATCAGAATGTAGGAGTTCATTTATTGTTCAGAAATTGTTAGAAGAAAAATCTCAGAAAAGGTGGGTGGAGGGGGGTTACACCATCTTTACGTCAAGTGCATATTTATTTTGCAAAAAATATATTTAGAGATATTTTAAACCACTGTTAAAGAAATCAATAAAAGGAGTACATGAAATTACTTTTTTGTGGCTGCTAAACGAGGAAAGATTAACTGAAGTTATACCATAAGGTTTCGTGTTGAGTGAACGAGTGGGAAAACGGTTCAGTAGTCAGCTATCAATTAGGAATCATCCCCCGGGCTTGTGTGGGCCACTCCAAGCATCATATCGACCACTCATCTCTGGAGCACCAGACTGCTGGAAAACTACTGGTTAAAAACACTTGAATGGGAAACTTAAATAGCAAATTCATTCTGTGGTAATGAAATACGTGGAAGCAATCACTAGCTATCGCCATTAACCAGTTTGTTGACAAACGTAGGATGTAATTTAACGGCTTATCTATGCAAAATCGGTAAAGAGCTCCCAATATAAAAATCAGAGTCAAACTATTTTTTCTCTTAAAATAATAAACTCGAACCTGTACTTCATTCGTTATTTGGTACACCAGATATACCTATTTAAAATGATGCTACATCTTTTATTACTGGGCAATTATACTGTTATCTGTAACGTACGCGCTCATTTTCACAAAGTAACACGAGATAAAAGATGGTGTTACTGGAAAATAAAAGTATTCTATCAAATATGGAATACATGAAACGCGGAAGGGTGCATGCTTTAGAAAATACCATTTTGATAAAAATACTAGTAAATCCACGGAATAAGATGACAAGATGATAGTTAAGCAGCAGACACTTTAAAGACCTATCCTGTAAAGTGTTCAGCATTTCTGTTCAATCCTATAAAATTTTCAATATCATTTGCATGTACAGTGACAAAATACAAATTAGAAGAAATAGAAAAAAAATTGTTTCATTATCCGATTGTTGGTCCATTCGACTGACAGTTGAATAGTCGACTTTTCGGTAATATCCCTATAATATAACAAAAGTTCGCTGCCTTGAAGAAATTAATGACTCTGGCATTTTTAAACAATTAATAACTTACGACTAGAAAATCTTGATAGAAAATCGTTCTGTACATGTTCAAATCCCGATTTATCTAGAAAAGGTATTTCAGTGAAATATCATTTTAAGAAACATGTATTTGACAGTTTTCTCGTCAACAATTCATGCATGCAAACTGAATGGTTTGAATTTTTCTTAAACTTTAACTGATTCTTATAAGTGACAATCATTATAATTATTTTATATACAGTTGAACTTCAGTATCTTGAACATCGATATCTTGAACACCGCGGATATAGCAAAGTGATTTGGAAGTTCCAAAAACATTTTCTTTATGAATTTTACCCTCAGTATCTCGAAGCCATGGAGATATCAAAGTTTCAGTCTCGGTCTCAATTAAGTTTGATTTAAAATTGTATCTGTATTTAATATATGTAATAAAATGAAATATTTGAAAACATCATAAATAACCTGGAACTACATACACACTTAAAATAAATGTGATCAAACACACATTAATCAGTCTGAGTGTTGTTATTTTTTAACCTAGACATGTTAATATAATAATCAGTAATTTTCACTGACAAAATGTTATAATATAAATAGGTTTTCAGTATCTTCATAAAAATTTTATGAAGTTACAGCACCCTTATTTACCATTGTTATATAAAAAATTGATATTGACTGATAAATGTACCTAACATATTTATAAAAGTATCAACACAAAAAATGTAAAGCCTACTGCTTTTTCAAAATGGAATTCAGAAATGCTTTTGAGGGGCTTTCAAGAAATGGAATTGAAAGATATTTTTAAAGTGTGCTTTATAAGGTATCTTCAAACTCTTCTGTCCAATGGTTACAGTTTAGAATTTTACATAGAATATTACCTGTAAATCATTACCTTAAAAAAATTGAAATAAAAGAAAATGATATTTGTACTTTCTGTAGCAATGAATGCGAAACTATTCTGCATGTATTTTTTATGTGTAAAGATGTATTACATATATGGAATGACCTTAGTCTATATATTTATAATTATACATCAAAACGGGTAGGTTTTAATGTTCAAAATGTAATTTTTGGAGAGTTGCCTCTTTCAAATTCAAACTATGTTATTAATTTTATATGTTAAACAGTATATTTTTCATTGTTTAAAAAATATTAAAATGCCAAATTTAAATGGACTGGTAGCCTATTTAAAAGTGTACTATAATGTGGAAAAATACATATCTGTTAAAAATTCAACTGCTGATAAATTTGAGTCTGTATGGACACAATGGAAACTTGTTGGAAACTTAAATGCAAAGAAAAAAGATGAATATTAAGAGACAAAGACTGCATACAATTTGTTTTTTTTTTTTTTTACATAGCTTGTAAATATGGCTAAAATATTAAATATTGTTTATATAAGTATGAGTGAAGAGTGGAAGTGGGTGTTAAAAATCTATGTGCAATTTATTTATAGTGTATTAACTGTATCAAGTACACAGAAATAAAGCATTAGGTTTTCAGTATACATTGTAATGCTTCGTTGGCAACCATCAAAGGTTACAAAAACATAACCGTTCTTAAAATCCAATGAGATCAATGTTCATGTTTAACTTATAAGCAAAGCTTCCAACATCAATAATAACATCCTACTCCATTCCCCCTCTGATAAACATTAACAAATACTGTTTTGTAAAATATTTTATTTGTTTCTACAATCATATACAAAGTATATACATTTTAAATCTTGCCAAAAAAATAACCAAGATAAAATGCCATTACGAACTGACTGTACAGACTTTGTAATATTTACACAGACATTGATAACTGTATGAGTGGTGACTGAAATGAAGATATGCTAGGTAACATTTTCCCCTCAGACATTAGGAACATAAAAATGACAGGTATCATTACAATGAAAGTAACCTACTCACTTGATTAAGTCAATGTTAAAGATGATGATGACTTCAACTTGTCATGAAATTATTACAATATAAAAGAACTTTTGCAACAATTATTTCATTCATAGAATCATTCAAACAGTGTCTTGTCTAGACTTAAAAACAAACTAATATTTTTTGCATATTCCATAATGGTAAAAATCCTCTCTATAAATTTAATTTTGAGTAAATTATGAAGCTCACCTTGATGAATATTATCTAGAAGGCAGTCTCACACCAAATGAATGTTAGTGTGCATACCTAGATGCACCATCAATGCAAGTTTGGTTTATATTTACTTGGGAATTGACTTTTACTGTTCATTCATCTAAAAAATGCAGTCAAATCCAGCATCCACAGCAAGTCTGGTAGTGGGCATCCTTAGATGCAAGTTTGGTCAACATATAAAGGCTTATAAGTACTTGGGAATGGACTTGTTCCAAAAACTTTATAACCTGGTCAGTCAACTGGAAAATCTAGGTCAGATCTAGCATTCTAAGCAAGCCTGCTAGTGAGCATCCCTAGCTGCATCATTCATGCAATTTTTATCAACATAAGGCCTTGGCCAAATCCTGCACTTGAAGCATGCCTGGTAGTGTGTATACCTAGATGCATTATCCATGTAATTTCGGTTCCCATAGGGTTTAGAGATACTTGGGAATAGACTTGCTCTAAAAACTAAAACCAGATCACTTATCTGGAAAATCTAAGTCAGATACAGCATCTGAAGCTTGTCTGATAATGTGCACCCCTATATGCATCCTTCAAACAGGTTTTCTCAACATATAGTTACCATGGACTGAATCGCTCTAAAAACTGTGACCTTTTCACTAATATGGAAAACATATCTGGAAGTGTGCATCCCTAGAAACATCATCAATGCAAGCTTGGTCCAGGTAGGGCTTCTCGTCCCCTGGTAATGATCTTGCTCAAGAAACACTCTCTTGAAAATCTATGACAGATCCAGCATCTGGAGCAAGCTTGGCAGTGTGCATCACAAGATGCATCATCCATGCAGGTTTGGTCCCATTAAGGATTACACATGTACATGTAGTTACTTATTAATGAACTTGCTCCATAGCCTTTAACCTGCTCACTCAGCTGGTAAATGTCTGGTTGTGTACATCCCTAGATGCATCATCCATGCAAGTTTGGTCAACATAAGGCTCATCGTCACTTTCTTAAACTTTAACAAGGATGGATGCCAATACTAATGCCTATGCCAGGGGTATAGCATAAGTCCATCCTGACTGCCTTGAGGTGAGATAAAAACTGCACAAGTTGTATATGGGTCACTACAGTGAGAATATTGGGTGAAAGCAGAAATAACAAACTTGACAATAACTTAAACTATTAAGTGAAATTAAAAATATGTTTGCTGAACTGATAACACAATACAAAAAAACCAGTTCATATAATATATATTGCTCTTAAATTTGAAAATGTGTACTCTATCGATATTCCCCCATCGCAACAGAGGAGAAAATGTGAATCAATGTACAAAAAAGGTAAAGTAAACCCAAATGAGACTTTGGCATTTATGAAATAACTGACGTGATGATGCATAATATATGCGAGAAGCCGGCTCATGAAGAAAACATACATGGATCTAGCACACTTATAGCTGAGAATCTGATTAAATTATTAACATTAACATGTGTCTGTTAAGCCATAAAATACAGATGATTTTAACAGAACTGATCAATTTTTTTCTTTAATCTATCATCAAAAATATAATGAGCTGATAACTCTTTAATAAATGAAATACCTTACAGTGATTTTCTACACACCTGTTTTTCTTTCAAAACGTTTTTATAGAATGTCAGAAATGTACAACAACTCACACATACTTGCAATGACTTTATCGTTACACACAAGACATACAAAATTAACACACTTTTTTAACACAAGAATATATCTGCTCTGACATTCCGACTCTACACTGCTATTTGTTGGAAACTTGGTTGTTTCACTAATTCTTTTCAATGCAATTTCCTTTCACAATGGAAACAATGGGATAGCACTTGGACGACCTCTTATCAGTTTCTTCACATCTGAACAATCTTACGGACGTGAAACTTAACCTGCTCTCTACTGTCACAGAATCATTTAAGCTTGAGACGAATGTTTTTATTTGGTATCACCTGCACAGGTAAATTCTGATTGGTTTGCGGGCTCATTAAGTCTGGGACATCTGCACTAGGAAGTCTCTTCACATGCTGAAATAGGATAACACTAACAGAGTTTTTCTACACACAACTGATTACATCAACATATATTTTTGTCATAAATGTAAGTAGACCATGAATAAATGTTAAGATTTGTTTAATTTGGTAATTAAACTGATAATCAGGTGGGAGTTTGATTTATAACTACCTTACAAATGCAGCAATGAATTATACTTGGAGGCAATATGTTAGAAAATAAAATAAAAGTATAGGCTAACTAAAAAATACAGTAGGAACGCAATATATGCTATACTTGGAAATAATACTCCAAAATGACCTGTGAAATATTTTACCTGATTTGAAACAGTTTTGGTACTTTTTACTTCTGATCCTTCATCTTGTTTAAGGGGTGTGATTTCATCCACATGCATAGGAGATTCCATGGCAGTCTTAAATAAATCAAAAAATGCCAGAGCTGGTTAAGATGACTAAGAATTATCAGGGATTGTAATTGTATATAAGCAGTATTTTTCTAGTTTCACATCTGAAGAATCTTCAAAAGCAGCCATGACTTGCTAGTTGGTGCACTATTTGATAATCTGCCAAGTTGATTTGTGATTTAATATTCACTTTTAGGTGATTGATAAGTTTGTATTCATCATTGGTGATAAGCTTGTAGATTTCAAATTAAAACTCTTAATAATTGCAAATGAAAAAAAAAGTGATCAAAGCTTTTTTTTAATGCACAGTCTTGTTGTGAGTGAATGTACAATGAGGTATCAGAATTCCAACTATAAAAAGGAGACTTGGCATATCAAAGGAATACACAGAAGATGTGGAATTGGCAAGGGCAAATTACATGTTAAATAGTACACCAACAGATATGTACAGTGGTGCCACATTAATCCAGACGCCATTAATCCGGACCCTACAACTTCTGGATGCCATTAATCCGGACCCTACAACTTCCAGATGCAAATAATCCGAATGCTGCAACTTTTGGGCTATATTTTTTGGGAACTGATTTTTTTCCCGGTTATTCTGCCTCATTAGTCCGGATTTTCATGTTCCACATCCGAACAGCTAATATTTACTACAAAACGTAATATTTCATTGAAAAATGACCCGTTAATCCGGATGGTAATTTTTCAACGAACAACTTTTTCACACTTATCTTGCAGTAGGTAAAAACATAACCCGTGAAGTCAGTTTGAAGGGGGTTACCTGTGACCTCTAAACAATAGTGTCTATAATTAGTGTGTGTTTACCTGAAATAAAACACACATCTTTTTTATTTGGTTTGGGTGAATAAATTGAAATTGAACTTGATGCAGCTCAATGAATAAAAATTAGCTTCTACTGTGTATTAATTAAATATGAATCCATTCAGAATCAAATTGCTAATGGTTTATAAATTTCAGAAAATTTTGGAGAGTTGTGAATAAAACGGAAAAAAATCACGAGATTTCGTAGTGGTCTTGAGTTTTACAAAATATGATTTTCCATTTCTTATCTCAAAACGTAAATGTATTTGAAACGCTTTATTTTTCTTTTCATTTGACAGTTTAAGGACCCTCTATACACTAGAGGAAAATATTTTTTGGACATTGAGAAAATTATAGTGTGTAAAGGTGTAAGTATTGAGCTTATCTATCACATTTTCAACATAGGGTGCCTTGCATTTAGCCCCAGGAAAAATGTTCTCAGACAATGAAGTACTGATGAACATAAATCACTGTTGTTTACTTAAGTGGGCAAAATACCTGCAAATGAAGTGTTCTATCTATTCATCTTGGCCTATTAAAGTGTTATGAATGCTTGATTGATCACAATTTAATTATTTTAATTATTTTATTCTTGGTCAAAGGGCAGATCACTCTATCTGCATAAAAATACCACAAAATCACAACTCTCTAGTGTGCAGTGAATAGAGAGCTCTTAAAAGAATAAATAATTCTATATAAATGAATGACATTACTTTAGAAAAGAAAAATGTAATTGGCGTTACATATAGAATCCGATTGCATTTTTTCAAGGTATTTTTAAAAATTTAGAGTCTGTAGAAAAAGATATTGATAATCATGAAAATGGCATGTGTTTATGTTGAATGATTTCGTGTGGGATGTAGGCATCCAGATTAACGAGGTCCCACTGTATATAGACCCTTATAAAGGTTTGATATCTTATATATATCTCTTGTCCTTTTATTGCTAAAATTTTGAGAATTTTAAGCCAAAGAACATCAGACTCAATTTACAGTCATACCCCATGCATATATGACTCAACCAGAAAGCATGGTTCTCTTATAAAGAAATCTTACTGCATGCACAATATTGTCTAAAAAGTTAGAGAAGAGAATTCCTAAGACATTTTCCCCCAGTTAGTCAGCAGGCCAGGATACCTGACATGTGGCCTCCTCGGATTTTGCACGCTTGACCTGGCACTCTGGCCTGATTGGTGACCCTTCCCTTTTTCTACTTGGACTAAGAGCTGAGTTGTCAATGTGCATTGGTGAACCCAAGACATTCTAATAAAACACAAACAACATAAATAATTCCATCCCTTAATAAACTTCCAATTTTTTTTTTTTTTGGTTTGTTTCCTTAACTTTTGTCCCAGTTCTAAATGTTAAGTCCACAATGCCATGAATACTTTAATGTGAGAATTTTCATTGAGACTATACAAAGTGTTGTGCATGAGATAATTTCTTATTTATAAAATATTCACCTTAGTAAGAGATCAATACTAAATAGTGGAAAGAACCTTGTTTCACTATCCTAATAATCAATATATTGGATAGTTGAGATTTAAAAAAAATTCAAATCAAACCTGTTCATCCTGCGACCTTGACCTTTTGACCGGACTCTCATTCCCTGTGGGGCTAGCTTCCCGTTTAGAATTAGGACTCTGCATTGAACTGTCAGAGGGAACAGGGGAGGTTGATACGACCTGTTAATAATAAGGAAACAAAACATCAATGTGTGTCAATCTAATGCCTATATTTAATACATTGAACACAGTTCTGACAACACTTCAAGACATCCTCAATACCATGTCCTCTGTTCATAAATGTATACAGTAATTCATTTCACCTTCCGTATATCACCATTGATGACTTCTTTACTGGTAGATGAGGAACAGTTGGTAGACTTCTCCGAGTCTCGACTGGATTCTGGGTCCTGACTTAAATCCTCTGAGAGGTCAACAGACATGGAATTACTCCTGACAAGTTCTGTGTCTGACCTACTGTGATGAAGACCTTGACCCGATTCTGATTTACTGGCACTGCCAATACTACTCCTATGCTCCTGTAATAAAATTAAATTCAATAAATATTCCTGAACTGAAATGGACAACAGTTTATAAGTCTATGAATGTCCTATCAAGTAAAGATTTTATAAAACAGGAGTTATTCTCAAGAACTGAAGTTTTGTTAGCACTGTTTACCTTTTCCACAGATTTTTGACCCAGAAATGGGGGGGTTGGGGGGGGGGGGTTGGTGGTGGTGGGGGGAGTGCATTTTTTATTCAGTGCTGAACTTGCTCAAGAACCAATTTTGGTCAAAACAAACTACTGGTGGTTAGCACTGACCATACTTTTATTTAAGGTACATAATCCCCCTATTCACTCATTTAAAAGTTTGCCAGAATGCTAATTATTTTGCAAAAGAAAAATTTCAACACAATTCCAGCATACCTTTAGGAGTATAACTTGACAGAATTTGCCTTTAATAACTTGACAATTTTATGACGGTAATTCATTACAAACTATTTGAAGAAAACATGTAGTATTCTACTTATTCCTTTAACCATTCTTTCAAATTCCTTTAACCCTTCTTACAATGAAAAGTACATGTAATTTTGATGCCATTTTGATTTTAATGAAAAAAAAATACCTTGCTAAAGCTAATTCTTTTTCTCTTGTGCACACATTTTTCAAGAAAAATAATTCTAAATGTAGGGGTGTGCACTGAATTTGAGTGTGTATTACATACGTGTATTCAGATTTGAGTGATAAGTTGTTTTTAATTACCACATATAATCTTCATACCTGTGCTGCAGCTGCCCTTCTACACTGTAGTAAAATTTTCTGTGGTACATAAAGATCCAGCTGCTTCCTACAGAGTAAATACATGGATATAAATACTTGCTGTTAATTCTATAAACTTCTCTGTTCTTACCTAAATTAATTTGTACTTTACTCACCTTTTTACATGTTTGATTTCCACTTTCATTCCGTCTTTCATGAGTTTGATATGGTATGCATGTTTATGAACTATAATGAAAAATACATGTTATTAAAAAAAAAAAAATCCAACAACAACAAAGAAACCAATTTGTGACTTCACCCTCATTTTCACAGACATTAACAGACATTCCCCTCTACTTCAGCTGGACTCCAGACAAAAAGCTGAGAGAAAGTAATAAAGCTTTTCAACTGAAAATTGTGTAAAGGTTAGGTAAGTAATAATTCATTTTTAAAATTCAATCAAAATAAGTAAATGTTAGGAGTGAAACGGTTCACCGCGGTATTTTTTCTCAGTTTGATACACGGTGCAAAATCTCTAATTTTCAGTTCGGTTCATTTTTCATTCGGGATCGTTATTCAGTCAGGTTTGGCATAAGGTAAAACACGTTACTCAGTATGAATAAGTATAGAAAACGTAAATTTTTGATGACTGATAGTTTGTAAAATAATTTTTGACAGTCAAAAAATTCTAATCAATTTCTTCTAGTCAATTTGCAAATAAAAATTCGTAAATTAAGTGACTAGATTTAGTAAAAGAAAGCATAAAACAAGGTTGAATTTGTTTCCTTCTATCAAAATGTATTGTATCGAGAATAACTGTACCGAGACAAAATTATTCAATACATATCGAACCGTGAAGGAGGTGTATCGTTTCACCCCTAGTAAATGTACATGTATGTTCATACAGACCCAAATTAATATCTTTCACTTTTTGGAAGAAGATTATAATAATGGTAGAAACAAACATTTGGAAATCGCTGTGTTTATATAAGTTACCTTTTAATCTTGCTTGCAATGAGAAGTCCATAGCTTCTCTGTACAGTGTTTTACTTATCTGAATTTCTCAGTTTAATAAAAAGAGAATACACCTCTGTGTTATATGAAATAAACTCTCACCTGTGTTTGTAAAGGACTGTATATCAAAGGTCAAATCAACATTTTGGTTCTGATTTTCAATTTTTACAAAGGTCAGCCCAATGAACCATCTGCATAAGTGTTTGCCATCACTAAAATTATCAAAAATAATTAAATACAGGATTTGCATAATTAATAGCAAAATTGACTTTCGCTGGGAAAAAAGAACACTGCTTATGTACAACACATTCTTGTAGGTGTTCTCTGTGTGCAATGTACACTGGTTATTACGTAGAATTTATCACAGTCCTTTAAGATGTGTTATAAAAGAGGTTAACTGTACATTATGAAACTGATAAAACCAACTTATTTAATTTGAAACTCTCTACAAAATGTACATATATATCTGGAGGTTTTCTATGCCGTTAATATTGACTGTACTCACCTCTCATTCAGAGGACCTAGAGGGGCGGGGTTTACATGAGCCAGCTTTATACATGGGTTCCTCTCTAGATTACCCACTAGTAATCGAATTTTTGACTCCACATAGCCGTTCCTGTAAAATTGTGAAATGACGTTAATGGCAACCAGATTTATCAAACCTAGTTCATTCTACAATTAGTTCTACAAATACATGTAGGTCAACAGTCAGCTAGGTAGTAAGTCACAATATTTTAGCTTACCATTCTAAGTAGTGCTCTTCTTCCAATGCACTTGCTGTTAAAACTATATAATGTCTGCAATACAAATGTAAGACACAGACATCAAAATGCACAATCTATCAAAACAAATACAAATTACTGTACTATAAAACACAAGAGCTATGATGGTATACAGATTGAATTTTGTCATATCTAGAAAAATTCCAACTTCTGCCTTAAGTACACGCTTAAACGTAAAGTAAACTTTCTCTTCATTTTCCTTTTATATTTTCCAATCTCCTTAGGAGTAAAACTAAAAAACACTACCCACCCAGAGGCAGGGATAATGGATCATTTTTTAATTATAAATTGGTAAGCAAATTCACTTTTCACCATTTCCTTACTAAAGAAGCTATTTAACATCTAAAATTGTGTTTTAGCTAGACTGAGTGTTTTAACAACTTTATTATTATTATCCTTAAGATTTGTATGTTGATAATTAATTTGTTATTTTCATTATAGCTTTTTTTAACTTTGCAAAATATCATTAATACTGAAGGAAGCTTACTATTGGAAAAAAAAGTTGGATTGGCCTGGGATTTACATATATTGATATAAAATTTCTGATCCCACTGCAGATGTTGAGATTTTAAATCTCATTCCATCTCTCATATTTAATTGAGTTTTAACACATGAATAATGGAATAAAGGAATAACATTAGATTCAACATACTTGTACTTTTGAAAAAAGTTTGAGGGCTCAAAAAGTGTGCTCCAGCCATCTTTATTCTCATAAATTTTGCTAACAATCTCTAGCCCTGTAAATACAAAAAAATCTAGTGATGAACAGCATCAACCTTTATAAAAGATAATCTTCTTCAGTTAGAGAAAAACTTTATTCCATTGCAGTTATATTTTCAGGTTTTAGGGTGTAATGCGTCTTGAAGAAATTAACTCCAATGCATAAATATGAGTGTACTTAGTCCTGAGATTTTGCAGCGACACCAATGATCTAAGACAATTTTTTTTAAAATGATGAATTAATTTTATCTCGTAAGAAAATGTCTCAAACAACACTAACACAAAACCCTGACGATGGCACTTAAACCATTTTTAAAATCTTTGCAGGTTGAACTAAAACAATCCCTATCATCAAGGATCACCTACAATTATAAATCATAATGAACTCTACTTGTAAACTGATGTGTAAATACTCTCACCATCTTTGAGTTCCTCTGTCATGATGCTGCGTGTGGAGAGAGTGACATTGAAGGTAGAGTTCTGTTGTGGGTATGCTGGGGTGATGATAGGCATGAGGTGAAATCTGTCTGAGGTGTTTACCTGTAACATAAGAAGTCAAAACTTTATATAAATTAATTTTACTTACTATTGGTCTCTGTTTCCAAATAGAATAGTTTTTACTGATCTGAATGTTATATGTATTTTAAGCAGGGATTGTATATATTTATTTATCTGGGCTTATTAATATCCAGACAACTATTTAAAGCTTGGCTGAACTAATTAACATTCAGACAACTCTTTAACCGGACTGATTAACATCCAGACTGATTTCATCCAGACATTAACATCCAGATTGATTAACATCCAGACAACTATTTGACTGGAGTGATTACCATCCAGACAACTATTTAACTGGACTGATTAATATCCAGACAACTATTTAAAGCCTAGCTGAACTAATTAACATTCAGACAACTCTTTAACTGGACTGATTAATATCCAGACTGATTTCATCCAGACATCAACATCCAGACAACTATTTAACTGGACTGATTACCATCCAGAAAACTATTTAACATCCAGACAACTAATTAACTGGACTGATTACCATCCAGAAAACTATTTAACTGGACTGATTAACATCCAGAAAACTATTTAACATCCAGACAACTATTTAACTGGACTGATTACCATCCAGAAAACTATTTAACTGGACTGATTAACATCCAGAAAACTATTTAACATCCAGACAACTATTTAACTGAACTGATTACCATCCAGAAAACTATTTAACTGGACTGATTAACATCCAGACTGATTTCATCCAGACATTAACATCCAGATTGATTAACATCCAGACATTAAAATCCAGACAACTATTTAACATCCAGACATTAACATTCAGACACCCATTTGGACATACTCACTCTTGGGTCCCACACAGGAAATTGGAGATTGTATTTGTTCTCATGCTGTAAGGGTTTTAATAACACAGGCTGAGGCCATTCCCTACAAAGTTCATGTAAATAGACCTCAAAATTAAATCATTGTTGAACTTGTTAATCAATTCTAATAAATCAAGCAAATCATTTTTTTTTTTTGATCAAATATGAAATAAAATGCTGGTAAATGAATTTCCACAAAAAAATTGAAATACTGTTTAATTCAACAACTCAGACAAAATATCTAAAAATTATTTAATCACACAAGTATTCTTTTTACCATTTATGAATGATCATGAAAAATTTGTGCAGTAGAGTTGCAGGGGCTGCATTAGGGTATAGCTGACAGACTCTAGCCACAAGCATAGCCCAGGAGACGCCACCCAGGAATCCTACAGCATTGGAGTATATACCTTTCTCTGGAACAAACAATCATTCACAGATCACATATTTTATTAAAGAACATTCTATTCTAACACACATCAACAGTTCAGCCTCATTATTCTGAATACCAATAATCCAGGCACTTCACTTTCCAGACAATAGGGGTGCAACGATACACTAACCTCACGATACGATATGTATCACGGTATTCAGTTCACGATACGTATTACGATACATGACAAGGTTAAAAAGTCTTTCAAGTTTGTCATCATATTTTTTTTGGGTAGATCTTTGAGTTGTGACAACATTCTAAACCAATGATGAACATTTACAGGGAACTATTGGGACCTTTCCTAATAATCTTCCTTTTTTAAATTGGAATGAAAAAGGAAGACATTCATTCTTTTATTCCTTTTATTTACGTAGAAAACCAGTTGTCATATCTCTCGTGTTAATACGTTTTAGTCAACAAGACAGCGTATTTTCATCGAAATACACACGTGATGAAATATCGTGTATTACCAAAGAATATGTTTAGATCTAAAGGATTAGCATTTGTCTTAACATCTAATATGTTGATGGTGCGACCGTTTCGGCGAGCGCATTGTTACATGTACTTAATTTTAAGATCCGCCTCTTCAAACCGCACAAGACATTTGGATCGTCTAGACTGTGACATCACATGATGCCGTATATGTTAGTAGCATTTCCATAAACGAAGTTTGAAAAGTGCAAAAATTTTAACAATGAACGTTTGATGTACTATCTGTATGCAATATCCATTAAATTAAGGTGAGTTTATTTTTCGTGAATATTTAGTTGTTGTTACCACGCGAACGATGTTAGCAGTGAGAACAACAAGCGATGCATTGTGGGTCCAGAATTACTGCGGAAAAAAATTCTATTGAATGAATGTGCAGTAGTCCGAATTTTCTCTTCACCCAGGCATTGTCGTTAGAGCTCGCAGTGACGAGCGGCACTTTGCTCGCTTTAACTTATAATCACATTAAGTCCTTCTCCGTGTTAAATCTGAGGTCTGTAAGATGCTGGAGATGAGTTTAACTGCCGTAAATGCATTTTCGGCGACCTCACGTTTTGCTTGGAAGCCATTTTGAAATAGTAATGAAGGGTATAAAACAGACAGAAGGGATAATTCTGGACCGATTGAACCGAACCGCGATATCAGTTTAGTGTATCGTGAATTGAACCGTGGAAAAATATACCGTGATATACCGTCAAACAGTTTATCGGTGCACCCTTACCAGACAAACTTTGTGGGGAACAATTTATATATACCAAGAATGGTTCAATAATCTGAATGATTCATTAATCTGGACAGTTTGCTTGGGAACACAAACATCCGGATAAACATGGCTTAATTGTACAAACACTGTAGAATATCAGAATTTTGTGTACATAACTGAAAAAAATTGGCTTTGTTTTTCATGCATTTATAATTATGAAAATAGGCTCATGTCATTTGCTGTTATACCAGCAGGTGGGGTTTGGGAACTTTTGGATTTTACACTTCAGTTATGGTATGTTCGACTTGTTTTGGAAGTTGAAATACATGTATTATTTCAAGATGAGATTTCAGTACTTCTCTTAATTCCATTCTGTAAACTATGGACATGAATAACAACACCCAAAGAGAATTAAAAAATCTGCCTATAGTCACCAGACATCTGATAGATCTACACAGATCCCTCATTGGGGTTTGGTGGGAAAATAATGTGACCTAAAAAGCCTCTCAAGCAGTAGAAAGATGTCAACTCAGTTTCTCAGTCATAATCTTCTCTATAATATAAACTAAGAGCCAACACAATCAAGCAAGCTTGGTGCCTTTTCTAGAGCCTATATCATAAGTGAGCTGAAGAAGTTCAATAACAATGGTCAAAATACTGACGCTGAAATTGTAGTGGGTCACCTAAGTGAAGTCAGATGACTTCAAAATAAACAGAAGTCCAATATGACAGAATACTTACTTTTAGCCCACAGCTTTACCGCTCTCAGTGCCATTCTAAAGCTGTGCTTGTTGGGTACGAGATGCAATATTTCATCAGTAACTCTACACCCTGAAATCAATAAACTGACATGATGGAAAAATCTAATAAATACATGTACAGTCAAAACTCATTATCTCAAACCCGATAGGACTGTGAAAAACTTTGGGAATACCTGATGACTCAAGATATCAAGGTTAAAATACATAAGGAAAAAGTGGTTGAGACTTTCAACACACTTTGACATACCCATAGATTTGAGATATCAAAGTTTGAGATAATGAGGTTCAACTGTATTTAAGAAATCAATATCAAAATTCTAGCAGGTTCTGCAAATGTTGAAAAGATTTTCCAAAGTTGCTTTAACTACAGTGGGTCTCTGCAGATGACAGGCAAAAACTTAAACAAGAGGCCCATGGGCCACAATGCTCACCTGAGTAATGTTGGCCTTGCTGTTTTTCACCTGATTTCTCTCTCTCCCCCCCCCCCCCCCCCCCCTTGTAGTACTTATTGTGGCCCTGCCCTTCTTCCAGGGGTCATGATTTGAACAATTAGAATCTACACTACCCCAGGATGCTTCCACATAAGTTTCAGCCTTTCTGACCCAGTGGTTCTTGAGAAGAAGATTTTTAAAGATTTTTACTATGTATTTCAATGTAAAACTTGGATTCCCTATGTGGCCCCGTCCTATCCCCTGGGGGTCATGATTTGAACAATTTAGAATCTACACTACCCTAGAATGCTTCAACATAAGTTTCAGCCTTTCTGGCCCAGTGGTTCTTGAAAAGAAGATTTTTTTCTGCATATTTCAATGTAAAACTTGGATTCCCTATTGTGGCCCTGCCTTACCCCCTGGGGGTCATGATTTGAACAATTTAAAATGTACACTACACCAGAATGCTTCCACGTTAGTTTCAGCCTTTCTGGCTCAGTGGTTCTTGAGAAGAAGATTTTTAAAGATTTTTACTACATATTTCAATGTATCACTTGGATTCCCTATTGTGGCCCTGTCCTACCCCTGGGGGTCATGATTTGAACAATTTAGAATCTACACTACCCCAGGATTCTTCCATGTAAGTTTCAGCTTTTCTGGCCCCGTGGTTCTTGAGAAGAAGATTTTAAAAGATTTTTACTACATATTTCAATGTAAACTTGGATTCCCTATTGTGGCCCTGCCCTACCCCCGGGGGTCATGATTTGAACAATTTAGAATCTACACTACCCCAGGATGCTTCCACATAAGTTTCAGCTTTTCTGGCCCGGTGGTTCTTGAAAAGAAGATTTTTTAATGATCTCACCCAATTTTCATATTTTCTTGATTATCTCCCCTTTGAAGGGGACCTGGCCCTTCATTTTAACAATTTAAACTTCCCTTCACCAAGGATGCTTTGTACCAAGTTTGGTTAAAATTGGCCAAGTGGTTCTTGAGAAGTTGAAAATGTGAAAAGTTTACAGATGGACTGACAGACAGATGGACGATGGACGGGTGATCAGAAAAGCTCACTTGAGCTTTCAGCTCAGGTGAGCTAAAAAAGAACATAAGAACTATGATCCGATAGCATAATGTGTCTTTATCATACACAGTGGAACAGATTATTTTACAGATCATTGTACAAAATACTGACCATTTAGACTTCTGACACATTTTTCATTAAGGTTTTTGAGCAGACTCTCATCTCTGAGGTCAATGTCCTCTGGAATCTGTGGCAGGGCAAGCCTGGCAAACAACATGTCAAGCTGAAAATATAATTACTCGATCCATTCACTCTTTATTATAAGGGTGCCTTCAGAATTCTACATTAACTTTTTTTCCTAGATGTCCATTCAGACAAGTAGCCATAAAATTTACTTTTCAGTACATAATTTTTTACTGGCATGAACATTTTTTCAATAAAGAGTTTACAATATAAACACCTAGTC